>NW_022196914.1:54053151-54064350 GCF_008632895.1 Mastomys coucha
CCTCCCTCCCTCCTTCCCTCCCTCCCTCTCTCTCTCCTTCCACGCTTAGTGCCTCCCATCAGGCTGCCCTTTTATCCGGCAATGTAACTCATCCTTCAGACTTCAGCTTGGCCGTAGTCTCCACGGGCATCCTCCATAAGCCCCCTTCTGCCTTTTGCTGCCGGTGGACCCTTAGCTCAGAGCCCACACTGCTGTGCATCTCTCTGTGCTTGAGCTCACCATGTCATCTGAGCTTCCCTTGTTTACTTCTCTGTCTTTTAGGTTAACTCTTTGGGGACTGGAGCACCCATCCTCCTTTTCTACCTGGTGGGATCCTATTTAGCCTTCAAAATCCAGCTTTCAAGAGTCCCTATTCTAAGATGTTGTCCTAGTTGGCAGAGAGTTATTTCTACATTTCTCACAAGCTGTCACAGTGTGGTATAATGACTTTATCTTTCTCCTGTTGCTTTTCTCTTTTTATTCTAAGTCTGTGTCCCATGTAGATCATGCTGGACTCAAACTCACTTTGTAGCCGAGGCTTGCCTTGAACTCCCTGTTTTCTCCTTCCCACCCCCTAAGTGCTAGGATTACAAGTGTGGAACATGATGCCAAGCATTGATTTTCTGAGCCATTCCTCCCTGTGAGACTCCCAAAGCCAGAAACCAGAGGCTCCTAATTGTTGGTGCCTAGCTTAGTACCAGAGTTACTCCTTGTTCATCTCCCCCATTGGAATGTGAGCTATGAGGAGAGATCTTGTCTGTTATACTGTAACCTCATTCCCAGCTCTGAAAATTGTGATGTAAAACACTTAGCATTAATATAAATTATTAATACAAAGCTATACTCAATTTTCAATTTTTAAAAATGCTGCCGGGAGCTTATTTCTCAAGTTTTGATATATATCATGAAACCACTCTTCCAATGAACTACCCCAGGCCTGAGTTACACTCAATTCTTTTTTTTTCAGGCAGGGTTTCTCTGTTTAGCTGTGGCTGTCCTGGAACCCACTCTGTAGACCAAGCTGGCCTCAAACTCAGAAATCCTCCTACCCTACTTCCCTAGTGTTGAGATTCAAGGCATGTGCCACCACACCCAGCTTCACTCTTTAAAATTCCGCATGAGTGGACACCATGTGGACTGTGCCTTACTGGAACACAGACTCACATTTGCATGCAATTTAATTTGCAATCTATCTTAATCCTTCTCCTTAAGTCATCTGGGAAGATGCTTACAAGGAGCTCAGGGAGAGACTGTGAAGGAGTTAGGCCATTCTCTTTACACTGGAAATGGAAAGGAGCCTTTGACGGCCTCACTTGGACATCAGTGAAGCAGTGGGAGTTGGGAGGTACTGACCTTGCCCTGATCCAGGGTTTAGTGTGCATGTCCAAGCCACTTCCCCAGCTGCCATGTTTTTCTGAAGCTGGTGGCAAAAATCCCCTTTCTGGTGCCAGCTCCTCTGCAATCGCCCTGATGTGGTAGGGCTCAAATCCGCAGCAGCCGCCAATGTACCTGACCCCCAGGTTGTAGGCCTCTCTGGCGTATTTTTGAATATCCCATCTGGTCGCAACTCTGGGTTCCAATCCTGGAATAAATAATATTATGTCTGAGTTCTTTTTATATTAAAAAAATTAAAAAATTAAAAAATAAATAAAAAACAACAACGAAGGGCTGGAGAGATTGTTAAGTGAATAAGATCCTTTGCTGCTCAGGCATTAGGACCTGATGGGACCATGTTGGGTGGCTCACAAATAACAGTCTACAGCTTCAGCTCCAGATCTGGCCTCTGCTGTCACCTGCTCTCATGTGCGAGTGTGTGTGTGTCTGTATGTGCATGTGTGTGCACATATACAGACATGTGTACACACACACATGCACACACTTACATAATTAAAAATAAATCAGCCAGGCAGTGGTGGCTCACGCCTTTAATCCCAGCACTTGGGAGGCAGAGGCAGGGGGATTTCTGAGTTTGAGGCCAGCTTGGTCTACAGAGTGAGTTCCAGGATAGCCAAGGCTACACAGAGAAACCCTGTCTCAAAAAACAAACAACAACTCTTTAAGAAAGGTAGAAAGTGAGAGAGCAGGATATTTATTTGGCACCCTCCTCTGGCCTCTGCATGTAAATACATGAATACATGTAAACATGCATGTGTACACATTCTCTCTCTCTCTCTCTCTCTCTCTCTCTCTCTCTCTCTCTCTCTCTCTCACACACACACACACACACACACACACACACACACAATTAACAAAAATTCTTGAGAGTAGGGCTTTGGAAATAATTTAATCTTATTTTTGTGATTAGAAAATAAAAAATAAGGATGAAAGGATATTTCCTAAGGTTGCACATTTCGGCAACAGAGTAGAACCAGGATGAGCTCTCTACAGATGCACCTACCCCAGAGGACAGCCTTTCATCACCGCTAAGACACGCCTGGCTGTCCCCTCTGGTTCCACACTTAAATTTATGGTTGTTGTTGTTCCCCTCAGTGATTCTGTTTGTCCTTCCACTGCCTCATAAAGGGAGTTTTGACTACAGGGACAGAAACTCGGGGGCAAGAGATGACAAGCACAGCAACTTCTTTCTCAGGGCAAAAGCTCTCTGGCTATATAAATTCGTTTGAAATTTCTCAAGCAAAGATATTGAGACAATTTATAAAAAGGTCTGTCTTACCAAAGGGGAATTCTGGGAGATCAATAAATCCCTGTTTGCCACAGTCAGGGGTGTGGTAGGCCAGGGGCTGGCTCATCAGGTAAGCTTTCAACCGAGCAGCCTCCAGACCCTCCTTCATGAGCTTCACAGTCTGTAAGCTGATGCTGGGGTCGAAGTGGCAGTTCACACCGACAATGGAGGCTCCTGGAAGCGAGGGGGACAGGTTAGTGTGGGGAGACACCAGGTTCTGGCAGGTTCCATGCTCCAGTCTCCATTGGAAGCTTGTACTCGGTGAGAATTGAAGGACAGCGTTTGGCCGTCACAAAACCTCTGTCACCCATGAGAAAGAACAGTCCAGAGCAGGCGGGAAATGTTTTCTGAGAAAAGTGCTCAGAAGAGTCTGGTATAATTGAAGTGTCACTTAAGCACATTGGGCTGTCCATCTTTTTTTTTTTAACCATTATTAGAGGTTTTTTTTTTCCCCCTCCTTTAAGTTTCAGCAGTCAGTTTTTCATTGTGTGACATTATGTGGCAAGCACAGTGATTTTTCAGTGTTCCCAGCTGCTGGATTGCACCTGTGTTTAGCATGATGCTGGTTGTCCGAGGCCAGGATAAATGTGCCCTCTCACCAGACATGCGTAGTAAGCTCACAGAGGCTTCTTGGGCACAACACCACAAGTCATTTAAGGAAAGGTTTTTTGTTTTTAATCGGTTATCAAAAAAGAATTTTGTGACTAGGATTCGTGGTTTGAAAAAAAAAAATCTCAAAAAATTCCTTTAACTTGAAGTGACTAATCTTTTTAACACCTATCAATCATGTGGACAAACTGCTCATTGGCACGTCAGCCTCCCAGACCAGAAGTGGCACAGAGCTGGCACCTTAATGTGTTCTTCTGAAATCTGTTGTTGTGATGTTTGATTTAATGAGACAAGATATATTTTAGATGTTTCATTTTTAAAAAAGATGTTTGTAGTCATTATGTCCTTAACTGTGTCTCAAGCCAGGATAACCAACTGTGACAGTTGTTAGGTATGGTTTTGGAAATTTTGTCATCCAGTAGATTTGAAGAGACAAGATGCTACTAACAGCTCTGTCCTCTCAAAAGGAGAGGGGTTCCCAAATAGCACTTCTCTTTCTTCTTTTTCAACTTCAGAATTTTCAGTAAAGAGTCAGGGGAGCTGGCTCCGTGAGCTATGAAAGCCATAGGATCTGAGTTCAAATCCCTGGGGCCAACCTGTTGGCCTCCCCTTGCAAGCCTGTGAGCACAGCACTGGGTGTCCGTCAGGCTGTGATGGAGACAGGCCAATCCTAGCAGCTAGCTGGCCATCTGCCTAACCTAACTGATAGGCTTCAGGTTCTGTGAGAGTGATCCTATCTCCGTTTACCTAACATCTTCACTTGGAGTTTTTGTGGGACTAAGTCTCACCCTGTAGCCCAGGCTGGTCTCGAACCATAATCAATCCCCCTGCTTTAGCCTCCCCAGCATAGGGATCACAGGTATGGACCACACCCATTCTCATTTGGATCTCGACCTTTTGATTTTGATTTCGAATGTGGAGCACCCATAGCTTCTCTTCGCTAAATTTTAATTATACTGATCAATTAACTATATATTGGCTATTTATTAAATTCCTGATAGATATAAGGTTCATTGTAAGAGGAAATGTAAATAGAATTTGCTCTCTGACATCGCAGACTTTATGATGAATTATACTAAGTAGTGGCTACTCATCACATCTCCTTCTTGTATAACAAGATACAAGAACATGCCAAAGATTCTGCTAAGTCTAAGAGGAGATCCATGCACAAGTAAGTTTAGTGTGGTGTCATCTAAATACATCTGACCCATCAACATTTTCACAGATTGAAAAATGCCAACTGAAGATATTCCAAATGCAAAGTGTAGCTAGAAAATGGTGTGTTCTAGGTGTCGGGAATGCTCACATCAGATTCATGGAGGTAGAATTCAAATTAAGCATTGGAAGAGGGACTGGGTCTATTAGACAGGTGTTAAAGATCTGTGATGTGCTAGGCTGAGCCAAGTAGACCTAGTCTCCACCTTCATGGATGTTAATCTAGTGAGGGTGATTTTTAAACAGATAAATGAAGTAAATGAGGCTACCTATGAAGGCTATAATTGGAGCACAGGCTACAAAAGGCCAGCAGAATCATGGGAAAGGGCTATCTGCAGGCCCAGCCCACCTGCCAATTACCACAGTAAATGATGGAGTCACCAATGATCTTCTTGAAGACAGCTAACTTATCCCCTCTTATTTTATAGTTCCCATAAAAATCAGGGTTATACAATTTTCTTCCTAAATACAAATATTTGTTACTGTTAATGGCAAGTTGAAAAAGATTTTTTTTTATGGAAAATCAAGAGTTGCATAAGAACCATAAATTAAACAAATCACCAATGTGTCTCTAGTTCACTGAGTGCATTCCCTCTTCCCCTGACACTGAGTTATAACTTGGATTTAAAATGCGACAGTTTAGAAAACAGCCTGTGACTTTCCCCTAATTGAAATGAAACCCAATGTTAGGAACAGAAATTGGATAAAAAGATATATTAGGTGGTCAGTATTTCATATCAAAGTTTCTTTTGATTTATTATACCAATTACATGAAGCAAAGCAAGCTAGCCACTATGAGTAAGGAAAAATTTGGGCAAAGAGACAACTAACTCTGAAGTTATTAATGTTTAAAGAGCCTCAACTTGAGACATGTTTAAATAAAACACAATTTCTCCTAACACTTCTGTTGTCTTACCCACACATTCTTCTTGTTTCTAAGCATTAAACCTCCAGCACACATCTACCCTTTTCAAAGGGCTGCCGTGCATATGTGGCTTGGGGATTCAAGAATGATATTTTACTGTTCCTTACATTTATGAGGAGATGGCTAAGTGGGTCCTAAGTTCAGATCCCCAACACCCACACAAAAAGCTGGGCATGGCAGAACACACAGATAGCCCTAGTGCTGTATGGTCAAGACAGACAAGTGGATTCCAGGAGCTCAGGGGCCAGCCAGTCTAGCTAATCAGTGGGCTCTAGGTTCAGTGAGAGACCCTGTCCTAAGAAGTAAGGTGAAGAGCTAGAGGGAGACACCTGACATTTACCTCAGATCTCCACATGTGTACACAAACGCCACACACACCCTCCCTCTTACACACATGAACATGTGTGTGCGTATACACACACACACACACACACACATATCCCCCTCCACATGTTTACAATGTAAATTCCTATTTTTTCTATATATCTTTTCTTGGTATATACCAGAGTATATGTATCAATTCCTAGAACAGCGTGCATTTCCTTTATGCTGTTTTAAATGTTTCACTAGTGGCAAACTGATGGAAGTCTATCATTACCTGCTTTCACCAGACGCACCGCACACTCTCCAGGGGACACACCATGCAGATCTCCTTCAGGCCCGATGCACATGGTAGCTGCTATGGGCTTACCGGATGTTTTTAAGGCTTCTACTGCCCACACAGCTTCTTCAACATGTTCAAAATACTGAAATCGGCAAAGGGCAGAACCCTTTTAATCATGTTTCCCACAAAATGATAAGAACATCATCCTAGTATTCTATGAGGGACTGTCTAGTAATAACTCAGTTTCTAAGCACTTTTGACCTAGACTAGAAGGGAGCGACAGTTTCTTAGTGTGAATAGAAGACAAAAGATTTGAAAACTGCTGTTAGGTGAACTGAGCCAGAGTCTGCAGAGGTCTTAGATAGAAAAAAAAAAAAACCCTCCAAAGCTAAATAGATATTTGTGCTCCTTCTTGAGATTTGAACCTACCACATGTTGGCCTCATGAGAGTAAGGAAGGGTTCTGTCTGAACGGATCCTCCTTGCTCACCTCTGCAATGAGGAAGTCCACATTCTTCTTCATGAAGACCTCTAGCTGTTGGTGAAATATCTTTTTAACTTCCGTCTCACTCTTGCAGCTAAGGTATGAAGGCGTCTGGCTCACGCCTCCCGCAACCAAAGCATCTCCTTCATCAGCCACTTGCCGTGCAATGTCACAGGCAGCTTCATTGACCTTCTGCCCCTAAAGTGGGTAAATGGGGGACACATCTAAATTTACAGGTGAAATTGGAAAAAAAAAATTAGGTACATGGCCGCCTCTCAATTTTATTTTTAAAGTCATCTTTTTTTTTTATCCCAGGAAGCGAGGTTATGTGGGTCAATGATTGATCAAGTCTGGCAGTCTGTAAAGCTACACTGCTACCGTGAAAACAACAATAGGTGCAGGAGTAATAATATCTAGGCGGCAGCACATTGCCAACACAATCTGAGGGGATGATAATGGTTTCTACACGAAACGGAGCAATCTGGAATTTTCTAATACCAGCCTGCACTTAGACCAGTACTTAGCAAATAACTGTGGTGACAGGGGTAATAGCTTTTATGATTGATAAGGCTAAAATTCAATTAGGATGATGACCAAATTCATGATGACTGTGCATTGCTCCCATGATAAATACCTGCCTGGTAAGGAGAGTTCTAATCACTTAGGCATTTAAGACTGAGCTGACCTGGAGGATGGCATTTCTGTTTGTTTTATTTTTTGAAATGGAGTCTCATTCAGTCCAGGCTGTACTTGAACTCCTGATTCTCCTGCTTTCATCTCCCAAGTGCTGGGATCACAGCATGCATAATAACTCAGGCCAGCTTGTCTTTGTGCTGAGATAGTCTCATTCTGTTTGTTGTCTTCAACTCCTGGGCTCAAGGATCCTCTTACCTCAGTCTCTTGAGTGGCTAGGAGCACACCTGGGGCCAACAAGCCTGCCCAGCCTGGGGTGTAGCTTGTGGGGAGGGCTCTTGCTTAGCATGTATGAGGTACTTGGTTCTACCCTTCATATTACAGATAACCACAAAATCCACCCCTTTATCCTTAAAAATCAAAGCAAAACAAGCCCACTACCATCCCCAAGCCCCCAAACAAAAAACAAACAAACAAACAAACAAAACCAAGCACACCCATCACCACAGGTCATTTAGACTTGGAATTTTAGAACTCCCAATTCATTTTAGATATGACAGAATCTGTCTTGGTGGGCAAGTGATTTGGCAATGGTAGGAGCGACTGCAGCTGAATTGCTCAGCTTGCTGCCCCTGTACTCTGCACGCCTTTAATGACAGCACTTGGGAGGCAGAGGCAGGCAGATCTCAGCGAGTTCCAGGTCAGCCAGGCTGCATAATAAGAGCTTGTCTCAAAAACCGTGGGGAGATGTATGGACTTGTAAGGATGCCACTTTGCTAGCAATGTAAGAGCAGACAGAACTCATTGCCGAGTACCCGTCTTTAATCTGCTTCACCAATGCCTTCCTGTTAGTTTTAAAGAATGCTGCTCAAACCTGAGTCGAATGTCTCTTATTCTGGTAAAAGAACAGAGCTCCAGCTTTCCTCTGTGGGAACTTGAGTGCTGGAGTGTCTGTGATGCCCTTCTAAGTTGTGGCCTCGGTGGGTGGTACTCACAGAAATCTTCTCTGCCACGTAGTTTCCTCTGTTTTCCAGCTTGTCTTCACTGGCATAGAAAGTGAAGGTCTGCATGACGTTTGATCCAGCTCTGAGGAACTCCCGATGAAGCTGGCGAACTGAGAGAGCACACAAGCAAAGCTATGATTTCACTCATTCTCCAACCTGCAACACTTTTCAAGAGGCTTAGGGCTTAACAAACATCAAAATGGCTTGTCCAGCTGCTTGCCATTTGCATGTCTGGGCCTAAGGAGGAGGAAATCCGGGTCTCCTGGAACCTTCCTCAAGGCTGTCATGGCTAGATAGCTGGGTGATTAGAGGAGAGGGCTCATGGTACTGTATTTGCTTCCACCCCCACCCCAGCCCCCGTGTACTTGGTTTAGTTTGCTCATCGTGGAAGGTACTAGCAGGAGGGGGAACAATCTGTTGTCTTGTCCTTGGGAAATCTCCTGATCCACCCAAGGATGTCTGACCAAAGCGCTGTGTGGGTGGGCTCTGCATGAGAAGCTCTCTACCATGGAGAGTGAAGTCACTGGGCTGCAAGTTGAAGAATTTCAGGTTCTCACTGGGTGGAGTTGAGGAAGAGCAGTCCCTGTAGTGGGAACCAGACTTAACAAACACAAAATAACATCAGGTTTGGCATTTGGGGGAGTGACAGGAATCTACATGGGACATTGAAGAGATGTTGCAATGGTGGCAGGAGATACAGTTGAAAAGAGGGGCTTAGAGCAGAGGACAGAGCCTACTAGCCTGGTACCCCACAGATTGTGCTCTGGATCTTAGGTGGTAGCTAGGACCAACCCAGTGGGTTTTGTTTGGTTTTTTATTTTATTCTATTTTTATGTTTTTACTTATTCACTTTACATCCTGCTCACTGACTCCCTCCCGGTCACCCCCTCTCACAATCCTTCCCCCACCCCCAACCATCACCCCCAACCTAGTGTTTTTTTGAAAGAGGTTTCTGTTTGCTTGTTTTTTTGAGAAAGAGTCTTGTGGCAGTTGGACTGAGAATGCTCCCCACAATCTCCTGTTTGAATACTTGAGTTCCAGTCAGTGGAACTATTTAGGAAAGATTGAAAAGTATGGCTTTGTTGGAGGAAGTATTTCACTGCAGGCTGGTTTTGAGATTTAAAAAGACTCTTCCCCATTTTGGGAGTTCACTTGGCCTCCTTCTTGTGATATGTGAGCCCTCAGAGGCTGCTCCAGCTTACCTGCCACTGTTCCCACCATAAGCCCTTGGATGAATGGCAAGTGGAAACACTTTCATGGCTGAAAAAGAAGTATGTGTTTCCCATATAGCTACGGATGTTCAATTTAAAGAGCAATGCTCTCGGCTCTAAAGTTTTGCCTCTAACCCTATGGTCCTCGTCAAGTCCCCTGCATGCTTTTCTAAAAATGATGGATTTGAAGGTGGGCCAACCCCACAGATATTTTAGCTCGCTTGGGGTAGGATCCAGGCATCATTTTTTGTCTTCTGTTTTTGTCCTTTTGAAGGTTCGAGGGTTGGTTCTTGTTTTCAGCCTCGCTGAGAACTGTCATGCTAAGACAGATGGGAAACACTCATATTATAAAATGGGAAACTTGGTGTTTGTTTTGCCAGGGGAATTAGCCAGGCAGAGGAAGGAACCAGAAATCCTGCTGAGCTCTGCAGTGTGTTCTGAAATGTCAGGGGCCTATAAAACCCAGTCTAGGGCAGCTATGTCTGAGACCTGGAAAATAGCTGGGACACTGGAGATAAAGGCTAAGGTTGAGCTGTACCTGTGCTTCTGTGGAGTGCCTAAGACTCAGACGGAAACCTGTGTTTTTGTTTAAATGGGTGGACAAGCAAGGGGAAAAACAGCTTCTGTATTTTAGAAAATAGCTTCCCAAGCTTGGAGCCAGCCCTTTCATGATTTTTGTCTCTTTTAATCGTGGGAACTTTAGCTCTCAGTGGGGAAGGAGCTTAAAACACACATCTAAGCTTTAAAGCTCATTTTAATTAGCACAGGAATCAAATGAAAACAACTCATGGGGAGTTCCTGTCTATCAAATGAACGCAGAGCTGTTGGGGGTGGGGAGGAATCTTAGAACGGGCTTAGGAGTGCAGACTGAGATCCCGGGTACTAGGATGGCATGATTTATTATCAGAAAGTCCACCAAGGTCATGTATGGGGGGATTTCTAGAAGGCCCATGAAAATGTCCTGGAAGGAGAGGTGACCTTTGGGTGCACATGCATGTTCTACAACACAGAAAGTCCATGTTTTCATAGAGTTTCCTAGGGGACAATGACCAATGATCCCAAATAACTGAGGATATCTCTTTACTTTGAACTAATTTGTTTTTTTCATTCTCCCTCTCCCTCCCCTCCCAACCTCCGAGCTTACTATGCAGTCCTAGAATTTACTATGCTAGCCTAGAACTCACAGAAATCCACCTACCTCTGCCTCTGCCTCTGCCTCCCAGGTCCTGGGATTAAAGACATGTACCACCGTGCCCAGCTGAGAAATCCAAGTTTTTGAAATTCCACAGCACATTCTACAACAGCAGTTCTCAACCTTTCTATTGCTGCGACCCTTTAACACAGTTCCTCATGATGTGGTACCTCCCCAACATAACATTGTTGCTACTTTTATGAATCATAATGTAAGTATCCATGTTTTCCAACAGTGTCAGGTGATCCCTCTGAAAAGGCCATTTGACCTTCCAAACAGATCAAGACCCACAGGTTGAGAACCACTGTTCTCCAGAGTCAAAGACAGCTCTCCTGTGGAATGTAAGTTGGCAAAAGTATCACTCAGGAGCCAAATGTGACCTGAACTAACACCAAAGGATTAGTGTCAGTAGTCATATATATTGATGTTTTTTTTTAAAAAAAAAAAAAAAAGTAGAGGGCGCTGGCGAGATGGCTCAGCGGGTAAGAGCACTGACTGCTCTTCCGAAGGTCCTGAGTTTGAATCCCAGCAACCACATGGTGGCTCACAACCACCCGTAATGAGATCTGGGAACTGAGCGAGGGGCCATCTGTACAGCTACAGTGTACTCATACACATAAAAATAAATAAATAAATAAATCTTAAAAAAAAAAAGTAGAGA
>NW_022196914.1:54064717-54096803 GCF_008632895.1 Mastomys coucha
ATATATATATATATATATATGTGTGTGTGTGTGTGTGTATGTGTGTGTGTGTGTGTGTGTGTGTGTGTATGTATATACACACATATATAAAATTCTTTTTTTAAAAAGGTAAAATGAGCTTTGGTGTTGTGGGTTCTGTGATTCCATCAGGAGGCTCGGCAGAAGGATCCTGCATTTCAGGCCAGCCTAGGCTCCATCTCAAAACTAAACAAATAAATAAAACTTAATCCTGGGCTGAAGAAGTGACTTGCTGCTAAAGCACAAGCCTAGCTTGTGTGAGGGCCTGAGTTCAATCCCTAGTATAGAGTATCAATGCATTTGATTAAGGGGGTGGCTTTAGGGCCTAGCAGGAGTGTTGTGTAACTTGCAGCGCACGCACAGTAATAGAAGCCTCCTCCTGCAGTCCTCAGGGTTCTAGAAGCCATGCCCACAGTTGATCCCATGTGGTTTACATGGGATCATAGGCGGGGGGAGGCAGCTAACAGCATCCATTCCTTTTTCAGTCTCCCTCCAGCACTGAAAATTCAGGTCTTGTTCTGCTCACAAGAAACGTTTCCGATCAAGTCCAGCTTGCAGGAGAGCTCTTCAGGGCCTCTGTCAATTCTAGCTACTGCTCAGTCAATTTTATAAATATCACCTGTAGACACATGGTTTTATGTGTATAAAATATACACACAACCAATCACCCCTCCATTCGGAGCATGAGCATTTTGTTCTTTTCTTTTTGCACAGTGGGAAGGATTGAACCCAGGCCCTGGGGTATGTCAGGCAAGTATACTTAGCTACATTCCCCAGCCCTCAGTGTCAATGTTTTAATTTTTTTTTTTAAACCTTCTCCCAAAAGGCAAACAGCCGCCATCCTGTAAGAATGGTCCAGGAAAGATGTGTTACAGATCTGTCTTTTCTGACTCACTCGGAGTTGACTGAGCCTGAGAGACGGGGGCTGGCAGAGTCAGATACCATATGGGATTTCAGTCTGTGGCAGAAAAGATGAGACCAAATGGTTCAGTGTCATGGAGTTTCCACTCACTCTTGAAAAGCGGGCACCTCCCAGAAGAGTAAGCCAGAGCACATGCTTGATGCCCCAAACCAACTCAAAGCAACGTAACAATAATGACAACGATAAGAAGACTGAGCATTCCTATGCCAGCAATGAGTGCCCACCCTCCCTCACTGATGGCTTCTGACAGGCTTTCAAGGTGACACAGTTAAAATGTTCACCTGTGGTGAACTGTGGTGGCTGCCTCTGAAAGGGAGAACATTAATAGGGACAGTTTCTCAGATGAATGTGTGTGGTTTGGGGCCATGTTATATCTACTGTTGGGTACCATCAACAGACTAGAGGGAGCTATTGAGAGACTAAGGGTAAATTATCCCCATTTAAGGCAGAGTGTGGAAGCCAGAACCTCCAGGAAGGCTTGGGGTGAGGCATGTCTCCTACATCTAGAGAGCAGAAAGAACTGAGGCTTTGGCCCTGGACAAAATTACATAGAAGCCAAGCTCCCAAAGGCCTGATTATCAACCAGACAGGCCTGCTATGCTGAAGTCAGGGCATTGATTAGAAAGAAATGGGACCTCAAGACAGGGGTGAAACATATGAGTAGATTCACCCAAGAACTCTGAGAACCCAGATGCCACCCAGAATGCTCTGGGCTGAAGAAGCCGTCCATTCCTCTGCTATGTATGTATGTGCATGCATGCGTGCATACACGAGTGTGAGTGTGCATCCTCCAGAGGTTGATACTGAGTGTATTTTTCATTTGCCTTCTACCTTGTTTTTTTTTGAGACAGGGTATCTCATTGAACCTGAAGTTCACTGATCTGCTAGACAGGCTAGACAGCAAGTCCCATCCCAGGGATCCTCCCATCTCTGCCTCTCCACTGTTTGAATTATAGGCATCCAACTTTTGAATGTGGGCTGTGTGTGCTGGGGGATGGAATTCAGGTCCTCCTGCTTGAGGAGAAAGCACTTTACCAACAGAGACATTTCTCCAGTCCCAGATCCTCCCTTGTGAAGAGGAATGCTTCCCTCTTGCTTGAGAATCTGCAAAGACCTCTACTTGGAAAGTGGTGCTTGCTCCATCCTGGTCACCATTGTTGAGTGTTTTGGGAATAAGGCACATAGGATTTGTATAGAGCAGGTAGATTCCTGACTGCAAATAGGCCTGAGCTACAGCAGGGTGAACTGGACTAGTTGCCAAATATACAGTGGAAGAAGGATAGAATGTGGTACCAAAATCCTAGTGTGTGAGAGAAGGACCAACACACGGAGGACAATTATTGGAGACTAAGCTGGTTAGAACAGAGGATGGAAAGTTCGGATGCGATAGAGGAGTGGAAGAATTGCAGAGAGGGATCAGAGAGACAGGAGGAGAGTGTCAAAGGGACTTGCTGTCTGCACAATGTAGGAGGACATCTCTTGGTAATGGTAAATTCTAGGGCAGGTGGCTGAGGTACAGCAAAGGGAAAGTTCCCTGGGGAGATTTAGGCATTAGCAAACTGCTGAGTGGATGGTCTGTATGAATTCTGAAGACACATAGACTGGTGAGGGGGAGAGTGGCAGAGAAAAATACAGTGATCCGAGTTCTAGACTCATCCAAAGTGAAGGGCAGAAGCCAGGTGGTGGGTCACTGATAGAAGCAGAGAGAGCCATTGTGCTTCAATGCACATGAGTGTGCACTGATAATTGGCAGTGTCCAGGGTCAACATCAGGGATGGAAAACATTGCAGTCATGCACCTGTCTCATGAGGTTTGCTCTTGCAGTTCATTTAACATATTACACATCATCATAGTTTAGATGTAGCATGCACCAACCTGCCTCGGGGTGCTCCACAGCAGCTTCTGGGGTCCAGGGTCCAGCCTTTACATAGCCCCTCTTTTCCAGTGCAAAGACAAATCCTCCATCTCCAATCACAACTTCTCCAGCATTTAAGCGTTCTAAGATCCCCTGAATTTACAGACGAGGGAGAGAAAGGAGTTTCAAAGTCAAGTTCTATTTTTAATGATTTTGCAAGTATATTCTTGAGAAGTATAATTTTTTTAGCACCCTTGGTGTGAGTAAAAGTTTCCACCTCCTGTGAGGCCGATTGGCTGATCAGAGCTTCAGTGATCTGGAGAGCTTGAAATGTTGCAAACCCAGAGCCAATCTTGGGATGTGTTTGAACCCCAATGGCATATAATCTTCCTCTGTACATCTTTGTGACCATTAGGTTAAATCCTCTGGAATGTTCCAACAGACCCCTAGTTTCCAACCAATTACAGGGCTATGAATGCAGTCTGATGGTACCATCAAACTGTTATGACATAGGAATATGAAATTTGGAGTGACTGGAATTTGGTTCCTGAGCCCTAATCAGTCTGAGTGACTCCTGAATAAACTGCCTCATCCCTTTGAAGTGATGTGTTTTTGCATCAACATCAGAAAAGTACATATGTATTTTAAACATTAGCTTATGGTAGAATGCTCAGCTACTAGAAATTGGTCTAAACAAGTGAATGTGCTGGGTGTGTGTGTATGTACAGAGCCTGGATGTCTTTCAATATACAGGGTAAATTATTGTCTGGTAGAGCCGAGCATGCTTGAGGCTCTGGGTTACAACCCAAGCAGAATAAAGAAAGAGTATATATTTTTCCATGTGTATAATGCAATAATTTAGCTCACATATACAGTGAATAATGAGCAGATTATGGCAATTAGGATTTCAAATTCCTTAATTGTTTATCATTTGGGGGGTGGGACCCTCATATTCTTTTCCTCAGATTCTTATAAAATGCATAGTATTATTGTCACCGTAGCCACTCAGATAAACCCCATCCTTTTCCTCTTTTAGAAGTGCTGGAAATTTAACCCAGGATCTTTTGCACTCTAGGCCAGCACTCTTCCTCCGAAATCTATCATGGGTGGCACATATTCTTGAAGGGCGATGGCTGGTATTCTTACTTTGTCAATGACCTAGAGTGAGATTTAACACGGTCGGAGTCTGGGCTAGCATAGACTGCTCTATGGTATTTTGAAGACTAAGAAGCCATGAGACACCTGGTTCAGATAGAACAGAGGTGGCCAAATCACTTATGGGCTTCCGTTCCTGGCACTCTTGGCCACGGCAGATCTGTCATGCACCCAGGAGTCTGTAAGAATGTACACCCTGTACCCCGTGCCAACATCAGGGAAGAGGCAGGCATAGCATTCAGAAGATGATTTCCAGGCCACTCTCCATAGCTACTCCATTTTAGTTCTGTGGAGCAATTGCCACTGTGCTCAGGTGCGAGAGATGAATTTTGAATTTTGAATTGGAAAGGGGTTTTTATAGAAAGTAATTTACTAGTACAACTGTTTTTGCAGTTCCTAAGAATCATGAACTTTAAATTAAACATACCCGATTTTCAAGTTCTCTCTCTGATTTTAGAAATGGGAAATTAAAGCCCAGAGTCTCTACATAATTTATCCAAGGTCCTAATGACTCTCTCATCCTTGAGTGGCTTTTAGATTTGATTTCAAGTAGAGGTGGGAGAGGATGAGACGGCTCTGAAACAGAGAGTGAATAATTCTGGGGTACATCGGAATGTGCATGCTTGTGACACCCCATTTCCTAGCCAAACTGCTGGAACTTTAGAGACTTGAAGCAAACACAGGCCACATAAACAACATGAGGGACCACAGGCTTTTATAGTAAAATTCCTCTATCTCAGTAGAGCCTCCTTCATTTTAATTCTCCTCCTCCACAGCCCCACCCCACACCGTTATGATTGCAAGTGCTCAGAGAGAACCCATTGACATCTTCACTGTGGAACTGGAAATCACATGAGGATGTATGCTCTCTACTGCCAAGCCTGGAAGTCTGTGACTTAATAAACAACTATAAAGATACAGAATTGCTCATGTGGATTTTGAAATCCAAATATATATTATGACCACACTGTGTCTAAATACATTTTAAATTAAACATATATATATTAACAAATATATGCACGTGATAGTAGTATATAGCTATATATCATATTAATATGAATATATATCACAATGGTCCCATAAATAAGCTATGACTCACTTCCAGTGGAAATAACTGGTGACATAGTGGCAGTTATCATATCTCATTGGACATGATTTCAAGTTTTCATGCACAACATTTTAGCACACAGCATAGCCAGGAATCTGATCTTTGGAAATAGGGGTGATGACCTTATCATGCCAATCATGTGGAGTGATTATGTCAGCATACACTTAGATTCTACTAGTGTTCAATTCCCTAAACCTCAGATTTTTGTTTGTTTGTTTCTAAATTAAACAGTGGGATGTGCTATGAAAAGCTTAGGGTGTATGAAAATTATTAAAAGAATCTATGTAACATCAGCTTATTATTTTAAAGCGTCTATCTGCCTGGACAACTAGCAGAAAGGGTATCAAAATGTTGCGGACACTGTTCTTTGTACTTTATCCTGGCTTTTTTTTTTTTTTGCAATGAATAAGTCCTTGTCATATCTTTTAAATGCAAATTGTAGCCCTCGTTTTAACATTTACATGGAAACAGAGGTATTGGGGAAGTGCCCTTATGCCACCCAGTCCTTGATAATTCTCTAAAGATCCACCCACCTTGCCCCTCCCCCCAAGGTACTGTGTTTTCAGACTTTGTAGCACTGTGTGGCCTAGGCTGGTCTCGACCTCCAATCCTCTTGCCCTTCTCTTGAGTGCTGGGATTTCATCCATGCCCCATCAGACCCTGCTAGAGAGGCTGGTGAGGTTTGTAAGCTTGACTTTGGGAAGTGGATTAGAATCCATAGTTTTACAAATGGGACCAAACAGGGGTGTGTGTGTATGTGTGTATACAAAGATGAGCCATCTTTGCAGTCTGCAAGAGATATCATTTAGTAAATCTATGTCTTGGCAGTAATTCAAAACTTGAATCGCATACCCTTCTCACACACCCACATGTAGTCTACCTCTGGGGCGGGAGGGGGGCCATGGTGTTTAAATTTTAACAGGATTAGCTTTCTTCCTCCCGTGGATGCCTTTTTGAATGGATGTTTGTCCGTTTACAAACTGGGCACACCCAGGTGGTTTCCCAACAGGGGAGTACTGAAGCTTATAGTCAGCCTGGCTCCATCTGTTTCCCAGCCACCTCCTGGAGTCTGGTGTGGCTGGGCTTGATATCAGAGCCAAGTACATTACCTCCTCCCAGTCCATTCCTCCATTCTCTAACACAGAAGAAGGTGAGATTTGGACTGAGCTCCTGGTTCCAGCAGGCGCTTTGTTCTTTAGAATCCCGTGAACAGCCCTTCCTCCTGCCGTGTCTTACAATCATTCTATGTATTCGTTTCTGAACCTGCGTTTTGGGGGCGTGAGGCTTTTTTCTGTGGTTGTTGGAACTGCAGATAAAACCTACATCACACCCCTCCCTAACAGTCCTGTCCTCCTGGTGGCAGCTGGCAGAGTGTTGGGTGAGCCAAGAACGGTAAGGCAGTCAGGCGGGCTCTGCCTGACCCTCCTACCCTCCTGCACCCGGCAAGCCACCAGCCGGAGCCACCTCCCACTGGGGGAAATTGCACCCCTCGGTCCATGAGCAGGTTCTCTGGGATATTTCTCTGGTCTTTAGAGTGCTGCACTCAGGAAGGATTGAGTCTGATGGGCTGAAGGGGGCACCCTGACATCCGAAGTGGCTGCGGGGTGCCTTGTATCCCGAAAGCAATCACCCCACAGATTCAGGGTACAACATAGTCCAAAGTGAAGCCAGGAGTGCAGAAGGTCCAGAGGCCATCTAAAAAGCACTATGTAGAAGTCCCAGGTCAGACGAAAGTTCTGAGTGTCCCTTCTGACCTAAAACTGCTAACTAGAAGGATGTTGGGCCACAGCCAGGCTCCAAAAATCCCTCTGCGCTTGCTGACATTGGGGGTACCCAGCTGATGGTGTATTGAGAGCACCCTCGGGCTCCCTGCACACTCACCTTCTTGGCCTTTTTGCCGGCAACCGGTGCCATTTTTCCGGTGTAGTGAGTGGCGCCGAACACAGCCGCAACTGGAGGGGAGCTGGCTCCAGCAAAGTCTGTGCTGCAGGGTCACTGCTGGTCTCTTTATACAGCAGCTAGGAGTCCCAAGCCTTGGCTAAGTCCAACGCATTGCCTCAGGCAGGAAACACGCCCACCAGCCTTTGAATCAGGCCAGGGGCTAGCTGGGAAGCTGCCTGCAGGAGGAGATGTGGAGATTGGTCTCCCAGATGGGTGGAAACTCGAAGCAAGATAAGAAGAAAAAAAATACTGAGGTCGCTGCTTGCTCATCTGCACACTGATCTTTGGCCAGTAGCAGGCCTCCAACCTTGATCTGGGGTCATGTACCCATGACCCGCTTAAGTTGCCAGGCAAGGCCCCTAAGAATTCCACTCAGTGCCCAAATATTTGACAAAGGCGAAGATACGAGATCATTGCATGAGGATGTGATGCCCCGCAAGAACTTCTCACAGAGTGTAAATGGCATGACCTACACCTGGCACAAGTAATACAAACTTGGCCTTTGCAGAAGCGTTCGGTGCCAATCCTCAAGTAGTGGGTTTGTTCTCAGTGACCTTACAGGCAGGCTTCGTGGTTTCTGCAACCACGGCTTCTAGTAGGAATACTTCACCATCTAACAAGCACAGGGTCTAACAAAAACCGGCAAAGTGGAAAAGACCATACAGACCTTAAATCTCCGCATGGGAAACAAAAGCGAAGCAAACCTGAGAGGAACCGGATGCAGTCTTGAGTGCAGGGGAGAGAAGCTATCTGTTGATATAAAAAAGTTACGCATTTAACCTTTAGGTGATTTATGATAGTTCCCTAAAATATTTAAAAAAACAAAACAAAACTATAACATGATGATTTAAAACACTAGAAATATCACTTACAAAAACTGTCCAACATATTAATAAATACTTAAAGACAACAAAAGAGTGGGGGTTCAGAACCTTTTATTCAAATATTTTCCACGTGGAACAATGGTCTCAATTTCACACATGCAGAAGAAATTACAGTAGCAGATAATGCACTGGTAAAAGTTTAAAGTGATGTATGAATGATATACAATGAGAAAGCTTTTTTAAAAGTCAGATTCCCTCTGATAAATATGTAAAAACTTTAAAATGGGAAAAAAGAGAAAAGATATATTGACATTAATTCAAGTGACAGACAATATTTTACTGCCCTTCTCTGCCACCCCCATCCTACAACCTTATACACACTAGCAGGAGTCAGGAAGAATGAGGTACATTAATATACATTAATGCCATCTTTGTCAGGGTCCACATCTTCCACCACTAGAGACCGCAGTAGGTAATAGTTTAGTTAGTTAATGCCCTCTCTGGCTATAGTATAATAGCCAATGTTGGTGCAGTGCACTGCAGTCTCCAGGCACTAGAGGGCTTTATCCGGGTTTACACACTCATCCAGACCCTGCAGAACAGTGGGGATTTTAAACTAGTAACTTTGGGCTAGAAAGATAGCTCAGTGGTTAAGAGCACTGGCTGTTCTTCTAGAGGACTTGGGTTTAATACCCAGCACCCACATGGCAGCTCACAGTTTCAGGGGATCTGATACCCTCACATAGACATACATGCTGGCAAAATGGCAATGCACAACAAACAAACAAAACCTAGTAGCTTTAAATTGAAAACAAATCATGAAGTTTTAATAAATAATATAAACATACAGCAATTAAAAAAAAAAAGATTGTCCTAGCTGCTGTTGCAAATTCAAGTCCTTGCTCTGGAGACAACCATTAAAAAAAAAGACCTTGAATTATGTATATGTATATGTGCACACAAGTGCAGGTGACATGAAGAACTGGAGCTTTAGCATCTGGATGTAGACTGCTGAGAACCCAAGTCAGGTCCTCTGGAAAAGCAGGAGGTGCTCTTTCCTGCTGAGCCATCTCTCCCAGCCCAGGAAGTAACCACTCTGGTCAGTCCACTGTCTTTCTGGGAAAATGCTATGCCTACTTCAGAATGAGCATGTTTATTAAAATTCATATCTGAATGCTCACTGACTCCTACTTTCCCCGCGTGATTTATAGGCAGCTGTTGAAAGATTTTTATCTTTCCTCGGCCTCTTAATTTTTCTTCCATCCCTAAACTAGGTCTATGGAAACATCATCCACCTGTTGTTCCCATATTGGATACCAAACCCACAGTTTGCTGAGTGCTACTCTTCCCAGGCATCACATGTGTCTTCTCCAGATTGTTATTTATCTCCCCACAGGGCTGTGCAGTAGCTCCCCTACAGACATCCCGAGACAGGCAGATAGGAAGAGCTCTTAAAATCAGCAGATCCCCAGTTCCTTTGCCCTGATCCCAAAAAACTAAGTCTGCTGCAGCACGCTCTGTAATAAGCAAGCCTTGGGAGAATGCCTGTGTTCTTTGATCTCTGCCCCCACAACAACAAGACAGGGAGGTAATACGGCTGAAGTCCTTGCCTAGTGCAAAGTGCTCAGGGTTAAAAATAAATCCCAAGGGAGAAAGGAGGGTTAGATCTGGAAATTTAACTCCTGAGTTTCATAACCTCAAAAGAGAGATTATTGTTCTGCCTTTGATCTGCCCAGAACCTTAGAAGCATTTATTAAATCCCACTTGACAATCATGAAGCCCTGTAAGGCAGGATTTGAGACACTGTGCCTGGAGCTACAGGTAACAGGTACCTCCTCCTTTGTGTCCCCAACCAGGAAATAGCGATATGGAGAATCAATGTTAATGACCTTTTATCAATATGTAGATTCAAACTGTCAGGAGCCTTCTTCTCCTGTTCAGTTTGAAATGGAGTTGGGGCTGAAGTGTAGCTCAGTGGTATAGTGCCTGCCTTGCATGTATGAAGCTCTAGGTTTGACCTCAAGCACCTCTTAGAGAAAGAAACGAATGACTGAATAAATAAAGCAATTAAATGTGAAACTGACTTTCCTCAGATCTTTTTTTGTATAATTATTAAAACATGAGTCACTGAACTTTGTATTTGAAGATGCTTTGTATTTTAACACCGGGTTTAATAACATTTGATACCTGTGTAGAACTCTTTGCAAGCTGGTGACGTAGAAGTGTAGCCAATGTCCATGTTGCTTTTGGCAAAGGCAGTGTTTATTACAAAGGAAATTGTGATTCCTTTGTGTAGGGCAGTCACCCATTCCTGAGTGCTGCCTATACTCTGCCCAGTGTACTACATATGTCTATATGTCTGATTTGTATGCTCTTCAGCCTCTGCTGAAGGTGAGTGTGTGTGTGTGTGTGTGTGTGTGTATGTGTGTGTGTGTGCGCATGCATGCACACACATGCTTGTGCTTGTGGAGAGCAGAGGTCAATTTCTGCTTTAACTTCACAGTGCAGTCTTTCTCTGTCTCTCTCTTCCTGACCCGCCCTCCCACCTCCCACCCCCAGCACTCCTCTTTGCTCTGTTGTCCAGGCTAGTTCTGAACTACTGATCTCAAGCTTTCTGCCTTCGTCTATTTTCTGCTTCTTTTATTTTGGGGGTAGAGGGGCAGGTTGGGATGAAGTCTAAAGACCTCCTATGTTACAAGATTGGCACCTGAAGTTAACAGCCTGAATGTGTAGTTCCTCATTTGGAGACTTATAGCCCAAGGAAAAAAGCCCATGACTTGCCCTCAGCCCCATAGGGAAGTTTGAAACCAATTGTGTGTGTGTGTATGTATATGTGTGTGTGTGTGTGTGTGTGTGTGTGTATGTTGACTGTTTATGTGTGAGTAGGTGTACATGCTGCACATGGGTGTGGATGCCAGAGGTCAGCCTCGTGTGCCATTTCACACACATGTATAGACACACACACCAGTCTCTCATTTCTATTTCCTAATCCACTGCATCTGAAGAGGACCTGGGAGGGGTTTTAAGAGACAGCTAATAAGAGTTGTGCCTAGGTAAAGAATCTGGGATAGACTGATTTGTAACCTGAGTCACCTTTAAGATTATTGCTAGGAATACAGCCCTCTGTAGAGTTATGAAAGTAGTAATACATTCTCGAGAACCAATATTGTCATTGGCCACTGTCTGCTGAACCTCAAAACTACAGGAAGGTTGACTGGGCACGAAAGCACACACCTATTGCAGGAGCTTTCAGGGGTCTCACTCGGGGTTCAATGATAAAGACATGGAGACATCTATATAATATAAAGCTCTTAGTCTGTTTTCTGGGGCAGTCCCTTAGCTACTCATCTCCTGCTTCTATCCCTGTCTCCTTTCTGCCTCCCCGACCCCCAGCTCCAGCCACCTGCTCTTTATCAAAAGCCACACTCTATTCTCATACACAAAAGCTTAGTGGGAGAGATTCCTCTTAGTCTTTCTGAGTCAGCAGCAGGACTAGGCCCAGTCCATATGGTAGTGTTGCCCTTTGGCCAGATTGAGGGCTGTGTGACCTTCCGTGACCTTCGATATGATAATCTCAGAGAATCCTCTTTGGGGGCAGCAGTCTGGCCTTGAATTCACAGAGAACCTGCCTGCCTCTGCCTTTTGAGTGTTGGGATTAAAGGCATGCACCACTACTGCCTGGCCACCATAAACATTCTTATACATGTCTTTGAGGGAATATTTATACCAGTGGAACTGCTCTTGGGGCTGGGTTTGGGCTCTCTCTCTCTCATCTCTGTTTGTACCAACTTAAGGAAGCTTCCAGATGTAGATGAGAGAAGAAACTGGTTTACCCACTAAATAAGATAATTATTGTACAGAACCCAGGGTGTGGGATTTCTAATACATTTATTTTGTGATTATTTTCCATTTGTTGATTATCAATATATCACAGCACCATTCTCTAGCTATAAGCAAATAATAACTGTTAGATGAAAATACAACCCACACCTGGATGTCAATGATACTTGCTGAATGATTCAAATGTAATTTGGCAGGACGTGCCTAGCATAGAAATGGTCTCTCACTCAGCTTAAGGGCATCTATTCCATGCCTGGCCACTTCTTCTTTCCTCTTTCTTCTTTGAGGACATCCTTTCCTCTTCCCCTTGCCCTCCCCACCCCCTTTGCCCCAACCCTGATCATTATGGTCTGGAAAAGCTCCCGAGAAGTTAAATATCCATCTAGAAGGCTTTACTTCCTTCTGATATAATATGAAGACTCTAGTCTTGCATTCTGTGTTGAGTTTCCCATGCCTGCCTTTATACCTCAGGACATGACAGAAAGCTAGAGGTGCCACTTTGCTTTTTAAATGTCACCAAAGCTGGATTATAATAGGAGCCGTGTGCTCACACCAGACTCTACAAAGTTAGGAGGGAAGCCAAAACTGTACTGCTCTGAACTTCTTCCAAGTGGGACCGACATCTTGTCTGGCTTTCTCGTGGTCCCCTAGGATGTGCTGACCCATCTGCTCTGTCTTACTTCACCCCAGAGTAGGAGGTCTGTGTGTAGGTTAGGAATCCAGTCATCTTCTGTTGTGGTCTGAATGCTTGTGTTGTCCACCAACCCCATCTTACAGTTGGAAATCTTGGCCGCCAGGGTGGGGCCAAGGTGGGGTTTAGGGAGGAGGCTGGGCCCCGACATTGGGACCCTAGTGACTGAGACTGATAACTGCCACTATCTGGGCCTGCTCTGCGTGTCTCTCAAAGGTCTGTTGTGATCACTGTTTTGGTCCTGGGGAGCACTGCTGAGAGGCAGTGTGCCTCTTTAGGTCATGAGCTCATGGTGGGATTGTATGTAGGAGGCCAGGCTTCCAGTTTGGTCCTGTGAGCTTTTCTACACAATCAGAAAAAAAGAGGCAGAATTTTACATTATGGTCTCTGTGGTACTGGTTTTATTTTACTCCTTTGTCAGGTCTGAGGGGATAGAGCATAGCAAGCCAAAGTAACCTTTCTAGGTAGATACTGAAGGAAGTAAGGCTTGAGCCCATTTGAGCCAAGCATCCTGCGTGATGGGCTGTGTTGGGGAGGCTTGGGGAAAAGGATTCTGGTAAAAACAATGGGTGGCTAGGCCTTCCAATACTGAGTAAATCTTTGAAAACCTTTTGAGCTTCTGTTTTCTCACATCAGTATTAATGGAATTGAATCAGCAAGAAGAGCCCCATTGGGCTTTTAAATGCTATATATCTATTTTGGTATTTAATCTGAAAGAAAATCTAGAAAAACAAATTGAGCAAGTCCAATAACTGAATGTAAATACTCTTTTAAATCAGATCCTATAGTCTGTAACATGTCTGAGAAATTTAATGGATTTTTCTCCCTTTTTTTTTAATTGTAGCCATTGGCCTAAAAACAAAGAGCATGATACTTTCTAAGTTGTAGCAAGAATAGAGAGACAAGGGAACATGATAGTCGGAGGTCAGCAGAAACCTTTGTATATAGGTGGGTGCAGTGGCAGGTGCTTGGAATGGAGGAGGGGGCTTAAAACACAGAGAACACAGCCAAGAGAACACTGCTTCTACTCCAGTCTGTGCAGGATTGAGAGGCGTCTTCTGCTGTTTTTGAAGACAGTGCCAAGTGCAGGAGGCCTAGGAAGAGTGCTACAGTTAATCACAATTGTCAACCAGTCAGGCTCTAGGATCACCTCTGAGAAAACACTCTGTGCACATCTATGAGGAAGTTGCTACATTGTGTTAATCAAGGTGGGAAAACCCATGCCAGGCACCCACCAGGGGCTCCCACTGAATAAGAAGGGAAAGGAAGCCAGGCAGTGGTGGCACACGCCTTTAATCCCAGCACTTGGGAGGCAGAAGCAGGTGGATTTCTGAGTTCGAGGCCAGCTTGGTCTACAGAGTGAGTTTCAGGACATCCAGGGCTACATGGAGAAACTCTTGTCTTGAAAAAAACAAACAAACAAACAAAAAAATGTAGCCATTAGCTCTAACTTGTATCTCAGCTTGTAACCTTAATTATATATTAAATATGATATATCTCATAAATGATTAGAGGCTAATATAATAATATCATAGAGGTATTTTTAGTTAATTGGAAAGAAAAACTTGAGACAGTTTCATCTCACCTGAAACCCAAACTGGCCTGGTCCTTGTGAGTTTCCTGACTCAGCTTCCAAAACGCTGAGACTACAGAAGTGTACCACCGTTTCTTGCTTGAACATCATTGGTGGGTGGGATGGGATTTAATGTATCCCAAACTAGCCTCAAAGTCCTTGTGTAGATGAATTTCTGATCCTCCGGCTTCTACCTCCTAAAAGCTAGGACTACTGGTATGTGTCACAGCTGGCTTTAGCCTGAATATCTGATTTCTGAATCTCCATGTGGTCATGATGTCTATCTGTCTGTCTGTCTGTCTATCAGATTTTTGTGTCTTGAGAGAGTTTTGGGAGTGCGACCTTCCTAAGGCCCCAAATACAGTTTCCCAGATTTCCTAACAACTGGGAAGTGTTGGGTCTTGGATTTAGGAACTAGAGGCACAAATTTAAGGCCAAGTGAGAAGCAAACCATGGAATGAAATGGAGTGGAGGAGCCTGGTCTGCTGGGAACTGAGGGGACACGGTCTGTGTAATGGACTCATGGCCTGCTGGGAGATGAGGGGTATACGGTCTGTGGGAGCTGAGGGGACATGGTCTGTGAGGTGGACTCATGGTTGGTGGGAGCTGGGGGGACATGGTCTGTGGGGTGGACTCATGGTTGGTGGGAGCTGGGGGGACATGGTCTGTGAGGTGGACTCAGGGTCTGCTGGGAGCTGAGGGGGACATGGTCTGTGGGGTGGACTCAGGGTCTGCTGGGAGCTGAGGGGACATGGTCTGTGGGGTGGACTCATGGTTGGTGGGAGCTGAGGGGACATGGTCTGTGGGGACATACTCTATGGGAACAGCACCCAGCATCAGCAGCTATACGCTTCCAAATGAACTTTAATGAATCCTTTTCTGGCTTAAACTAGTTGTAGTGAATTCTGTTGCTAGCAACAGAGGACATTGATGGATAGCTGTATTTCCCAAGTAGTCCTCTTTGCAACCAGGATCTTAATAAATCTTTCTAAGAAAAACAAAACAAAACAACAAACAAACCAAAAACGGTCATTTATTCATTCAAAAAATCGTATGCTCAGATCTGAAAATGATCTTGTACTTCATAAGGCACAGTGGGGTCTCTTAAGACAGTGGGGTCTCTAAAAGCCCAAATTGCTTTCAATCTGGACATTGGATCTGGGAAGATGTCCCAAGTAGTTGTGCCTATATAAATAAGAAGTGATCCTAGTTTACACCATGGACTCCTCTCTGTGGCCGTGGGGGTTGGTGCAGTTCTTATCCCTGAGGATGAGAGATGAGCAGCTTGCCAAAGCTAGGGCTCTTGTCCAAGGCACCTGGCGGGAGGTGGCAGAGGTCTGTTGGCTGCAGAGCACCCACTTGGAATCCTTAGCTCCCTTGTAGTAGACATTCCTAGTCACTTAAAGAACCTCATTTATGTTCTTCATGCTCTTCCCTCTGGGTATAAGGTGGATGCCAATGGTCACAGTGAAACCATCAAAGATGCCAGACTCCTCTCTTGCTCTTTTTAAAGACACAAAACTGAGTCCACAATTCAGATCACAGCTTTCCCTCCATTTCCATTGATGAGGTTTGACAGGGGCTGGAACTTTCAGAGAGACTGTTTGGGATGCTAAGCAACCCCTCCTACTAGCCCCTACCACACCCTTACCCCTATCACCCACCAACAACCATCACATACCTGCTTTAAAAAACAAACAAACAAACAAAAAACCTTCCATTGTAAAGCTCAGGGTTTGGCCTGGTAGCAATGCACAATACTCAGGGGTTGATCCTTAGAACTAAGAAGAAGGAAGAGGAGGAAGAGGAACAGGAGAAGGAAGAGGAAGGAAGAAGAAAGAAGAAGGAAGGAGAAGAGGAGGAAGAGGAGGAGAAGAAAAGGGAGGAGAAAAAAGTAAGGGAGGGAAGGTAGATGGAAAGAAGGAAGAAAGGAAAGAGGAAGGAAGTCTCTTTTTCCAGTGCTGGGGTGGGGCTATGACAGTGTGCGTGTGAGGGGTAGAGGCAGACATATCCTTGGGACTCATTGGTCAGCCATTTTGGCTTGTGAGGCCCTGTCTTCCAGTAGAGGAAGACATCAGACATTGATCTCTGCCTTATACATAGACATTTCCACACACCACAGGAACACATGCTTATACTACATGCAGGTGCATGCACACACACGCCCAGAACCAGCCAAAGTCCCCAACATACAGAATAGTCCCCACATTTTAAGCCATATTTTAAGTAGTAATGTTGCATTTTATAGGTGCCTGTGTGTGTGTTTTTTAATTGCTTATCTTGAGTCCCAATGGTTTCCTCTACTGCCATGCTTCCTTGTCTACTCTGTCCTGGGCCTTTTCCCCCTGGTCCATCCCACTTGTTTAGCCTGACACTCTCCACCCCATCAACTAGCAGATAAGGACACTGCCTGACTCCATTTTGAAGGCAGGAGCCATTGTGCTGTATTGTTCAAAGTGAGTTTCCAATCACTAGAAGAGCCGAGTTGCTGTTTTTAAGGCTGTTTCCTGGAGCCTGATCTACCCTAAACCATGACCTTTGAGAACGCCCTTACCCTTCCTTACCCCACCTCACCCTCCCTAGTCACCCTCTTTAATTCCATGACAAATGTAGTTTTGTTTTGTTTTTGAGATTTTTCTGTACTTCCTTTTATGGCCCCATTGACTCTCTTCTGTAAACCTGCTTTGCAAGCACTTGTGAATTTACTCCTTAAAAGGGGCCTGGACAGGACAGATGGCTCAGCGGTTAAGAGCACTGACTGCTCTTCCGAAGGTTCTGAATTCAATTCCCAACAACCACATGAAAGCTCACAAGCATCTGTACAGCTACAGTGTACTCACATACATAAAATAGATAAATAAATCTTTTTAAAAAGGGGGGGGGGCAAGAAATGGACTCAGGGCTGCTCTCTTTAACTTGACTTAGGAAGCAATTATTGGCCAGCTCTTGGGTGTACCCCATTAAGAACCAAGCTTGATTCCAATTTGGCTCATACTTTGTGTTAGTGGTCTTATTCTCATGCAGTGGGATCAACATAGTATCCTCAACTTCACTGTCACTGAACCACACAACATGGCATTGCTCTGCCACTTGTCACAAGCTCTTCTACCCATCTCTCTGCACTGGCCAGGTCTAAAATGCGTTGGCCAGGATTCTGTAGTCTGTTAGCTTTCCCTAACCTCCTTAATGAACTAGGAAAAGCCCAAGGTCAGGCAGATGTGTGTGTGTGTGTGTGTGTGTGTGTGTGTGTGTGTGTTCTTCCAAAACTCCTCTTTTTCCTTATTGATTAAACAAAGCTATGTGCCATCTTCAGGGCAGCTGACTGTACAGCCAAAAACGGGTTGCCTAACTTGGCTTGTGATTTTGTAGAAGGTGTCAGGTCACGGCTGTGACCATGGCAAAGCAGGAATTGTTTTTCCAGCTGACCTTCACCCCTAGCTGGCTTCCACCCCTGGCTTTCCTTTGGTTCTTCGATCTTTTCTCAGCCAACTATTTGCTGGTTTGCATTTGAGCTTCTCTTCACAGACAGGTTTATCAGAGGGCCATCTGCTTTTCTTGATAACTCTCTAGGACAGCAAATACCTACTGTGGAACTGGAAAGAGCTGGTTCAAACCAGATTTTCTCAGTTTCACTGATCATCAGTCGTGTGTGTGTGTGTGTGTGTGTGTGTGTGTGTGTGTGTGTGTGTGTGTGTGTGTGTGTGTGTGTGTGTGTTTGGGGCGTGGGAGGTGTTGTTAGCAATTATCTCCCTGTTGATTTCTTCTTACCAAATCAGAATATGTGGAAATCTTGCCTGAAAAAAGGCACTTTGTCAGCTAAAATACTTAAGGTAAATTATAAAGAATATTTTAACGTTTAGTATATGTCTTATTTTTTCTCCAAAAAGTTAAGAATATATTGCTGAATTGCTAGAATTAATTTTGACTCCTTATTCATGTTCTAATGCCCATAGTTGTTCCCACCGGACCTCTCCTAGGTCTGTCATTTCCCAAGCAGGTGCCTATCTGGGCCCACACAGTGTATCAGGTCATTATGGGGTTGTCTCTTGGGGATGTTCAACTCTCTCTTATGAGATGGCATAGGACCATCACATAACCTACAGATTTCTCCCCATAGCCCTCAAATCTCCTCTTGATTCTTCTAATAACACACACAGTGAACAGTGTGTAACTATTACACTGCACTGTCACTAATAGACTTGCTGCATACGTTAAGCACAGGTCCAATCCCTACTCCAGCCCTTGAGTATTTTCAGTCTGCAGCTGCTTGCATCCATGGTTATGAGACCTCACAGGTGTATGGGACTGACTCTTTATAGCTGAACGCTCCCATGACACTGGCATGTAAAAGAAACCAGGTGCTCTGAAAAGTAGGATTTACCTGATTGCTTCCTTTGGTGGTGTTTATCTTGTTTTGCCCCGATACTACCCTCTGAATGCTTCCCCCTTTACAACTCATATTGAGACAGCCTCCAACATTCAGAGGAAGGCTTTTGAGATGTGATCTGAAACGCAGGAGGCCATGAAGGTGGGCTCCTCAAATTAGCATTAGTGAAATTTAATAGAAGACAAATACCAACTAGCACACTATCTAGACATCCCATCTAATGTCCTCCACCATGCTGGGATACAGCAATATGCCCCCCATCATTCATGGACACCATGCTCTGGGACTTCCCAGCCCCTGGAACATTTATTCTCTAGAAATACCCAGTCATATCATAGTACTCAGTGATAGCAATAGAAAATGGACAAAAAGTTTTTTATGTCTGCTTAGCTGGCTTAGTTAGATTTCACCCTGGCATTCTTGGTTGCTATTTTATGGGTTGGGTTCTTGTACTCTCCTCACAACCAGAAATCTTTGCATACCCTGCCAAGCTGATTTAGTTCCTGGAAAAGGTAATGCCTATGCGCATAAGCAAAGTCAGACTAAACAGGGTGTGGGTGAAGGGGAGTCCTTGTCTAGCATTAGACTTTCATCTAAGGGGAATGTTCTTTCCAGGAATGTTCTAAACTCACACATGGGTGTATAACGCATCTAGAAATGTTCTTCTATTTTACATCATGTTGATCTAACATACCCACCTCAATCTCTCTCTCTCTCTCTAGATATATATATCTAGAGAAATATATGTACATATATATATACATATATATATATATGTATATATATATATCTGCACATGTGTGTGCACATACATGGGTATGTGTGCACACAAGTGTGGTCAGAGGACTATTTGCCACAGTAGGTCCTTTCTCTCTAGGATATGGGTTTCAGGGAAAATCCAGGTCATCAGGCTTGGTGGCAACTGCCTACACCTGCTCAGCCATGTCTTCCACCTTAATGAATACTATTCAATGACTCTGCTTTACTCTATGTAAATGTTTGAGAATTCACTGACACATATGTTCTTGTTGGATGTGTAGGTGGTTTCCAGACATACACCTTTGAACACATATGAAAACATGGGTTACATCTTAGTCAGGAAATTCTTCATGCAAGGGTGTGATGGACAAACTCTTTTCCAAATAGTTTATGATATTTTACATTTCTACATAGAATGTGCAGGAGTGTTGGTCGGTCCCTGGCATCCTTATCAATGTACAGAACCATTAACTTCTTGGTCTTGCCAACACAGGTGGGAGAAAAGCCATCTTACTACTTTCTTATCTTTTCCTGTGCTTAGGGGATTGAGGCAATCCATTCTCTACTTTGTAAATTCAGCAAATTCTCTGTTAGTCTACTAAATACATGCAAGTATTCTTGTCAGGATGTAAGCACTTGGCTTTTCTATGTGCATATCTATACTACATGCATCTTCTTCATCACTTGTTGTCTTCATCACTGGCTCCAGAAGGACACAGAGTAAACCTTCTTCACACCTCCAATAGGGTATGTTTGAGGGAAAGATAATTTCATTTTCCATTGCTTTTGATGGTATGTCCATAGAAATAACACATCAAAAGTTGTTTGTTTGTTAAGAAAACTTTTAATGGCAGGGGGAGAACGGCTTATTTTTAAGAAAACCTTTAATTGTTCTGAGTGCAGGAGTTGCTCAGAGGCAGAGAGCCTGAGACATGGGAGAGGAAGTCGGTTCTGTTAGGGACTGTGTGCGACTCCTCAAGAAACTGCCTGTGTGTCAGACCAGTGGTTGCAGATCCAGTACCTGGCCTGACATGCAGTCTCTTCCCTGTGTGCTGTGCTTTCCTAAGCATCCGGGTGGCAGCATTCTATGCTGCCCTGAACACAGAGAAGAGACCATGACACTACCAGTGTTGATCTAAGGGCTTTGTCTGGGTCCCAGCTGGGTATTGCTGCACCTCCCTTGTAACATGTGCCTGAGTGGGAGAAAGGTTGGCCTAAAACACCTGAAGATTCATGGGAGAGTGCTTGCTGATGTCCACTGCACTTCCACAATTCCCTTTACCACTGCATAGAGTAGAGGGCATGTGCGTATGCACACATTTAAACATTTCTGAGTAACGTTTTTTTTCTTTTATGGCTTTTTTTTCTTCATGGAACTTTGGTTAAAACTTTGATCAACTTTAAATTGAGAGAGAGAGAGAGAGAGAGAGAGAGAGAGAGAGAGAGAGAGAGAGAGAGAGAGAGAGAGAGAGAGAGAGAGAGAGAGAGAGAGAGAGAGAGAGAGAGAGAGAGAGAGATGGAAAGAAAAAGAGAGAGAATGCATGTACCTGATAGATGATCAGTTGTCCCCATTTCTAACTAATTCAATTTCCCCTTTTTGATATGAAATTCTCCTCTATTGTGCATTGCTCTCTCCCACTGCTTTTAAACACAAGTAGCCTGTGTATTTTTTATTTAATTTTATTACTTTTAAATTATTTTTATTTTAAGCTTATGTATATTTTCTGTGCATGCATCACTTGCATGTTGTGGCTTAAAGAGGCCTGAAGAGGGCATCGGATCCCCTGGAAACGGAGTCAGGAATGGTTGTGAACCTCCATGTGGGTGCCAGGAATTGTACCTAAGATCCTCTGGAAGAGCAACGCGTGCTCTTTACTATGCTACTGAGCCATGTCCTCAGGCCCATGCCCCATGATTGTAATTACTCTGTTAAGCACAGTGATTGTTTGGCAATGCCACAACTGCCTTACCACCCTTCTTTTTCCAAGTTTGCCTTGATCTCTGCTGTTGTGTTCCATAGGAACGTGAGTCTGCATGCCTCTTTCTCTCAATGCTGGTGCTAATTTTCCCCGAGGTCCTAAGATAGTTGTTAGTCAGTTCAGAGCATCTCAACACCTTTCTTTATGGAAGCCTTGGTCAGCATCTCACAGCAGCATCTTCCTGATCTCCTTCAGTAGTTCTTATGTACCTTGTTTTAGTTTTATTTCTAGACAGTTATTATTTTACTAAAATGGGAAATGAATATTTTCCATTATACTTCCAAAAGAGTTGTCAAGTGTATATAAAAGAACAAGGGCTTTTGCATATAGAAACGTATTCCTCATGTTACTGGATTCTTACAGTCTACAGGAGTGTTTTGGATAATCTTTCTGTACAGCCATTTCTTCTGTCTGAACAATGCTTTCATCTTTGCTTTTCTGATATTTTAAATTATCTAAATGGGCTGTCTAGTACTTCTGGAACAAGGTGAATACGGTAGGAAGTACTATGATAAGTTTCAGGTTGTTTAGAGGGATAGTTTTCTTTCTTTCTTTTTTAAAATAGAGTTGAAATTCTTTCTCTTAATACGTTCTATTGTTATTTAAACTGTGATTCAATCAATGTATACAATTTTCAGTCTTTCCACATAGAAAATCAATTCTTTAAGAATGTTTGCAGTCAGGTGTGCTCACACACATCTGTAATCTCAGGACTCAGGAACTTGAAGCAGAAGAATCAGTAGTTCAAGGTTGGCCAGGACGACACCATCAGGCACTGTCTCAAAACATTTCTTTTTAATTTAATTTGTGCTGGGAGGTGTGGGTCAGCGGTAGAGTACCTGGTTAGCGCATGCAAAGTTTTGTTCAATCCCGAGCACCAAAAATACCCAGACTTTACTGGTGCGTTTGCTTATCTCTTGAGAGCCTTATCAAGTCCAGGGAAACCTACCTCTTAGGAAGTCCACTGACACCCTACACCCGAAGGGAGACCTGCGTGTTTAGCAACATGAGATGACTTTTGTCCTATCGATAATGTTCCAACTGCACATCATCAAACAAAACAGGCCAGACAGCCAGCTCATCTGATAGCTCGTCTTCTTGACCCAGTTTTCAGTGGCTCTGCCCTGTCTCGTTACAGGCGCACAAGGCCCAGACCAGTCTTCCTTGCCTCCCTCATCTTCCCCTGTTCCTTCTGACCATTTCTTTAAGCTTCATTTTCTTATTATTGTCCCTCTTCAGGCGGCAATCCTGGAAGGCTCCCATTCTGAGCAATACACTTCACTTACATGTCTGCAGCTGTCACACCTGCCAACCTGGAAAGCTGATGCATGGCCTCACACCTTCTTAAGGTCTAAACGAGCTAGTCTCTGCTCATTTGAATCTCAACTGACTTGTCTTTCTTTATAGGTTGATGGATCTAGATTTAAAAATGCATCTTTACCATCTACTGTATGCCGGCTATTTTTTAGACTTGTTACATTGTTTCCATACCTAAAGCTACAGAACTAAATGAAAAGGCTGTGCAGACCCCCAAAGGGACAGCCCTTCCCCAGTGTAGCCTTTCCACTCTCCCTTCTAATAGTGAGTACCATATGTTTCCCTCTTCACAGGACCTTAATCTACTCAGCAAGGCCACCCTGGTTGAACCTCATGCATTGACACAGGCAGAGGCTTTGATCCGTGGTGAGCTAACACAAGGACAAGGGGACTCCAATCCTGCTTGCACACACACTGCACAGTAAATGGACAGTGCATGTCTAGCATACTCAAGGCACTGTTTAAAGCTCCTTGTTATCCTATTTAATCCTGAAGAGGCAAGAAGAGAGCATAAGATCCCCTGGAACTAGATTAACAGGCAGTCATAATCCACCTTGAGGGTGCTGGGGATCAACTAAGGTCCTCTATCAAAGTAGAACGTGCTTTTAACTGCTGAGTCACCTCTCCAGGCCCTCTGAGGGTTATCTGAGGGTTATCTTTGAGTAGAAAGAGTTACTGAGTGGAAAGCACAGTAGCTTGGTTTGTGGATTTTCAAAGCCTAATGTTTGGACCAAGTGAAGGCTGTAGTGATCTGTCTTCTCATTACTACAAAGTTACTTTCTAAGAATGAGATGTGTCAGGGCTGGAGAGATGGCTCAGCAGTTAAAAGAACTGACTGCTCTTCCAGAGATCCTGAGTTCAATTCCCAGCAACCACATGGTGGCTCACAACCATCTATAATGGGATCTCATGCCCTCTTCTGGTGTGTCTGAAGACAGCTACAGTGTACTCATTAAAATAAATAAATAAATCTTTAAAAAAATATGAGATAAAAAGAAAGAAGTGATCCTTAGAGGCGATGAGGTACCAGGATGCTCTAGAGAAAGAGTCCCTGCTGGAGAGGCTCGCAAAGGTAGCAGGCATCCTATCTATGGCTTAGATTGGTCACCCTCAAGGACCCCAAGGCCTTGAATGATTATGGATAATTCACTCTCTAACTGCATCAGCTAGCATTCTGCCAGGTGGTAGCAGTGAATGAGTGATTAGCGTTATAGAAACAATGACATCAGGACTGAAGGATTGATCTATTCTCAAGGAAGGCGATAAAAAAGACCTTAAGCTCCATACTTTATATTCTAGGAAGTACTAGAAGAGGAGAGTTTGAAGGAGTTTGACACAACGACATGATAAACATAAAAGCTAAAACATGACAAGCAACACACATTTGCTCTCATTGTTCCAAAGAAATCGATGACATTCAAGCTACTCAAGTTTTAGAAAAGGACAATTATTTGTAATCTTGCTAATTGTTACACACTGCTACATTGAAGCATAAAACAGAAATGTGGGGCACAGTGTACAAAGCAAACATGAATGTAGAAAGTACTAAAACAAGATGAACTTGATCTCTGACTTCTAAAAAGGTCTTCCAAGGTTCGTGTGTTTTTACTTTAATCAGCAAGTGTTTCCCTGGGTGTTGGTGATTATGTCTGGCATAAAGCTAAATAGAGAGGAATGTAAGAAGCATGTTATATAGTCCTTGGCTGTAACCCTCCTGGCTTGAGGCCTGTCTCTCATAACCACACCTCTCTGCTCACCTCCTGCTATTTGCCATGCCTTGAACCTGGTTCCAGTTACATTGGAAGTCCCACCTCTACAGAGACCAAAAGAAGCCGCTGATTGGGCCGGCATGCTGACAAACTTGTGGGTGGGGTTTTGCCTCACCTATTCTACTTGTTGGCTTGTAACAAAGAAGGATTAAATTAAAGATGGCTGAGCAATCACGACTCCCATCTAATTTTTTTAAAACCTTCCACGTGAACAGGTATAATTTTGGCTACCCTATTTTCTCCCAAACTCTCTCTTACCGTTGCCCTTCCTTTAACTCCATTTCCCAGGTAACCCTTTCTTTAACATTGACGCTGGCTGCCAACACTTGGCCATCAGTAGTTTATAATCTAACTATGCGTGATTATAAAGATGCACTTACAAATTCCAGGGATTTAAAGCAAAAAAAAAAATCGTCTTTGAAAGCCAAGCATCATGATTACTCAACAATCTTGCCATCGCTCACAACAGCTTTGGCATCTCTTCTCCTGAGACTGTATCTCAAGTGTCTAGCTTAGACACGGGAATTATTCACCAAGGTTGCTTCTTGCTAACTTCTGATTCTTTGAGAACGTCAAATCCACCCTGAGAGCCAACTCTGGCCATGCCTGATGACCTTCAAATGGAAGAAGCCCTGTGGCATTACTAGGCAGAGAGTAAGTGGGGGGTGGGGGTGGGTTGGGGTGGGGTCCAGGTGCCTCTGCATCTCCACTGCATCTGATGAGCATGCTCAGGAGTGGTGTGTCACTCGAACTGAAGGAACGGCAGCTCATCGATGCTCAGCAGCCAGAAGAACAGGGTAGGCTTGAGGACAGCAGCGAAGAAGGTTCCAGATGGGGCTTGGGGCTATTTCCTCCTGTTTTCTCTTTCACTGCTACTTACGCATCCGGCTTTGATAGAGAAGGGCAGAAAGGTCTTCCAGAGGCTGGCAGGAGATTCTCCCAGTATTCCCGTCTAGCCCTGGGTTTGCAAAATACGCACCATTAAGTTAAAAATCCAAACTCATCATTTTACAATCTCTCTCTCTCTCTCTCTCTCTCCCTCCCTCTCTCTCTCTCTCTCTCTCTGTCTGTCTGTCTCTGTGTGTGTGTGTGTGTGTGTGTGTGTGTCTGTATTAGAGAGGAAGAGGAAGGAAGGGAGAGATATTAGACTAAGGTAGAACTTTTGTTTCAACATACAGCCAGAAAAACTCTGTATATTTTTGTCTGTAGCTTTTTCACAATTGTGCATGTGGCATGTATGTGTACATGTGTACACACACACACACACACACACACATATATATATATATATACACACATATATGTCCATGAGCATATGTGTGTGTGCAAACTCAGAGGCCAGCTGTCTTCCTCAGTTGTTTTGTACCTTATTTTTTGAGACAAGCCCTTTCATAAAATGCTCATGAATTTAGCTAATTTAGCTGGCCAGTGGTGCTGGTCTCCCCAGCACCAAGACCAAGACCTCGGATGTGTGCTGCTGTGCTTGGCTTTTTATCTGGGTTCTGGGGATCTGAACTCAGGCCCTCACTACTTTCATAGCAACCCAGTTACTGACTGCTGAGCCATCTCCCTAGGCCTGTTTCTGTTAGAGTCATGGTTTTGAACACTGGGTGAAGATATCTCTGTTCTTCCTTGCCTACCTAAGGCACCTTCTCACTGGTTAAAATAAAAAACGTACAGCCTATAGATAGCAAAAGGCAGGATCTTAAGGGGGACATTGGCAGAGAGAGAGACTCTGGGAAAGAGTCAGAGATGGAAGACTGGCCAGCAAAACAAAGTTGGACTTAGGAGACTGACAAGAGATAAGCAGCCACGTGGCAGAACTTACATTAGTATAAACGTGATAGTATGAGTTATAAGCTAATTGGGAAAAAAGCTTAGCTTAAGACTCAGGGATAAATAAACACAATTAGTCCCCAGGACATGACTCAGGGCAAGGGCAGGCATAGAAAAGCCCAAATGGTTCCATTTTCCAACTTTTATTCTCGTACTGGTCACCAGGCTTCAGGCCACCTTTCAGAAACACGTATTTCACTCATAGGTGCTATTATTCTTAGCATTGTTGTTGTTATTATTATATTTCATCCTATTATTATTATTATTATTATTATTATTATATTTCTTCCTGAAATGTCCAGCACTCTTCCTAACTCTATTCAGAATTTTAGCAAATCAAGAAGTTGTGGAGAACAGAACAGAGCACAAATTATTATTATTTTTTTTTTTTGGAGATAAAGGAAAAAAAAGAGTGCAGGGTTCCTGGGCTTTGCTGTTACATATATTCTTACAGCGTCCCTCACTTCACTTAGGAAACTTATGAGAACGTTAATACTTTTTTATGATGTAATCCTAGAAGTCATGGTTTATAATGGCCTCTGTGAATCATGACTTCCTACAGACATTAGTTGCTTTGGGAGTTCAGGGTGCGGGGGGTACTTTGGTCTTTAAACTAATACTTTATTTTTGTTGGCTCATTACTTTTCAGGATGCACAGGTGATGGCAACTAGAATAAACTATTTCCATTTATTTAAACTTGCAATCATCTCCAGAGCATCCTTCCTTTGTCTTTGGATTATATTTGCATTTAGTACATTTTTATAAATCCTGCCTCTGAAAAACATCATTTCTGACAGACACCCACAGAAAAGTTTAGCAATGATTTTTTCAACTCTCACCAAGATGGACAAAGATGTATTTACTAAATAGTCTCATTGAGTAAGCAGGAGTCCCTGAGAAGGTAGCTCAAGGCACAACCAGTGTCTAGAAAATGGAAAGGAGATGGCATTGTATCGTCGATAGACATGGCAAGAGAGAATGGACAAATACACAGTGAGCGAGAACAGAACAAAGCTCACAGGCCCTGAGAGAAACGTCTCTAATAATAAAGCGATTGTAACATAAAGTATAACTTAGAATCTGGAGAAGACGAAGGCCTGTGATTTTTTCTTTTTAACCATGAAAAATTATTTAGAAATTCCTAGAAAGCCAGGTGTTACACAGCACAAAGAATGTCAGTCCAGTCATAAAGTTAATTTACATCTGTCAAGAATTTGGATGATCAATGAAGTATAAGAGAGGAGAATCCACCATACCCGGATGCTGGGAACATCCCTTCGAGTGGATCACGGTTTGCAAAATGAAACTGTTGCTTGTACGACAACTGTAATGATATTGTAAATGCCATTCTCTGGCTGTGTATTTTTAGAAGAAACCTACAGATAAAAAGCTCAGAAGATTTAATTGTGATTATAGAAAAGGACATAGTTGTTATGTATTAATAAATGTTAATGGTATAACTTGGAGTGGCTGAAGAATGAGGTCAGGGGGCTGGAGAGAGGGCTCAGTAGTTAAGAGCACTGACTGCCCCTCCGAAGGTCCTGAGTTCAAATCCCAGCAACACATGGTGGCCCACAACCATCTGTAATGAGATCTGACACCCTCTTCTGGGGTATCTGAAGACAGCTACAGTGTACTTACATATAATAAATAAATAAATCTTAGGGTCAGAGCGAGTGGGGCCAGAGCCAGTGGGGCAGAAGAGAGAAGAAAAAGTATCTGAAGACAGCTACAGAGTACTTATATATAATAAGTAAACAAATCTTAAAGAAAAAAAGAATGAGGCCAGGGAGATCACCTAGTGAGAAAGGGCCTGCCATATAAGCATGAGGACCTGAGTTCAAGCCTCAGCTCCCACAGAAGCCAAGTGTTGTGGTGTGTGCTTGTAATCCCAGTGCTAGGAAGGCAGAGACAGCCAGGGCTCACTAGCCAATCACAGCATAATCTAATCGGCAAAGTGCAGGTGCCTGTGAGAAACCCTGTCTCAGAAAGCCAAGGGGGATAGATGGCGCTTAAAGAACAACACCCTTTGCTTGCCTTTGTTTTGATTAAAGGTACAGGTCACCACTTGCCACTCTTGGTTCTAAATGTCTGTGGTTTATGAGACACCCCGTTGATGGGATTTTGTTGGAGTGGTCTGAGCAGACCAGGCCTCCCCTGGGGATGGGGCAGGGCAGGGCAGCTTGCTTGCTTTCCTTCTGTTTCGCCTTGGTCCTGCTTGAGTTCTCATGCCTTGTACATGCATGTGTTTGCAGCACTACGTAGAATGGATTAGGATGAATCACGAGTGCAACCTAAAAGCAGCCCCACCTTGCCCTGATCCAGGGTTTGGTGTGCATGTCCAAGCCACTTCCCCAGCTGCCATGTTTTTCTGAAGCTGGTGGCAAAAATCCCCTTTCTGGCGCCAGCTCCTCTGCAATCGCCCTGATGTGGTAGGGCTCAAATCCGCAGCAGCCGCCAATGTACCTGACCCCCAGGTTGTAGGCCTCTCTGGCGTATTTTTGAATATCCCATCTGGTCGCAACTCTTGGCTCCAGGCCTGTAATACAATGATTTTGATGTTCCTGTTACCACCTCTGTTGTGGTTGAATGTGAGATGTCCCCCATGGGCTCGTGTGTTTGGATACAATGTCCCCAGCTATGGAATACTGGGAAATGTGAAATCCTCAGAGGTAGAGCCTTGCTGGAGGAACTGGGTCACCTTAGGCAACCCTGCTCCTGTTTTCATTCAGTTTCCTGGCTATGGAGGGATGCGACCAGCAACCTCACACTCGTGCGGTGGCCATGCCTTTCCCTGTGATGGACTGCCTTCTCTCCAACTCTGAGCCACAACAAATCCTTCCTCTCTAAAGTGGCTTCCGGTCAGGTGTTGGATGGAAACAACAGAAGAGTGACCGATGCAGCCCCATCTCTCAAATGGTAGGTTCTTGACTGGTTTGGGCTTTTCTCCATCTCACCCCCACACGCCCATCCTAGTAACTTTGTTTGTCTGTTTGTCTGTTTTTTTAAAAACTAATATAAATGCCAGAAAGATTATGCATTCTTTAGGTAGCTTCTGTTTGGTTAACACTGAAAGTTCTTTTCTTACACGGCCTTATGTTATAAAATTGCATCAATTTGATCACAGTAAGAAATGTAAGCTGGGCGGTGGTGGCGCACGCCTTTAATCCCAGCACTTGGGAGGCAGAGGCAGGTGGATTTCTGAGTTTGAGGCCAGCCTGGTCTACAGAGTGGGTTCCAGGACAGCCAGAGATACACAGAGAAACCCTGTCTCAAAAAACCAAAAAAAAAAAAAAAAAAAAAAAAAAAAAAAAAAAGAAATGTAAGGGACTTTATACAAACCCCAACTTACCGAAGGGGTATTCTGGGAGATCCACAAACCCCCCCTTGCCATAGTCTGGTGTGTGGAAACCCAAGCACTGGACCATAAGGTGAGCTTGCAGGCCGGCATCCCTGAGGCCCTCCTTCATTAGCTTCATGGTCTGCAAGCTGGTCCAGGGCCCAAACCGGCAGTTGACCCCAATGATGTTCGCCCCTGTGCAAAGCAATAAAGAACCATTATAATTTACGGTGCATTCTTTTGCTTGGTGATTCTTCTTGTAACACTTAGAAGCCGAGCTGGCAGAGGTGCTGCCTGTGATCCCAGCATTAGAGAGATAGGCGGTCACACACTCGACACTGGCCTGTGTAGGCTACAATGATTAAAAAGGATTCAATTCATTCCAAATCAATTAATCATCAATCGATCAATTAATCAATCTTAGAAGCCAGCTTAGAGATTAGCTACAGTAGGATTTATAGACAAGACTTTTCCTTTTTATTCTTTTATTTCTCTGACAATATTGAGCGAATTTTCTGCACTTCCCAGACACCGCACTGCCCATCTGGACATGGGCCACTTTACCTGCACGCACCAGCTTCACCGCACACTCTCCAGGAGTCACGTTGTGCATGTCCCCCTCTGGGCCGATGCACATGGTCACAGCCACAGGTGCCCCGACCTCTCTCAAGACTTCCACAGCCCACACAGCTTCTTCCACATGCTCAAAATACTAGGAGATATCACTTTTTAAAATCAGCCTCAGTTAAAGTAGACTCTTGAATGGCAAATCCCAAATGCTGTAAAACTTGTTATAAAAATGACCAAGTGTATAGTATGTGGAACAGCTTTTGGAGAGGCGTGTCTCCGTCATATTTGGAAACAATGGCTTTCTGAGTAAACATCTGAATTCCTTTAATCAGAATATCTGGAGTTTTATTTTCTGGTCAGTATTTTGTGACATTGTAACTGTTAGTAAAACAAAAATCATACCATTTTAAAGGTTGGCTTTAAAAGATAGCTATATATTTAAAATAAAAAATTTGAAGGAATAAACACTTTCGTCACCAGAAACCCAATGTGCTATCTTGTACCACAGAACTGCCTACAAATAAACATTTTACTTATTGATTTGGGGATCATCTTTTATGAAACTGGGGTTGGCACTGAAAACATATTTTATCATGTATTATACTTTATATATCATATACTTTTTATGTCATTTCTGGTTAGGATTCCTAGGCAGACCCTAAAGCACGAAAGGAAAAGTAGAAAGATGTTTCTAGAAGGTTAGACTGTGGACCATGAGATGGAGCTTCTGGGGGTCCTTGCTGATGGTGGCTACTGTGGTCTGCCTGGTGAACCCATGTCAGCTGGAGGAGTGCTTCCCAGGAGCCTCCTTTGCTGTCACCATTAAAAGGGTGGCCTAAAGTCACTGGACAAGAGCCAGCAGCAACCTCCCTCTGTCTTCAATTTTCTATTTGTTTGTTCTTGTTTTTCTAGACAAGGTTTTTATGTATAGCCCTTGGCTTTCCTGGAACTTTCTCCGAGGACCAGTCTGGCTTTGAACTCTGAGATCTGCTTGCCTCTACCCCCGAAGTGCTGGGATTAAAGGTGTGTGTCACCACATCAGGTTTCTTTCTTTGCTCTTGAAAGAAATTCTACAGACTCCCATTGAGGAACGAGAAAGATAATCAGGTCAGGCTCTGAAAACAGTGGCACTATGTTCTTACCCAACTGGAGGACACTGTTCTAGGAATGAATGCAGTTCTAGGAACGCAGTTTCCTAGAATCTATAGCGAGTGAGGCGCAGACAGCCCTGGGTCTTAACCTGGTTTGTACTAGCACACAGAGTGATGGAGAAATGGTAGCTGGACAGCAGTTTTTTTCTTTTTTTTTGTTCCAAGACCTGAGTTGAGGGCTTGATACCAGGCAAGGAGCAACTGTGCTGGGAAATTGGGAAGAGAAGAGAGAGAGTCCTTCATGTCCAGTCAGAGACAGTTGTTATGGCTTAGATATGGAATGTCCTCCGATTAGGTTCATGGTGTGAAGTCTTGGAATTCAGCTGGTGGCGCCAACACTGAGACAAGGGATTGGACCGCAAGGGCTGTGACTTCACTGATGTTTTTTGATGTGGGTGGATTCATAATTTGACAGCATCTTTGGGCAGTAGTAGGAAGTGGGGTCTTGTGGGAGGAAGTAGGCACTGGAGGTGTTCCTTTGAAGGCCATCTTGCCTCTGGCTCCTTCCTTCTGCCCACTCCTTGTCCTGGTTGCCCAGCCTTACTCTGCTACACCCTCTTCCATCATGTTCTGCCAGACTACAGACCATGTGACCTAGAACCAGTTGTCTGAGGACTGCACCTTCAAAACCATGAGCCCAAATGATTCTTTTCTTCTCTTAAGTGTTCTTTTGTCTCTGGTACATACCTCAGCAACAACAATAACAACAAAAACCTGACTTAATATATCAGTCCTTTTCTTTATTTTTTTTTAAATGTAATACTGTTTATTTAACTTCAAAAACATTTCAGCATTCTAAACATACAAAAAATAACAGAATGTTGCAAATTGCATTTAGGTACAGAGGGTTCTTGAACTTCCATTGATGCAGTAGAGTTCTTTGCTTTGCTGACAACAATGAGTTCTACAGTTTCTTTAAAAAGTTTAAAATCGACTGCATCTAACTAAAGAAAAAAACTCCAAACACTTCTCATGCCAGTTCATCCCTCCCCCCTTTCAACAACTAAGAATGTCAGCAGAATGCTATGCCACTATATACAAAAACAAGAC
>NW_022196914.1:54097431-54104282 GCF_008632895.1 Mastomys coucha
AGTTTTTATTCATCTTCCTCTTCCTCCTCCTCCTCTTCCTCTTCTTCCTCTTCCTCCTCCTCCTCCTCTTCCACCTTTTTCTGAGGAACTTTAGCAGGGCCCTTGGCGCCATCAAATTTCCCTTTAGACTTATAGTCAGCAACATCCTTCTCATGCTTCTCCTTCAGCTTTGCTGCCTTGGTAATGTAAGGCTGCTTTTCACTGTCACTTAAGTTGTTCCACATCTCACCCAGCTCTTTTGCCACATCTCCAATGGAGATGCCAGGGTTTGTGGATTTGATCTTGGGGCGGAATTCAGAGCAGAATAAGAAAAATCTAGACGGTGATCTTTTGGGGGCATTCGGGTCCTTCTTCTTCTTGCCTTCTTTAGCTGGTCCATAATCCTTCATTTCCTGATCATAGCGTACTTTATCAGCCTTTGCCATTTCATCAAACTTTGATTTCTCTTTGCTAGACATTGCCTTCCACCTCTCAGAGCACTTCTTGGAAAACTCTGCAAAATTGACTGGAACCTCTGGGTTTTTCTTCTTGTGTTCTTCCCTGCATGTCTGCACGAAGAAGGCATAAGCAGACATCTTGCCCTTTGGTTTCTTGGGGTCACCTTTAGCCATCCTGACTGTATTGTTCGCTAGTCTGGGCAGTGCAGGGCACGACACGCCCAGTCCTTTTCTTTAAACTGCCATTCATATATGATAGACCAAGGAGTAGCAGAGAAACATTGAGAAAGGCTGGATGGAGAAGGCAGTTGCTCAGTGCCATTGCTAGTGAGCCCTGGTGAACCTGATCAGCCACTTTCCTGCTAGACCTTGCTCTCTGACTCTGTCCACCCCTCCCCATGCTTTCTAGCTGGGCTTCTGTGGGAGATGATATATCCTAAGCCTCGGACCTCTTTTTTTCTCACCTTATTGCCCCCCCCCAAGTCAGTTTCTGCAACCACTTAAATCTCAGAAAGCAAACCCCACAGAGAGGCATGCCACAGGTCCATCCCTTGCCTCACAGAGAACCCATCACGCAGGTGGCAGTGTTGCCTGAACTGTAGTTGTTAACCTAAACTGTTGACCATCTGCAGAGGAAATGAGGACACAGGCCAGCCCAGTCCAGTTCCTCTAAGACCAGTCTTACCTCTGCAATCAAGAAGTCCACATTTTTCCTGACAAAAACTTCCAGCTGTAGTCGAAAAATGTTTTTAATTCTAGTTTCATCCTTGTGGTACTTGTAGAGTGATGTCTGACAGATGCCCCCTGCCACCAAAGCATCCCCTCTGTCGGCTACCTCCTGGGCCAGGTCACAGGCAGCTTCATTCACAGCTTCCCACTGAGAGCAAGAGCAGAAACATGAGCCTGGTGTTATAAATGTAAAATAAAACAAGTCATAAAGGGAGCAAGCAAGTCAAGCCTGGAAACTGCCATTCAAGAATTGAGCGTAACCTCCTGTTACCAGTGACTCCTGTGTGGGTGGTGTGTGTGTGTGTGTGTGTGTGTGTGTGTGTGTGTGTGTGTGTGTAACATGGACTTGTGGAGGCCAGAAGTCAAGAAGTCAGCACCAAGTGTCTTCTTCAATTGCTCTCTGCATTATTTTTTGAGACAGGTCTCTCACTAAGTCTAGATTTTATAGATTTAGTTAGCTTCACTGGCCAAAGAGCTCCACAGATCTGCCTGCCTCCATCCACCCTCAACCCTGATGATGGGGTTACAGACAGATGTGCACCAATGTACTTGCCTTTTACATGGGTCCTGGGGATCCAGACTCAGTCTTTGTGCTTATACAGCAAGTACTTTATTGACTGAGGCATCTCCTCAGCCTCAGTAGTGACTTCATATTCTCATTACCGTTATTATCCACACTGGATTTTTAGACTAATTATGAGGTATAGTGGCTCCTCCTTCTTCTTCTTCTCTTTCTGATGTAGTGTGGTATATGGGTATTTTGCCTGCTCTTATGTCTGTGTACTGTATATGTACCTGATGCCCTTGGAAGCCCAAAGAGGGCATCAGATCCCCAGGGTTTGGCACTATAGACAGTTGCAAGATGCCATGTGGGTTTTGAATGTGGGTCTTCTGGAAGAGCACTAAGTGCTCTTAACCATTGAGCCATGCTTCAGTTCTACCACACTAGATTTTAGTAACTTTATTTCCCCCTCCTCTCTTACAGATCACGAGCCTCTTAAGAAGAGTGTCTAAGCCTTTTATCATCTTTCTACTTAGCACAGAGAACACCATAATGATAATCCTTGGATAACCACTTAGTGGTTCCCATGGTTCCCATTTAGTGGGAACCAATATGTGGGTTTCTTGAGTGAACATGAGCATCCATAAGTCACTTATCATTAATAGTTGGCATTGCAAATGTTTCCCCATCCTTCATCCCATCTGCTCTCCTGACAGGTCTGAACATAGCACTACTTATTATCTTTTCCTAGAGTTAAAGCCAATGTACCATGCAAGGATGGTCTTACATGAAGTCACACAGGCAGGAGACAGCAAAGTTGGGTATCAGGTTTAGCATTTTTTGTCATTTGTAAGTCAGTGCTAAGTTCCCAAGGACTTCCCTGTCTCCAGAAAGACAAGAGGGAAGGGGGAAGAACAATGCAGAATGAAAAGTGTGGAGAGCTTTGGGGTCCACTTGGCTGGAATATGACATTGGCCACGGACAAGGAAATGGGCTCCAGGCAGGAATCTGACATTAGGCCACAACAAGGAAGTAAGCTCAGACAGGAATCTTAATCTTGGGGTCGAACAAAAGAAGTAGGCCTCAGGCAAGAATCGCGTTTTGGACTTGGACAAGGAAGGGGGCTCAGATATTTTGGTCATTCTGACAAGCCATTGGAAACAACTGTCATGGGAGTAATCACGGGACTTTGCTTACTGCCTTGCTGGTTCCACATTGTACTGCCCTCCCTTAATACTTGCATGTAATTAAAATGGCATAAAAGCATACTGGGAAAAAATAAACCTGCCTCAGCCTCAGAACTGGGGCTGGGGTCATGCTTCAATGTTGTCTAACTGTCTTTTTTCTCCTATTGACTGACTGAATGGCCTTGGTCAGAAAAGGTAAAATCTAGTCAAATGTTCTTTCTCCTCAAAACACCTCTGAAGGGCTTCATCACCCTTTCAACAGCTGGTTCTGTCTGGTCTTGTCCTCTTCCACCTAAACTGATGATATTCTGTTTCACACATGTCTGTGGAATGGTGAATTCGTGGGAGTTGGATGTGATCTGGTAACAGGTGCAGTAACACAGGTGTGTAATCATTCTTTTGGCTCCTTTGTTGGTTCTTTTTTCTTCCACCCTTCTCCACCCTTTCAAAACTTCCAACACTAGACAGGAGAGAAAAAAGGATAGAGTGGAAAGGGGGTGACATTATCATTAGACTACTTTCTGCTGATTAGGGGTGTCAAGTTCCTTAAACTTGGATCTTCACTGTTGGGATATCTAATTTTTTCTTGTTTCTTCTTTGTGTATGAGTACTTAACAAATGACAACCGACCACCAACCACAAATACAACCACCACCACTAGAACCTTACCTTTCAGGGCCCTAGCATTTAATACCCTCTCCAGTCCCCAGAACTCCAAGTCACAATCTCAGACTATCTGCAGCTGGCAAAATCATGCTTCTATTAGAGCACAAGCCAAATCATAATCAGCTGCTGTGGACAACCTGAAGCAGCCCCATTTAATCCCATATTTGGGATTAAAATGAAAACACATTCCCATAATATTTCTATGTTTTTTAAAGAAACCAACATTCTCATGACACAGGAGGCCATTTTCACCACCTCCCAAGCATGAGAAGGCTCCATACCTTGTAGCTGCTCCCTACACACTCGCAGTTACCTTGCTTTCCATATTGTCTTCAGTGGCAGAAAAGGTGAATGTCTGCAAGACATCAGCTCCTGCTCTCAAGAATTCTGTGTGAAGCTGACGAACTGCCAAGTAGTTGAAATTTCAATTACAAAATCAAATTCCAGAAGCAGATGTTCTCAGTACCAGCTCCCACCCCTCTTCTTTTCCCTCCCTACCAGACTATATTGCAAGCCTAGAAATGATAAGGTGACAGGTTAATATCATTGCTGTGACAGTACAGCACACACTATAGAGCAGCCCACAGGGTCCTGCTCGCCTGCCTCAAGTAGGTTCCATGCAGAGATTGAGGCCTGGCTGACTCCCTGTTCCCTTAGCCCTTGTCTAGAGTTTATGACTCAGCAGTGTGTGAAGCGTTCTGCTGGCCTATTATCACCAATATGGGAAGAGTGAAGAAGCTCACCCAGAGGGCAGCATGCCTGTGCAGGATACCCACAATGGGCTGATTCGACAGTGAGTATGAGAGAGTCATGTGATAAACAGTCCTGGCTTCCCCTAATCTCTCAGTCACCCCTCTGGGCTTGGGGATGTAGCTCAGTCGGTAGAAAGCTTCCTTAGATGCATAATGCCCTGGGTTTGATCCTCAGCACCCTGTAAAGCAGGTGTGTTAGCTCACGCCTGGAATCTTAGCACTCAGGTGGAGGCAGCTAGCTTGAGGCCAGCCTAGGATGTATGAGACCCTGTCTAAAACCACAAAAAAGAAAAGAAAGTGCCCCCTCTACTACTTTTCTTCCTGGCCATCACCCTCTCCTGGCTAATTACTCATTTTCAGCTTAGCTGAAACATATTCCAAACATAAGAACAAAATTGAAAAATTCCTGAGGCACCAGAGAAGCAAAGCTACTCTGGTCTCCACCAGCATCTGAGTAAACTGAGTAAACTGGGCGAACTGCCATAAAGGCCACAAAGCTCTAAAGATGCATGGACAGTTCATGTGGGTAAACCTGTCTGTCCTCACAACTGGCCCACATCCCTGCCCCACGCAGCAGACAAAGGAGCAGGTCCTCAATGAGGTCAAAGGACTCGTCTCAGGTCACACAGCTGGTCTGGGGGAGAATCAGGCAAAGACCCCAGCTTTGCATTACACATGTCCATGTGAATGAAATCAGGTAGACTCAAAACCTGCATTTCCAGTGTGTGTCCTGATCTCCTATCATATCGTAGAGTGGGCTCTGTTTCCCCCGCTCTAGGAAAATCAACAAAGCCAGGTAGAGTTAAAGCACCCATGTGATGTCACCAACCAATTGCAATGGTTTCTACGTCTGACTCTTTGTATTTTGATTTTTCTCAAAGTCAGGAAGATGAAGGGGAGGATTGTTCCTTTCTTCTGAGTCTGGTTCCCACAGCCTGGCTATCTGCATCACTGAGCTGGTGATGGCCATCAGCCATTATCACCATGGTCATGATTATTATCTGCCATGCACAACCTTCCGGAGAGATGAGTCTAAAGCCATCGGTGATTTTTGCTAATGTAAGGAAACGTTAAGTTAAATAGCTTAAAATAACTATAAGGAAAATATTCAAAGAATGAAAATTGAATTGTGTATTTTAAACAGTGCTTGCTCAAGAAGATATGAGTGAAAAGAGAGACACACAGAGAGAGACAGAGAGAGACACAGAGAGAGAGAGAGACACAGAGAGAAACAGACAGAGGAGGAAACAGAGAGATAATTTCCCTTAGGCTTCAGTCCACACAAATGCCATGGCCTTTACGTCTTGGCAGTTCTGCAAGAAAGATAATCCTTACAATGCCTGCCATTATCCCTTGATTTTCCCTCATGGTGTTTAAGCTGTCACTTGTATGCACACTCCTCACGGTGTTTAAGCTGTCACACACATTCCTCGTCGCTGCGAGCACTTACCTGCACTTGGATGCTCTACCACCGCTTCTGGAGTCCAAAGCCCCGCCTTCACAAAGCCTCTCTTTTCCAGAGTGAAGAGGAAGCTGCCATCCCCAACCACAATCTCCCTGCTGTCCAGACGCTCCAAGATACCCTGGGGAGGAGAACAGAGAGACTCGCCAGGCTCTTTCCACAGCCCACCTTTTCTTTTAAAGTCATTTCTAATTTTAAGAATGGTGGCCTTGTCTTTCTGCTGAAATTATGTCTAAGAGTGCTTCAGAAGACATTACAGCATGGTTCCTGGCCAATCGAAATACCTGTCTTGGGCAGCCAAGGAGCTATGGGGACTGTTTCTCACCTAACACTTTCTCTACTGAAAGTGCTGATTGACCTGACAGTCATGTTAGTTTTTCATGTCCGCTCTTCTCTGACAATGTATTAGGGCTTGGGGGTACAATATCTTTAACTTAAACCCCCAAATTCACAAGCTCTGGGGCTGCTGCCCATGGCCTTGTCACACTGCTGCCCAATGAGTCAAGTGGAAGCCATCTTGTTTCTCTTTTTCCTTCTGACTGGAATGCTGTTATGATGCCTGGGTATAGAGCCATCTTGTAGCTATGACACCCTTAGCTGTGTGTGATGTCAGGCGGAGCCAACTGGTGCTGCGGTTTTTCATGACAGCCTAGAGTAGCCACAGCAGTCACATGTGGCTCACCAATTTTTTAAAAAAGATTTTATTTATTACTATAAATAAGTAAACTGTAGCTGTCTTCAGATGCACCATAAGAGGGCATCAGATTTCATTACGGATGGTTGTGAGCCACCATGTGGTTGCTGGGATTTGAACTCACGACCTTTGAAAGAGCCGTCAGTGGGAGCTCTTACCCGCTGAGCCATCTTGCTAGCCCAGCATGGCTCACCTTTACATCAATTTGAGAATCAGATTTACGAGTGCACACAAACATCCTTGAGGGGAAAGGGTTACTCTGGTATTCAAGCTTGGGTCTCTTCTTGCACCCAATCCTACAACCCGTGTCTATAAAGTATTTCATGGATTTATCCTCCTATTGTCACAGTCACTGTTTATTGAAGGATCTTAATGCACATCCTATCTGTACGGCTCTTTCCCTGGGCCCTGACACCTTCAGC
>NW_022196914.1:54104319-54133809 GCF_008632895.1 Mastomys coucha
CCCCCCCCCCCCCGTCCAACAGTGTCTGTTTCACTTCGATGGTCTAATGTGTAAGGCAGGTGATGTATCTTATTATCTATATCCCTCCCACCTCTATTAGCATCTAATGAAGGGGAGAACCTTAATGAACTGAGTAGAGATACCAAATAGTTCTGAAAATATCAGATGCATCACAAGTGATAGGATATGTGTCCTGAGAAGGAAAACTAAACTGTCTCTGATAAAAAATTAGCAGGCCTTTAAAAAAAAAAAAAAGAGGACTATAATGCAGAGTTTGAGTGTGCTTTTGTGAGGCAGGATAGGTCAGACATTTTCATTTCTTATCTGAAGTTTGCCCGATATGTATATATTTTTAATTTTAAATTTTATTTGTGTGCACGGGTGTTTGTGGACATGTTCATGAAATGTTCGTGAAGTGACCTATAAGGTCAGAGGGCAGCAGATCTCCAGGAACTGGTTACAGAGGGTTGTGAGCCACTGAACATGGGTGCTGGAACTGAACTCAGGGCCTCTGGAAGAGCATCGAACGAAGGCTCTTAACCACTGAAGCGTCCCCCTAGCCCCTTGCCCAACACTTAAAATTGTCTGTTTTTCTTCATTGTCATCAAAATAACTAGACTGTGGATATCCAAGCCCACAGCAGCCTGTACCCCATCCTTCTGGTTGTCCACAGCACCTCACTGATTCTAATGACAGCTTCAGGGCTCAGAGACAGGGAGACTCAAGTGCAGAGGCGGTGAATTCACTGTGGTAGTCCTGTCTTCTCATTCATTTCCAGTTTTGGCAGTACACCTGTTGAGCTGAGAGTGAGGGCCTGGGGTTCCTTACACAGCCCTTCTGATTGCATCAACCTGGACTTCTCTGGATTTACCATCTGCTCTCAGGGTGAGGCTGTTGATCCTCAGAGGAGGCCATTTGCCAGAGGCAGGTGGTGGACACAGAGTCAGTCTGCCTAGAACACCATCTGCCCAGCTTCTCTGGCAGGGCAGCTTCCATGGTTTGAGGAATGGGGTGGAGGCATCAGCTGTCCAATTGCCAATAGCAGTCAAAGGCACTGGCGACCTGTCCGCTGAGGAGAGACAGAACCCTACTTCTCTTCCACGTATACATTAACAGGGGCCACCATGTGATAATTGTGCTCTTTCAGGAGCAGAGTCCCTGGAGGAATGGGGTCAGAATGCTTTCAAAACCTTTTTTTTTTTTTTTTTTTTTTTGGACTTTTTGTTTCTTTGTTTGTTTGAGACAGGGTCTCACTAAGTAGCCCTGGGTAGGCTGATATAAGCCAGGTTAGCCTCATACTCAGAGATCTATCTGATTAAAGGTGTGTATCATTATACTGGCCTCATAAAAAGAGACTAGCCGGGAGTGACAGTGCAGCCTTCAATCCCAGCACTTGGGAGGCAGACGCAGGTAGATCTCTGTAAGTTTGTGTCTGGCCTGCTATATAGAGAGTTCCATGCAGGGCTACAGAGTGAAGCTTTGCCTGAAAGTTAAAAAACAACTCATAAAAATAAAAATTAAAATTAAAAAGTGAATTATGGGCTTACTAGATGATTTATTGAGTAAAGGTACAGGCTGTCAAACATTACAACTGAGTTCAGTCCCCAGTAGAACTTAATTCGTGGGTCCCATTTGGTAGAAGGGACAAACCAATGCCTGCAAATTGTCCTTTGACCTCTACAGGCACACCATAGTATGTACATGCCCATACATGTACACAATAAATAAATGCATACATGAATATAATAACATTAATTTTTAAAAGTGAATTATAAAAGAAAACGAACATACAGAATCTCAGGTGAAGAAAGCAGCAGTATTCTTCTTCACATTTAAAAGAAGAAGTCTTTTTACTAATCTCACTCCCTTCCTACACTTTAGCTTTTGTCATTAGACAGCATCTCTTAGGACCCTGACTGGTCCTCCACTGGTGTGTTGGCAATTACAACTGTTGCACTGTTTGGGTGGATCTGTGAGTCCTCTCAGTCCTCTCTCGTTTGGAGCTGTTAATGGCTGACTAACAACTTAGCAAGTGATTGAACCTGGACTTCACTAAGATCACTGTCCATAGGTCACCTCTGTTCCCAGTTTCTTAGCTCTCAGAAAGCAGAAGTACACCCCCGCCCCGCCCTCAGGATTCTGAATTATGTGCCCAGGTGGGCTGTTCGGGGTGGGGGGTCCTGGGAGGCCCCTCTTCCAAGTTCACACCTTTCTGGTTGTTTGACTGTCCCTTGCTGCCCCAAGAAGTCCTGAGTGCTGTGCCATGGGGGAAGGGCCAGCATGTCTGCTGAGGGCAACAGAGTGGACCTCCATACCTGCCTCTGCGAACTGCATGGTATCCTTGCTTCCCGGGGCAGGTGTGAAGCCACAGGGAAATCCGAGGGGAATTGACAGGAACACCCGCAGGTTAAACCCCAAGGGATTCTGTCTGTGCTCCCTTAAGCAAGAAAATGAGGGTCCCCTGAGCCCAAGAGCTTGACCTCAGATCCCTCTTCTGTGAACACTGACTCTGAGCAGGTTGCCTGACTCTCCGGGCCTCAGTTTCCTCACCCGCTAACTAGGGACACCAGCAAACGCAGACATTTCGAGCTGGATAAGGGCTCCAGGAATGCTAATCCAACCGCGAACCGGTAAACTGAGGCTCTGGGCCGCCCAGCTGCCTTGCTGAGCTAAGTTAAGACCCTAGGGTTCGTCTAGTAGCTGAAGCAGGATTCGAACTCCGCGAAGAAAGGAAGAAGGCGACTTGATCGACACTCACCTTCTTGGCTCGAGGGCATCCAGCTGGTGCCATGTCGCTGCCACTGTGCAGGCGCGGATCCCGGTGGTGGCACCGGTCCGGGAGCAGCCGCGATGCCGGAGCCCGCCCCTCTGTGGGAGGACCCATCCCCCTAACCCCCAACCCCCACCTTACCTCCACCCCTCTACCTCCCTCCTAAGACCGGGATCTGTTCCTGCTCTGCTGCCACCGCCATGTTCCGCCCGGGAGCGCTGCGGCTGCGGGGTCTCGCGCTGCGGGGCTCTCCGGGGCGCCCAAGCTCCGCTGGCCTCCGGGAAGGGTGAGTGGCCGCCGCCTGCGAGTTGGGAGAGGGGCAGGGCAGGCTTACTGGCTCCCAGGAATGGGCTGGGGTTCTCCTGGAATTACCTGCTAACTACAGGGTAAAACTACCGTCTCTGTGGCCCCAGCCCCCTGGCCTGTCAGCAGCCTGGTAGTGTGTGCAGGTCTGTGAGAGTCTACTGTGCTCAAAGGGCTGCAGGCTCTTTCTTGTCTCTGGCGCTTCTGTGCCTTGATGGTGCTTGTTATCATTGTTTTGTTATTAATGATTAATATGTCCTTGAGATTATTCTATACCAGGGCATATCGATTTGCCTTATTCTTTTTAATGGCTGCATAGTGTTTCATTTTTATCAATATCTTATGATATACTGAAACAGCCTAATCATTAACATTTAGACTTCTGGTTTGTTACAGCAGAGAACATGAATCTGACATCTTTAATGTATATATGTTTGGGCAAAAATCTTTTTTTTTTCTTTTTTTTTCTTTTTTTTTTAGGAATAAAATTGCTAGGGAAAGGGTTAGGTTATATGAAAGAGTAAAAGACAGCAACAAATTTCCCCAAAGACAGCAAGGTTCATGTGAGATCCGAATGCACCTGTGGTGGGTGTGTGTTTTTCATGTCTTCCTGGGGCTCCTAGAGTAGGATTGTCAAACTGTGTTCATGTGGATGGCACTTTTCTGTAGTGTCTGTTTGTATGCATCTTTGAAGCTCCTGTCCTGATGTTATTCCTGACGTCATTCCTGACATCACTCATGGTGGCAAGGTGAGGTTTCTGTTCATAAAGTCACTCAACAAGCACTATTGTCAGCTGACTCAGTCTGTATTTTACATTCTGTGGTCTGCAAGAATGGTTTTTGAGTTGCATCCAGCCATCCTTTATCGGCAGAATTTTGACATGGAATGCAAGACCCACAGAACCGCAGTTTTGGCTCCATCAGACTCAGCAGCCGCTGAGCACAGTTTCCTCATCAACAAAGATAGGATGTTGGCTAGTCTCACAGGATCACTGCAAACCCAAGCGAGGGAGTGCACAAGAGAGATTTACAATTGACACACTGCATTTAATACAGAAGGAAATAAAAAGGTGTGCATCTTGGGTTAATTTGTTTAAAAATAACTAGATGAATACAATATAATATTAAAATCTTTATTCACTATTATGTGTGTGTGCTTATGTGCATATGACATTTGCATATATTCTGAACTATTGAGAGTAATCACAGGTGACATTTCTAAGAATTGTAAGCTGGCTGTGGTGGCAAAAACTTAAAATCACAGTATTCTAGAGACCGAGGAGGACAATATTAACCTCTAGGCCATTGTAGGCTACATAAAATACATAGTGAGACCCTGTTTCAAAAAACAAAACAGCTGGATGGTGGTGGCACACACCTTTAATCCCAGCACTTGGGAGGCAGAGGCAGGTGGATTTCTGAGTTCGAGACCAGCCTGGTCTACAGAGTGAGTTCCAGGACAGCCAAGGCTACACAAAGAAACCCTGCCTCGAAAACCAAAAAGAAAAAAACAAAAACAAAAACAAAAAAAAAAAACAAAAACGAGATAATTCTAAGAGTTTTGCAACTTTTTTGTCAGTGTGTCTGAATACATGGTCATGCCCCATGTTGTTAAACCTGTGCAGAAAATGTGAGTTTCTTGTCTGCCAAATTATGATGGCAAATTCGAATTTAGACATCAAGACACTTAGCAATTTAACCTTTGTTGATAAATATGTCGTCTTTTCCCAAATAAGGAGAAACAAAGCAAACACAGCATGCCAAGTCTAGGAAGGATCCAGCCTGCTTTTTTCCCTCACCTTAAAATTTATCCTTAAACGTGCAATGGTGATGCCTGCCTTTAATCTCAGCACTTGGGAAGTACAGGCAGGTGGGTCTCTGTGAGTTTGAGACCAGCCTGGTCTACAGAACAAATTCCAAGACAGCCAGAGCTACCCAGAGAAACCATGTCTTGAAAAACCAACCAACTACCAACAAAAAAACCTTATCCTTAAAATGACAACTTTTGGATATGGTGTCACCAACTATATTATGGAGAATCTTCCCAGAATTCTTATTCATTTATACGGTGACTGTCTACGTTAGACACCAACGGAATGAAGAGATTGGTGACTGGGGGAGAACCTAAGGACCAAGCAATTAATAAATCACATTCTTTGGTCATGTTCCACAGCATTTACTGAGTGTTAAGGAGGGCCAGAGGTACCCTAGGGGCCCCTCCCCATGCAGCCTCCTCAGTGGCCTTTCAGAGCCCAGCCCTCCCTGTGCTGACTGCCCCAGCAGCCTGAGCCTCATTCTTCCTCATGCACTCCCATCATGCCTTCCTGTTGATGGATGCTCCTGTAAGCCTGAATCTCAAAGACAGCTTCATTGCTGCTGTGTTTAGTTTCACTTCCTGTTTCCCCGGTCTTCGGTAAGCTTCAGAGTTCTGAGACCCTGTGCGTCCAGCCCTCTCCACAAGGGTTAGAGGAAGCCGTGGAAACAATCAGGTGGACGTACATACTGGATGCGGGCAGCAGGAGGGAGCTGGTTTCAGTGATGAATATGATACTGTCCCTGCCTTCTAAAAGTTCACAACACAGCCAGCCAGGAAGGCCATCCTGCAGACTGATGACTGGAGAAGCCAAGAGAGGAGGATGATTCTCCATCTGTCTCTTAGCCTGGGAAGCACTGGAGAAGAAGGGGCGTTTTCTCAGATGAAAATAGACCTGAGTTCCTGGCGATGCTGACATGTGTAGACCAGGTGTTCAGCACCTTTTTCAGTTGCTTTCCAAGGGTTTTGGGGTTTTGTTTTTGGGGTTGTTTGTTTTAGACAGTTTCTTATTGATTAGGCCAGGAAGGAAGGCTGGCCAGCAAGTCCTAGGATCCCCTCATCTGGGCTACACCAGCACTGAGATTACAAGTGGGAGCTATCTTGCCCAGCCAGCTTTGTTTGCATGGATTCTTGGAATTAAACTAAGGCCCTCTTTACCAGTTGAACAGCAGCCCCAGAATGTGTTTTTTAAATGAGAAAAAAAAAAAAAACCAACTCCTAGATCGAGAAAGAAGCCGCCACTGCCACCTGCCACCACTACTGCTCATTTGCTTAGCTACAATAAGTGTGGGTCATCCAGTCAGAGGTTAGAAGCCCCAGGTTTCTAGGTGCAAATTGTAGCCTGTGGGTGTGACATTCCAGAGACTGGCAGCAGAGGGAATCAGGCCCGAACTAGACCTGGTATCTTTGAGTGAATCACCACTGTTAAAAATACTGTCTTCCAGACAGGAAAGCCCAGCCTCAACCCCAGAATGGAAGGACAAAGCGGAGACCGTGATCATTGGAGGTGGCTGTGTGGGCGTGAGCCTGGCTTATCATCTGGCCAAGGCCGGGATGAGAGACGTGGTCCTGATGGAGAAGTCGGAGCTCACAGCCGGCTCTACCTGGCACGCAGTAAGGAGAGTACCCCAAACTGTTCTGTGCCCCGACCTGGGCACCAGTCCTTCCTGTTCACAGCTCCTCATAGAGAACTCTTCGGAGGACGGGGCCTCCTCACTTCACCAGAAAGTGTCCTGTCACCTGACTGGCGTGCTTCCAGGAAGTGGGAAATCGTCATTAGGATGTCTGCTATTAGGAATCCTAATCGTTATTAGGATTCACTGCTAAACATGTGGATTCTGGATTCTGATCCTGGCTTTTTACCACTTTCTATCCCTGTAAACTTCCAGAAAGTTCCTTCCGTTTCCATTTTCTGAGTTGGTTTTGCTTTGTAGTTTTGTAATGGAGTCTCACCTTATAGCCAGCATATGTCATTGCTCTTATGAAGCAGCATGCTGGAGAATGGCTTAGATAAAGGACTGACATGGCTCCCATATTGCCAGGCGGTTACTCACAATGCAGGATGGGGAAGGAAGACTCCACGATTGCTGACATGACACATTCTCATACATATGCGCACAAGAACGCATGTATGCACGCATGCACTCACACACACACACACACACACACACACACACACACATACACAGGTATACAGGTACACGCACTTGCTCGCACACGAACACACTGAAGATCTTGACCTCACCGGCTATCTCTTTCCACAATCAGCTTTCCTGTAGTTAGGAGAGGAAAAGGAACTATCTCCCAGGGTCTCTTGGTGCTCAGCATACACTCCTGTCATGGGCTAGGCATCTGTATAGGAATGGTAGCCAAAGCTGAATGCCTGTGAACAATGCCACCCAGACTCAAGCTCTGTTGGCTGCAGTCTCACAGTTCCACAGACAGCCCATGCACACTGGTCAGCCAGTGCTCCTGGAAAAACAGAGTCAAGTCCAGCTCCTCTCCCTCCCACCCTTCATCCTTACTGTGGAAGGGAAAATGGAAATCTCCCATAATCTCCTGCTTATACCAGTCTTCCCAGTATAGGTGTCTCCTTTCACTGGTTCCCTGCTGACTTCCTCCTACCTGCAGAAGCCCCAGTACTCTAGGTCCCGACTCACTCCTCCAAACTAGATTTTCTATGTTGACTTCATGCTGTCCTTCTGAAAGCAAGCCTACTTTCTCTACCTTTTTCTTTGGGTGTGCCTTAAGGTTCCTGTGGTGATGAAGCATCATGAGGAAAAGCAACTCGGGGAGGAAAGGGTTTATTTCACTCACAGTTCCATAGAACAGTTCATTATCAAAAGCAGTCAGGACAGGAACTCAGGCAGGATGGGAACCTGGAGGCAGGAGCTGACGCTTTGGCCATGAAGGGATACTGCTTACTAGCTTGCTCCTCATGGCTTGCTCAGCCTATTTTGTTTTGGTTTTATAGAATTCAAGACCAGCAGCCTAGGGGTGGCGCTGTCCTCCCATATCAATCACTAATTGAGAAAGTACTTTACAGGCTTGCTACAGCCCTACCTTATAGAGGCATTTTCTCAATCAAGGTTCCCTCCTCAAAGATGACTGTAGCTTGTGTCAAGTTGACAGAAATTAAAACAGTGTGCATTTTGTCATCACTCCAGACCAAAGGACCTATATTATTTTAGGGATTCATGATCACTGTCTTAGTTAGGGTTTCCATTGCTGGGAAAAGACAACATAACCATGGCAACTCTCATAAAGGAAAACATCTAACTAGGGCTGACTTACAGTTCAGAGATTTAGTCCATTGTCATCATGGCAGGAAGCATGGTGACATGTAGGCAAGCATGGTGCTGGAGAAGGAGCTGAGAGTTCTACATCCAGATCCGCAGGCGTCAGGAAGAGAGAGTGACACTGGGCTTGTCTTAGACTTCTGGAACCCTGAAGTCTGCCCCTAGTGACATACTTCCTCCAACAAGGCCACACCTCCCCAAATTGCCACTACTTATGAGCCTATGGTAACCATTTTCATTCAAACTACCACAGTATCTCAGAAGTGAGAACACAAGGAGACAATGCAGTCCTTTCCTCTTGGAGTTGGTCTTGGCACAGACAGAAAACACTCAGAGTGGAACATGAGCCTTTTAGAAAAGAGAAACTCTGTAAGGAGTACAGAATGCAGCAAGAGCAGTTAGGGAGGGAGACAACTCTAAGATGGAACACCAACAGAGTGGGAAGGAAGCAAGAGCAGGGGGTCTACAGGCTCTGGGGCTAAACAGGCAAAAACATGTAGGCATGGGCAAGTGGAGGCAAATGGGACTGGGTGCCTAGGGGTGCTTAGATAGCCTCACACCTCCTGACTGCTAAGTCGGGGCAGGCAGCTCTTAGATTTGGGGATGGGTGTCCCATTCACGAAGACACAGAGACGGAGATCGATGCAATAAGCAAGAGGTTTAATGGTCCAGTATACTGGGGTCATCCCGCAATCGGGGCAAAGGTGACTACGAGGAACAAAAGCACACACTCTTTATATCCTTTCAGAGCATAGGTTTTAGTTTACAGCATGAGTTGGTTATCTCTCATTGGTGGAGTTCATTGTTCTTTGTGTCCATTGCCCTTTGTGCCCCAGATGAGGAGCTGATACCTTTTGCACATAGAAGGGGTGGGGAGAGATCCACCCCTCACTGTGGGTGGGACGTTTCCTGGAACCAAGCATTACTCCCTGCAATTTGGGTCATCTCCTGGGGCTGGAAGTATATTCAGTAAACTCTTTGGAAGCTTCCTGGCTTTAAACTTAATGGACATTCCTGGCTTCCTGGTATTTTTATGAGGTGTCCCTGTTCGCTCAATTCTTACACAGCTACACATTAAAATTGGAATGGCTTATTTGTTCATGGATAGTGGTTGGGTATGGCCTGTGTTTTAGAGTAGATTAAGAATTCTCTGAGATTTCAGTAAATGTGCCTCCAAAAGAAGATACATATCTTAGCCTGAACTCTTTTAAGAAAAGCGGGCAGAGATTTTAAAATGATAGTCTCTTATGCAAAATTAACTTTGTAAAACCTTTTTTCCTATAGGAAGATATATTATAATAGTGGGAAAAGCACCTCTACCCCCTGTAGATAATGCCTTAAGCCAGAGCCAAATTGGGAACCAGTGTGGAGTCAGGCAAGAGCAGCTGGATGGTTTGTGCCCCCTCAGAATAAGGGACAGGACAGAACCTATCCTTGGAACTGATTCAGAAAGCTTTTACAAGTCCATGAACCTTCTCTATAAGGAATGACATCAGAAAGTTCTCCAAGCCAAGAATTTTCAGCCCAGAGATATTTGGGGACAATCTGAGAGTGTGCAGAGCTGGAGCACCAGCAAATTGGACAGACTGTGAGAACAAGGGCAGCATCCCCAGGGGTCCCTGGGGTGGGACATGTTTTCTGTGATATAATGTTCACAGGTACAGGCAATGAGGGCTTGAAGACAACACAGCCTGAGACTGTTGTTCAATGTGGATGTTCAATGCGGAGCCAAGTCTGCAAACCCAAGGTCCCGCTTCTTTAACAAGGTTCCTTTGTTAGTATATGACGGATGATATCACAAATGGTTTTGGAGAATAGGGTCCTCCACTTCCCTGGGAATGATGTCACAGCACAGTCTTTCAAGATCCAAGGATGGAAAACCCAAGATGCTCCATTTGGGGTGTTCGAAGATAACCTAGAACCTTGCACTTATTTACATACCTGAGAAAGAAATTAAACTTTACTAACACAAGTGGAATCTGATACCATTGACACATTGCTTCAGATTCCAAGGATTATGAGAGCAGGCCAGCCAGCACTACACAGTAGGTTTATCTTAGCTCTTTGACTGCTACGTGAAGCCACCATTGTGACGAGCTTCACTGAGACTCTTAGTCTATCTAGTATGTGGAGAAAGGAAGAGAGGAGATTGAAGGTGAGATTAGCACTACAGAGAGACTGGTTACCCCACAGTAATGAAAAGGGTTAGGAAATTTAAACATGTATATCTTTTACAATAAGGCAAACATGCTGACTTTAGTAATCCAAATGGATGTAGGTAGTTTCCATGTAGCAGTTATATAGGTTTTAATAGATATGTCTGGGAGCGCAGCTTAATGTACCCAGGATATACCTGGAAGGCTCCAGGCATGGTCCCAGCACTAGAGAAAAACAGGTGTGGCCTGCTCCTTCCAAGGAAAGAGGCTGCTTTAATAAGGTGGATAGCTGGCTTGCAAAGCAGATCTATTGGGAAGAGTGCATGTAAAAGGGATGTTTAGAAATGTGGATGGGACTGGAGAGATGGCTCAGCAGTTAACAGCTCTGGCTGCTCTTCCAGAGAACCAGGGTTCAATTTCCAGCATCCACATAGCAGCTCACAACTGTCTCTAACTCCAGTTTCAGGGAATCTGACACTCTCACATAGACATACAGTCAGATAAACCACCAATGTACATAAAAGTAAAATCCTAATTAAAAATTATATCATAAAAAACGTGTATATTATGGTTAGGATTTTTAGACTAAATGATATCTTCTTGTGTGGGTGGGTATGTGGGTTATCTCTCCTATGTAAGAAATACAATTTTTAATTTTTTATTAATTTTTTTTTTAGATATTTTCTTTATTTACATGTAAATTTCTCCATTCCCAGTTTCCCCTCCAAAAAACAAAGAAACAAACACAAACAAACTCCTGTTGCCTCCCACTTCCCCATGCCTGCCACCCCGCCCTCTCCCACTTTCTGGCCCTGGCATTCCCCTACACTGGGGCACAGAACCTTCACAAGGCTGAGGCCCTCTCCTCCTATTGCTGATCGAATTTGCAATCCTCTACTATACACATGCTGCCAGAACAATCAGACCCCTCCATGTGCAGTCCTTGGTTGGTGGTTGAGACCCTGGGAGCTCTGGGGGTACTACTTAGTTCATATTGTTGTTAAGTCCTAAGGGGCTGCAAACCCCTCAGCTCCATTGGACCTTTCTCTAACTCCTTCACTGGGGACCCTGTACTCAGTTCAATAGATGGCTGTGAGATAGAATTCCAAAATGATTTGTTCCCTTTTATCTAAAAAACAAAGAACATGACACTTTCTAAGTTGTAGCAAGAATGGAGAGACAAGGAATATGATAGTCGGAGGTCAGCAGAAACCTTTGTATATAGGTGGGTGCAGTGGCAGGTGCTTGGAGTGGAGGAGGGGGTTTAAAACACAGAGAACACAGCCAAGAGAACACTGCTCCTACCCCAGTCTGTGCAGGATTGAGAGGCTGTTTTTGAAGACAGTGCCAAGTGCAGGAGGCCTAGGAAGAATGCTACAGTTAATCGCAATTGTCAACCAGTCAGGCTCTAGGATCACCTCTGAGAAAACACTCTGTGCACATCTATGAGGAAGTTGCTACATTGTGTTAATCAAGGTGGGAAAATCCATACCAGACGCCCACCAGGGGCTCCCACTGAATAAGAAGGGAAAGGAAGCAGGGCAGTGGTGGTGCAAGCTTTTAATCCCAGCACTTCAGAGGCAGGCTGATTTCTGAAGTTTGAGGCCAGCTTGGTCTACAGAGTGAGTTCCAGGACAGTCAAGACTATACAGAGAAATCCTGTCTCGAAAAACAAACAAAACAAGAAGAGAAAGGAGAGCCAAGACCCAGCATTCCTCTCTCTGCTTCCCCAGGTCAGATGCAACACAATGGCTGCCTTCACCTCTCACTCCAGGGCCTTCCCCACCTTGACACACTCAAGCTGCATGGCAGAATAAACCTTTTTATTCCTTTAGTGGCTTCTTGTCTGCTGTTTATTTACAACAATGAGAAAAGAGACCAACACACAGGAGAATTGAAAGTTCAATGCCAGCAGACTGTTGGGGGCACCCACCTTTAATCTCAGCACCTGGGAGGCAGAGGCAAACAGATCTCTGTGTTTGAAGCCAGTCTAGTCTATAGAGTGAGTTCCAGGATATCTGGGACTACACAGAGAAACCTTGTTTTGAAAAACAAACAAATAAACAAAGAAACAAAAAGTTTAATGCCAGCCTGGGCTATATAGAAGGAGACTGCTTAAAACAGAAGAGATTAAAACAAACAAGTAAATACATACATATACAAATAAACAAACAGATAAACAAATGAATGAACAGTCCTGGACATAAAGCAGCCAAGAATTAGGCTGTATTTTTATTTAATGCAGTGTATACACAGCTTAATAATGAAATCCGTTAATCACAAAAATGTGATTCATGAGCTTAATATTCAAAAGCTTTCTGGTACAATAAGTAAGACAAAAATTATTTAAAATATTTCCCTCATCCCGAGCTCATTTAGTATGCTTTACAATCTCTATTAATATAATAACCTATATTTACATGTCGTATGTAAATAAAAGGATAAGAATATTTTAGTTGGTTATGTGCAAACATCTAAGTATAAGTGTATGAATAAAAGCTTTGGAGCCACTGGGATAAATGATGGCTTAGGCCAGTAGCTGAGTTTTCTAGGTAGTAGAGGCCCCTGAAAGTCAGGAAGGATTATTAGACTCAGGGATCACCCCACAAGTTAGGATCCGACACTCTCCCCATTATTTAGCGCCCTTGGATGTTGTTCTAGCTCCTGCAGTTTTTCCTTATACTTGGTAATTGTCAGTACACTGTGGGGAAGTATTTTCTTTTCTTGTTATTTTAAATTTATGTCAAAAATATTTGCAAAGTCCGAACTTACTTGAAGATATGCATGCGAGCATTTCTGCATACACATGCGTGTATCTCTTTATGTGTCTGTCTGTCTGTTATTTGTTTGAGATAGGGTCTCATGTCGCTCAGGCTGGTCTTGAACTTACTGTAGGCAAGAATGACTTTGGACTCCTAATCTTCCTGCTTCTACTGCCTAGTACTGGAATTACAGCCTGAGCCACACACCCAGCTTCAAAGGGCTATACTTCTGTGGTGGTTTGAGTAGGTTTGGCTCCTTTAGACTTATGTGTTTGAATGTTTGGCCCACAGGGAATGGCACTAGTAGGCGGTGTGGCCTTGTTGGAGGAAGTGTGCCACTGTGGGAGTGGGTTTTGAGGTTGCCTATGCTTAAGCTCCACCCAGTACAGAATTCCAGCCTCCTCCTGACTGCCTGCAAAAGGCAATCTCTTTCTGGCTCCTTCCAATCAAGTTTTAGAACTCTCAGTTCCTTCTCCAACATGATACCTGCCTGGATGCTGCATGCTTCCTGCCATGATGATAAGGGACTGAACCTCCGAACTGTAAGCCATCCCTAATTAAATGCTTTCTTTTATAAGAGTTGTTGTGGTCACAGTGTCTCTTCACAGCAATGGAAATCCTAAGACAGTTTCTGAAGGATTCTGTCTCTTCTGTTGTCTTTTTCTCTTTTTTAAAATCTTCTATACCAAATAATATTTTCTTTGTTTTCAAGTCAAAGCAGAGTCTCTTGCTGTGAGGACCTCTTTGGCCTTCCTGGCCTCTGGCAGTCTTAACTGATGAGCCATCTCTTCAGCTCTTACTTCTGACATCTGAAGCTCTGTGGCCTACATTTAACCATGTGCCTGAAGGATAAGACCAGTATTTTCTCTTTTTCTCAAACTTTTCACTTATTATATCCATGTTGAAGTCACAGAAGAGAAAGACCCTGTGTGGTCTCCATGTCTAAATGTAGACAGGTATTCAATTAATAATAGACAGTATGCAAGAAGATTCAAATAATTTGAATGCAGTAGAAGCACAGTACAGATAACTCTACATTTTAAACACAAATTCAAAAACAAAAGCCAACACAAGAAGCTAGCTATCATAACTAGGAAAAACCCATTCACACTGGTTCGACTGTCACGGCATCAAGGAATAGAGAGACGAATGGCTTGTTTCTACATGGGTATTCTCTTTCAGTTAGAGGGTTGGTTAACTTTTTCTTGGCCATGCATTTCCAAAAGAATTTGTTCCCTAAACTAAGTACACTGAACTAAATGTCTTTGATGAGTCCATGTGATTCTTTCAGATGAGAATCTATTAGCTTCTCGGGTAGGGAAGCAGAAGACACAGAATAGATGGATGTAGATAATGAAACTTGAAAACTTTCTGGATGCCTGGTGTGATGGTCTGAATAGAAATGGCCCCCATAGGCTCATATATTTCAATGCTCAGTCATTAGGGAGAGGCAATACTTGAGACAGATTAGAATGTGTAGCCTTGATGAAGTAGGTGTGGTCTTGTTGGAAAAAGTGTATCACTGGGGATGGGATTTGAGGTTCCAAAAGTTCAAGCCTGGCCCAGTGTCTCTCTTCTGCTGCCTGTGGATCTGGATATAGAACTCTCAGCTACCACATCTGCCTGCATGACACCATGCTCCCTGCCATGATGACAAAGGATTAAACTTCTGTAGCAGCAAGGAAGCTCTAGTAAAATGCTTTCCTTTGTAAGAGTTGCTATGGTCATGGTGACTCTTCACAGCAATGGAACACTGATGAAAACACCCGAATTCACCCAGGATTCTGGCTTACAGCATAACCAGAGCTCTGGTCAGTGTTCAAGGGCATCCATTTCCTCAACGGATGGGATGACGATGCATTGAAGACAGAATCAGGGTCACTGACATACACCCAAAGCCCAGAGATGCTCTCTGATGGAATGGGCAAAGTTCACACACACACACACACACACACACACACACACACACACTCACTCACACATACTGAATATCAAATACGTGAAAGGAAAAGAAGGATTTGCCATGACTCAAAGACCCTGGCAGCAGTTCCTGTGGTGGAGCAGTCTCTGCTCTCACAGGAGCTGGGCTACATGGTGGCTCAGAGACTGGGGTGGGCTTTTTGTCAGAAGCCACTGATGTGTGTTAGATGGTTGGACAAGCTTAGATGAAAGCTTCGGCTTCTGGTCTGTAAATGGTGGTTGACGAACATTAATGGGAATAGTTTCGAGTTTCAGAGAATCAAATTCCCATAGGAGAAAGTTATAAATATTCCTAAGTGGATTTGAGTTCGAACAGATTGTGTTCTGATGAGCTCCCCAAGATAAATTAGCTGAAAAATGAGACCCCAGATACTTAATTAAGAAAACTCCTGCTTCGTGTAATTGCCTAGAATTCTTGGTCTGGATGCTACATTGCATCTGTCAAGAGTTGATGGAAGGGGCTGCAACATTCCTTATATTTAGCAATCTTTTCCAAAGGATAACTAATTGGTGTTTATTCAAAAAATATGTGTAGGTGTACCTATATGCTTTCAGAACAGGTTAAGCTTGAATAAGTGTACATCTGTGCACTGGGCTCTAGTCACCAGAAATTGCAGTCTAGGAAAGGGACAAAGAGTCTGTCCATTCAAGAGCAAGCTGGGGATCAGATAAAGGACCCCTCCCGCCCCCCACCAGATCACAGTTCTGCTTTGGTTCCTAACTCAAGTCCCCATCACTTGATTCACCCTCAACATTTCCTAATACAAATTGGACATCATTAATCCAAAAATCCAAGATCCCAAGTTTACTCTTGAAACTTTGTGAGCACTGGAGAGACACAAGTGGAAACTTCCATAACTGGTCACTGATGGCTCAACATAAACAAACCTTGCTTCATGCTCAAAGTTATTTGGAACCCTGTGTAATACATATACATACATATATATATATGTATATATATGTGTGTGTGTGCATATATACATACACATACACATACATATATGTATACACACATACACACATTTATATTTATAGTATATATATACATATATATGTATATATATATACATATACATATATATGTCTAGGAACAAATGGATTTCTTTTTTGTATAGACCAGGGTTCTCATAATAAGGCATTATTATATATATACAAATATCTAAAATTTAAAAATTCAAAATCTATATTTTTATTACATTTTATTAATTTATTTATTTGTATATGTGTGTCCATGCACTTGCTCACAAATATGTGTCATAAATATGAGAAGACAATGTTAGAAATCCATTCTCCTCTCTTACTATGCAGTGGGCTCCAGGGGTCCCGTGATGGAGCTCATCAGGTCTGGTGGCAGGTTATCTTTTCCCACTGATCCATTTTGCTGATCTCCAAATTAAAAAATCTAAACACTTCTGGTCCCACACATTTTCAGTAAAAACAGTCATCAACAGCATGCATTCTAAACTTTCAACCTAACTCAGTCCCTTTGCCCTTGTCCTAGTGACTTTTAGGCTCTTCCCGGACATGTGTCTGTGGAGTGGCTCTCTGTCAGCTTGTGTAGTTGAAGCCGCTTTACATACTGTGTGATGAGCTATCTGCTCTGGGGTCTCACATAGCCACCAATATGTCCTTTCCTGCATCCACCTGATACCGCTCCATGTCTCAGCAGCATGAAAATGCTACTTAGGAGAGACGTTACCAACAGTGTGCAAATGTCACCTTATTTCTGCATTTTCTTCCCTCCCACTTTTAAGGCAGGTTTAACAACTTACTTTCACCCCGGGATAAACTTGAAGAAAATACATTATGACAGCATCAAACTTTACGAGAAGCTGGAAGAAGAAACTGGACAGGTAAACACACTAAGGTGGCAGTGTCAGTGAGGTCAGCCACTAAGACACAGAACGTGTGTGCGGTGCTTGCTGTGGTAGAGACAGAGGCTAAGTAAGAACCTGGGTCCATTTTAACATCATGTTCATTTCTTCAAGTGTATTATCTAGGTAACTGTATTTAGTCAGGGTTCTCTAGAGTCACAGAACTTATGGTAGTTTCTATGTAGTAAAGGAATTTATTGATGACTTACAGTCTGTAGTCCAACTCCCACCAATCAACTCCCAACAATGGTCAGCAGCAGCTGTGAATGGAAGTCCGAGGATCCAGCAGCTGCTCAGTTCCACAAGGGAAGCAGATGAAGCAGAGAGAGCCTTCCTTCTTCCAATGTCCTTACATAGGTCTCCAGCAAAAGGTGTGGCCCAGATTAAAGGTGTGTGCCACCACACCTTTGATCCCAGATGACCTTGCTTGAACTCGTAGATCCTCCAATCTTAATCTTCTGGGATTCATAGCCACTATGCCACCACACCTTTAATCCCAGATGATCTCCATGCCAAGATTCAGGTTGGAAACTTGTATCTCCCAGCCTCCAGATTAGGGCCACAGGTGATCCTTCTAATTCTGGATTGTAGTTCATTTCAGATATAATAAAGTTGAAAACCAGGAATAGCCACTACAGTAACTAAATTTTTTTTTTTTTTTTAAGGAAGAGATAATGAATGGCAACTTTCCAAACTTTGTTTAGTAGGCTCCCATATCTGGAAAATATGAAGTCAGGGTTCTCAGCAAACAGCCTGGGCTCCACCTGTGCCTTCAGAAGCAGCACATTAAGAACCCTCTCCTTTATTTTTATTTCTTCTCATAGTGACTGTTTTCATGGTCTCCTTAATGTTTTCAATGCTCTTATCCTCACTGAGGGTCACTAAAAGCTCCCAGGAGTCTTCAGGGTCAAGATCAAAGGCTCAGCAGGGTCTGAGGTGTGCCCTTCCTTAGCTAGGCCTTGCCTGATTTTTCTAACATTCTCTCATGCCTCTATTTCCTTTGCTCACTGCTTTACTTGCCCTCTGCAGCATATACATCTATAGTGTTCAGGGTGCTCTTATACATCTGCTTTCTAAGTCTGTGTTGTTTTCTTCCTTCCTGTTCGGGCTGGATCCACCCTCCCCTCACCCGACACAGATGGCCTACCCCTGTTACGTGCTGGTAACCTCATGTGTGCACACTGCTCTAACACACATGTGCCACTGTTGTTTCCCTGTAGAGTGTGAGCAGTTTGAAGGCCAGGACTGCCCTCCTGTTTGGTGACCCAGGGCTTCACCAAAATGGAAAGACTTTAAGAGATAGATGCCAAATGAGTGTTAGGTTATAATCCCTCTCGCCACAGCAGCACTTCAGTACTCCATAGTCCCTCCTCACATCCTCTGGCTTTCTCCCTTTTGTGTCCTGCCCCTTCAGTCTGCACTCGAACACTCAGCCTGTGCAACTTTTGCTCTAACTGCCCTACCCTTACCTACAGACGGACAGTTCCATCACACAGGGCTTTGTCCCTCTCCTTCACCCAGCACCTCGGGTTTGCAGTACTGCCTGGCTTACTAAACTGATGCTGAATGAATACCTTTTCATAAGATGCAAATGTCTTATGTGATAATTCTGATCGGCGCCTAATAAACCTCTCTTTCTCACTAGATTTTTCACTGTGCTAGAGAACTGTTTGAGTGCCCGAAGACAATTTATTTATGTGCTTTTACTGAAATTATTGTCACAGGTGGTCGGATTCCATCAACCAGGTAGTATCAGGCTTGCGACAACTCCTGTAAGGGTGGATGAATTTAAATACCAAATGACGCGAACCAACTGGCATGCCACCGAACAGTATATTATCGAGCCCGAAAAAATCCAGGAGATGTTCCCTTTACTCAACATGAACAAGGTATTATTTGAAGGACAATTTCACTTTGTCAACTCGAACTAAAATTATGTTAAAAAAAAGATGTTGTAATGAGTTAATTAAAAGAAGAAATAGTCGATGTACACAATCCAGAATGGTAACATTAGATGGTAGGTATTATGCTGTGGGCAGATCACAATGTAGGTCTTTATTAAGGGATGTATGCAGGGGCAACGAAACCCCTTTTTAGTCCCTGCCTGTGACAACTAAGGAAACATTTGTATACCTTTCTATGACCGGATCCCTCAGACTGAAGTGCTTCTACACAACGGCTGTCTGCTGGAGAGTGGCACCTGCTATGACGACTCTAGAAGGAGACTGCTGAAGTTTTAAAAGTCAAGAAGCCCTGTGCCATATTTCCTCCTACACCGCCTGCTCCTGGTGGCACTTCCCTCTCAGACCGTGCCAGGCACAGATCTAGACTAACTTTGAATTTCCTTAAGGGAATCCATTTGACAGGGATCTTAATGTTTTTTTTCCCCTCCCGGGTGAGCATACTTTTTGTTTTTGTTTTTTTTGTTTTGTTTTGTTTTGTTTTGTTTTTTAACAGAATAGTAGCAACATTACCACTTACTGTGGTAATATTTATGTAAACTAAGCCCTTTCTGGCTATTATGACCCAGAGAACAGAACCTTAAACAATTTCCACAGTGGGATAAGTTGGTTCAGTTTAGAAGAGCTGGAGGGAAGTTTTTAACCCTGGACCCTCTCTGACTCCATCCTGGGTGTGGGGAGACAACAGGTTGTTTGGGGAAGCAGGCACCTGTGTTTCCCTGCTACTGACTGTGTCAGTAGTTCCTGTCTCTGAGTGTTTGTGTAACTGCGGTGGGTGCCTGCTGTTGTGCTCTTGTGGGCTTTTACAGGCTGCAGGGACTCTTGTCCATGGGGCTGTGTGACGGCATGGTCTTCATTGAAATCCACCTCCACTACACTCCTAAGAATCCGTTTATATCTCTTTATATGTCAACTCTGAAACACTTCCTCAGAAGCTCTCATCGTTACAGATTTCCTCAAAGATATTAGGCAATGAAAACACATGAACCGGGACATGCCAAACCAAATAGTCATGGGATCACTGCGGCAAGCACAAAGCCATTACAAAACACCAGCGTGACATCTGCGAGTGAGCGTGGCGTGAATTCCATTAAAACCCAAAGTCTCCTGCACTGGATACATAAGTACAAAGACTAGATTTTACTAAAAAACAAACCTAGACCCAGGTGACATCTCTGATAAATTCTAAGAGATAGTTGAAGAATTGATATAAATCCTTTACAAAGTCTTCTAAAATTAGAATTGAATATGTCCCTATACAACCTATAACACTAGTATGTCTCTGATTTCAAAACCAGGCAAAGACAAAGGAAGACACACTATTGTCCTTTCTGAATGTAGATGTGAAGGTCTTAATAAAAATCTAGTAAATTGAATTAACCAGTTCTATGATATTGCCAAGTAGAGTGTGTCCCAGGAATGCAAGGTTGGTTTAAAGTCTAAATGTTAATCAGTGTAATCCTATCACAGTAACAAAGGGCAAAGAGCACAAAATAATCTAAACGGATGCAGGACAAATATTTGTCAAGACTCCCTGTTCATAGTTGATGACAAATTCATGCCAAATAGATGAGATCTCATTACAGCATTTGCTACGCTGCCTCTGACAGCTCACGTCATCATTGTTCATTCTCCCAGAGTATACAGGCTAAAGTCTTAGCATGGAGTACATGTTCAAGAAGCCATGTTGAGTTGTGAACTGAGTATACATTTTCATCAAGCACATATATGTCCATATATATATTGAAACCTAGCACTTTCATATACTAGGCTACCACTCTAGCACTGAACTATAACACCAGCTCATTTTTTGTTTCTTAATTTGAGAAAAGGTCTCTGAAAGCTTTCCAAGCTGTCCTTGAACTCATTCTATTCTAGGCAGATGTTGAACTTGGAATCCTGCCTTAGCCTTTTTAACAGCTGGAATTACAGACCTGCACCATCATACCCAGCTGATATCTGGTATAAACTAACATATAAATATATTTATAGTACTGAATAATTAAATGTTATAACTGATATGTCAACTAGAATTAGATTTGGCTTTAAATATAAAAAAACAAAATAATAATGCTTGTCTTTCTCATTTATTTATTTATTTTTCTTAATTTTTTTATTATTTAAATGCATTTTATACATCAAACATATTAATAATATTTAGTATTTTGAGAATCAAATAATACATAAAAATTGTTCAACTTTTACATTCTTATCTTTTCATACCCTAAAATTATCATTAAGGAATATTTAATACTATCCATAACTGAGGATCCTATATCTAATGGTGAATACTAAATTGTTTTAACACATACAAAATATTCTTTGGGAATTAAACATAGTAAAAGAACACAAAATATTAAAAATGAATCATTAAGAAATATATTCAAAAGCCCTTATATGATACCACTTGACATAGTAGGAGAGTATTTAAAATGTATTATATATCTGTACACTGTCTAACAATCAGTTTACTTAAAAAAGATTATCAGTGTTTCCAGGAGAGAAATTACTTTATCAGTAAGTATTTCAAAAATTTCTAAATAGCAAAAACTCTTTGAAGTTAAACACTAAGAAATGCTAACTTCAAGCACAGTGAAAAAAATTATCAATACTATTTCCATGATGTTTGTAGAACATGATTTTAATATTTTCAACTGTTAATATTCAACAAAGAGAATAATTATTTTAAGATTTATTTCATTGTTATGTCTCCCTTTTCATTTCTGATTTTATTAATTTGAATACTGTCTCTGTGCCCTCTGGTTAGTCTGGCTAAGGGTTTATCTATCTTGTTGACTTTCTCAAAGAACCAGCTCCTGGTTTTGTTGATTCTTTGTACAGTTCTTTTTGTTTCTATTTGGTTGATTTCAGCCCTGAGTCTGATTATTTCTTGCAGTCTATTCCTTTTGGGCGTATTTGCTTCTTTTTGGTCTAGAGCTTTCAGGCATGCTGTTAAACTGCTAGTGTAAGCTCTATCCAGTTTCTTTTTGGAGGCATTTATAGATATAAGCTTTCCTCTTAGGACTGCTTTCATTGTGTCCCATAAATTTTGGTATGATATGTCTTTATTTTCATTTAATTCTAAAAAGCCTTTAATTTCTTTCTTCATTTCTTCCTTGATTAAGGAAGAAATATCATTGTTCAGTTTCCATGTGTATGTGTGCTTTCCATTGTTTTTGTTGGTATTTAAGACCAGCCTTAGTCCATGGTAATCTGATAGGGTGCATGGGATTATTTCAGTCTTCTTGTATCTGTTGAGGCCTGTTTTATGACCAATTATGTGGTCAGTTTTGGAGAAGATACCTTGAGGTGCTGAGAAGAAGGTATGTTCTTTTGCTTTAGGATGAAATGTTCTATAAACATCTGTTCGATCTATTTGGTTCATAGCTTGTGTTATTTTCACTGTGTCTCTGTTTAGTTTCTGTTTCCATCATCTGTCCATTGGTGAGAGTGAGGTGTTGAAGTCTCCCACTATTATTGTGTGGAGTACAATGTGTGCTTTGAGCTTTAGTAAAGTTTCTTTTATGAATGTGGATGCCCTTGCATTTGGAGCATAGATGTTCAGAATTGAGAGTACTTCTTGGTAGATTTTTCCTTTAACCAATATGAAGTGTCTTTCCTTATCTTTTTTTATAACTGTTGGTTGAAAGTTGGTTTTATTCGATATTAGAATGGCTACTCCAGCTTGTTTTTTGGGACCATTTGCTTAGAAAACTGTTTTCTAGCCCTTTACTCTGAGGTAGTATCTATCTGCCTTTGTCACCGAGGTTTGTTTCCTATATGCAGCAAAATGCTGAGTCCTGTTTATGTATCCAGTCTTAGTCTATGTCTTTTGGGGGGAATTGAGTCCATTGATGTTAAGAGATATTAAGGAAAAGTGATTGTTACTTTCTGTTACTTTTGTTGTTAGAGGTGGAATTATGTCTGTGTGGCCATCTTCTTTTGTGTTTGTTGAAAGATTACTTTCTTGCTTTTCCCAGGTGTAGTTTCCCTGATTGTGTTGGAGTTTTCCATCTATTAATCCTTTGTAGAGCTGGACTTATGGAGAGATATTGTGTAAATTTGGTTTTGTCATGGACTATCTTGTTTTCTCCATCTATGGTAATTGAGAGTTTTGCTGGGTATAGAAGCCTGGGCTGGCATTTGTGTTCTCTTAGGGTCTGTATGGCATCTACTCAGGATCTTTTAGCTTTCATACTCTCTACTGAAAAGCCTGGTGTAATTCTAATAGGTCTGCTTTTATATGTTACTTGACCTTTTTCCATTACTGCTTTACTATTCTTTCTTTGTTTTGTGCATTTGGTGTTTTGACTATTAAGTGATGGGAGGAATTTCTTTTCTGGTCCAGTCTATTTGGAGTTCTGTAGTCCTCTTGTACATTCATGGGCATCTCTTTCTTTAGGTTCTTCTATAATTTTGTTGAAGATATTTACTGGCCCTTTAAGTTGGGAGTCTTCACTCTCTTCTATAGCTATTATCCTTGGGTTTGATCTTCTCATTGTGTCCTGAATTTTCTGGATGTTTTGGATTAGGTGCTTTTTGTTTTTTGCATTTTCTTTGACTGTTGTGTCAATGTTTTCTATGGTATCTTCTGCACCATTCTCTTCTATCTCTTGTATTCTGTTGGTGATGCTTGCATCTATGACTCCTGATCTCTTTCCTAGGTTTTCTAACTCCAGGTTTGTCTCTCTTTCTGATATTTTTATCATTTCTATTTCCATTTTTAGGTGTTGGATGGTTTTGTTCATTTCCTTCACCTGTTTGATTGTGTTTTCCCTGTAGCTCTTTAAGGGATTTTTGTGTTTCCTCTTTAAAGGGCTTCTAGCTGTTTATCTGTGTTCTCCTGTATTTCTTTAAGGGAGTTATTTATGCCCTTCTTAAAGTCCTCTATCACCATCATGAGAAGTGATTTTAGATCTGAGTCTGCTTTTCCAGTATGATGGTGTATCCAGGACTTGCTATGGTGGGAGAAGTGGGTTCTAATGATTCCAAATAACCTTAGTTTCTGTTGCTTATGTTCTTACACTTGCCTTCTGCCATCTGATTATCTCCAGTGCTAACTGCCCTCACTATATCTTACTGGAGCTTCTCCTTCCTGTGATCCTGGTTGTGTCAGAACTCCTCAGAGTTCAGCTGTCTCTGTGACCCTGTGATTCTGGGATCTTGTAATCCTGAGATCCTGGGTGTGTCAGAGTTCCTGGGAGTCAAGCTCCATCTGGGACCCTGAAATTCTGGTGTGACCAAGCTCCTGGGTGTGTCAGAGTGCCTGGGAGTGGAGCTTCTTCTGGGTGTTGCGGGACTGGCTGCGGCAGTTAGCATCCAAGGTGTTTACTCAGGGTACCTCTGATCCTAAAATCCTGGACATGTTAGAGTGCTAGGAGTGGATCTTCCTCTGGGTGTTGTGTGACTGGCTGTGGAGTTTGCACCCAAGGTCTGATCAGAGCACTGGCCCAGACATGAAGGAACCTGTGCCACTGGTTTGGCAGAGTTCCTGGGTCCCCCTGGTCCCAGTTTCTTCCGGTGTTGGGGCAGATATTGTGTCCTCATCACCTCTGATCCTATGATCCTGAAAGTGTTAGAGCGCATGGATCTTCCCCTGGGTGTTGTGGGACTGGCTGTGGAGTTTGTGCCCAATGTCTGCTCAGGGGCCCGGCCCAGACTGGAAGGCTTTTTATCATTTAAGCATTTGTATTAGCTAGTCTTATGTCACCTTGACATGACCTAAAGTCATCTGAGAGGAGGGAACCTCAATTGAGAAGTGCCTGTAGGGAGGGCACAGCCCATGGTTGATGGTACCACCTCTGGGCTTGTGGTCCTGGGTTCTATAAGAAAAAAAGCTGAACAGACCATGAGCAGCAAGCCAGTAAGCAGCACTCCTCCATGGCCTCTGCATCAGCTCCTCCCTCCAGGTTCCTACCCTGCTTGAGTTCCTGTCCTGACTTCCTTTGGTGATGAACTGTGGTGTGGAAGCCTAAGCTAAAAAACCCTTTTCCTCTCCAAGTTGCTTTGGTCATGGTGTTTCATCACAGCAATAGAAAGCATTGAATAGTCACTAAGCCATCAAGGCTTCAATGCTCAAGCTGCCCCATGGATCATCGCATTGTTGGTCCAGGGGGTTGACTCTTGTGTTAGTGTTCCATATGTCAGTTGGAGCCCAGCCAAACATCTGAATTCCAGGCCCCAGGATGGAGAAACGAACAAAGATGGGTATATACTCGTTATCTTCTTGGGGCGGCCCATGGAAGCTGCCATATAACCCTTTCCTTTGCGCTCCCATTGACTAGAACTTAACATCAACTTTAGGCACTGACTGGAGATAATAGCTGCCAGAAGATTGGAAACTATACTCTTTGTTCTTAGTGGCATGTGCCCAAGTAATGGAGACCATTGCAGAGGCTTATCAAGTGGCTTCATGGTGACAGGTGACTCAGCTCTCATTGTGAATCTTGCTCAAGTCTGAGTATGACTTAAGAAAGAAAAGACAAGTTAACTGCTGTCAAGATGCTTTCCCTCTGTGCTGGCATCAAACCCCAGAACCCTGTGCGTGCCATTCAAGCACCTGCCACTCGGCTATGCATACGTCCAGCCATTGATGCACTTTTAAAGTCTAGTTTTATTAAGCATTTGTCAGCAGGCTATATTTGAGTTGAATAATGAGCATACATTTCCTTGAACATTGACTTTCTTATGGTTGACTTAGATTTTAGCTGGGCTGTATAACCCAGGAGATGGCCACATTGATCCTTATTCGCTGACAATGGCCCTGGCTGCTGGGGCTAGGAAATATGGGGCCCTTCTAAAGTATCCAGCGCCAGTGACATCTCTGAAGCCCAGGCCAGATGGGACATGGGATGTGGAGACTCCACAAGGATCTGTGAGAGCAAACAGGATTGTGAATGCTGCAGGTAAGCCAGCCCTCCCCCTTCCCTGGCCTAGCTTCTCCCTCCACCCTCGCCTATCCACTACCCCAGTTTCTATTCTTTTCTGCTCTAGTTGGGTCCTGAAAACTTAGGTGGCTTTCTCCCTTCAGGTTTTATCTTTGTTCTTTACTGGTTATGCTCATGATCAAACTCCAGGGACCAGGGATGCAATTCAACCAGCTGAGTGCTTGCCCATCACACTTGAAGATTCCCAGCACTTGAAGACAGGGGCAGTGGGATCAAAAGTTCAAGGTCCTTTCTGATTCTATGGAGTGGGGGGTGTTGAGTCTAGCCTGGAATACTTGATATCCTGCCTCAGAACAAACAACAAACAAACAAACATGCAAATTTGGACCTAAGTTCCACTATTCCGATTTCTTACTGTACAACTGTTCTTAATGTTCTTTTAAAAGTAGATATAATCATTTTTGTTCTTTCCTCATCTTTCTTACCTGTCTGGATTACTTTGACTAGTCAAATCTAACCCCTTTCCTTTCAGAACATTATCAAGCACATTTCAGTCTAGTTAAGCTGTTCTGTTATAGTTCATGGGGTTGAAGGCTGGAGGGATAGGAGATAACCTAATGACCAACCCACTTGTTATTTGTGGAGCCAAGACCCAGTATAGTCATAGCCATTGACTGAGCTGCATGGCCAGGTCTGAAGGATCCAGGACTGGAAACTGGTCTTTAGACCTTTGGGCTTAGACATTTTCAAACATGTTGGTTACACGTGAAGTCGTCCTCAGTCCCACATGTTCAGGAAGAGAGTCCATGGGAATACTGTGCTGTTGGGACTGGGTTTATAATTTATATTTTCTTTTCTTTAAAATGTATCCATTTATCCTTATTTCCTGTGTTTGAGTGTTTTGCCTGAATGTATGTGCACTATGTACATGCCTGGTGCCCTTGGAAGCCAGAAGAGCTCTGCAGATCCCCTGGGACAGACGGTTGTGAGCTGCCATGAGGGTGCTGCAAATGAAACCCTAGTCCTCTGGAAGAGCAGCCAGTGTGCTTAGCCACTGAGCCATCTCTCCAGCCCCAGTTTATATTTTCTTACAGTTAATGATAGCTCATTTAAACCTAAAATAATCATAGAGCAGTGTCTTACTTAGGGTTTTACTGCTGTGAACAGACACCATGACCAAGGCAACTCTTATAAAGACAATGTTTAATTGGGCCTGGCTTACAGGTTCAGAGGTTCAGTCCATTATCATCAAGGTGGGAGCATGACAACATCCAGGCAGGCATAGTACAAGAGGAGCTGAGAGTTCTACATCTTCCTCTGAAGACTGCTAGCAGAATACTGGATCACAGGCAGCTAGGATGAGGGCCTTAAAGCCCTCCATGTCACACCCACCGTGACACACCTACTGTAACACAGCCATACTTTCTAATAGTGCCTGAACCAACCTTATACAAACTATCACAATAACTCACTTAAACCAAAGATAATTATAGGTCAGCAAAGGATTTTTTTGACTGTTGTTTAAAACTATCAAAGGAAAATAGTCTAGTATTATCATTACTATTATTGTTTTCAGAAAAAATGATATACTATGAAAATGCACTTGAGTATGTTTTCTTTTTTTCTTTTTTATTTATTTTATTTTATTTTATTTTATTTTTTGGTTTTTCGAGACAGGGTTTCTCTGTGTAGCCCTGGCTGTCCTGGAACTCACTCTGTAGACCAGGCTGGCCTTGAATTCAGAAATCCACCTGTCTTTGCCTCCCAAGTGCTGGGATTAAAGGCATGCACCACCACCACCCGGCCCAGTATTGACATTTTTAAGTCATCAAAATAATTTATAATAGTTAAATGCCTCTTAAATATATATGATATCTTCTGAAGCTAAAAGTAATATGTACTCAACCAGTTTTTTAAACCGATTTGGAACATTAAACATGATAGAGAAAAAAGAAATCTCTTATGAAGTCCTCTTTGAAAGGAAATTGTGAAAAATTCCTGATTAGACAGAAACCTTTCCAGCTCCAAGGGAGAATATGCAGTGTAACTATAGCTACATATGAATGAATTGGGTAGTGTTCCTTCTGTTTCTATTTTGTGGAATAGTTTAAAGAGTATTGGTATTAGGTCTTCTTTGAAGGTCTGATAGAATTCTGCACTAAACCCATCAGGTCCTGGGCTTTCCTTCCTTCCTTCCTTCCTTCCTTCCTTCCTTCCTTCCTCTCTTTCTTTCTTTCTTTCTTTCTTTCTTTCTTTCTTTCTTTCTTTCTTTCTTTCTTTCTTTCCTTCTTTACTTTGGTTGGGAGACTTTTAATGACTGCTTCTATTTCTTTAGGGGTTATAGGACTGTTTAGATGGCTTATCTGATCCCGATTTAATTTTGATATTTGGTATCTGTCTACAAAATTGTTCATTTCATCCAGATTTTTCAGTTTTGATGAATATAAGCTTTTGTAGTAGGATCTGATGATTTTTTGAATTTCCACAGTTTCCACTGTTATATCTCTCTTTTCATTTCTGATTTTATTAATTTGAATACTGTCTCTGTGCCCTCTGGTTAGTCTGGCTAAGGATTTATCTATCTTGTTGATTTTCTCAAAGAACCAGCTCCTGGTTTTGTTGATTCTCTGTATAGTTCTTTTTGTTTCTACTTGATTGATTTCAGCCTTGAGTCTGATTATTTCCTGCCATCTCCTCTTGGGCGTATTTGCTTCTTTTTGGTCTAGAGTTTTCAGGTGTGCTGCTAAGCTGCTAGTGTATGCTTTCTCCAGTTTTTTGTTTGTTAGTTAGTTTGTTTTTGTTTTGTTTTGTTTTTTGTTTTTGGAGGCACTCAGAGCTGACTTTTCCTTTTACCATTGCTTTCATTGTGTCCCATAAGTTTGGGTATGTTGTGTCTTGATTTGTATTAAATTCTAAAAAGTCTTTAATTTCTTTATTTCTTCCTTGACCAAGTTATCATTGGGTAGAGCATTGTTCAGCTTCCATGTGTATGTGCGCTTTCTGTTGTTCTCGTTGCTATTGAAGACCAGCCTTAGTCCGTGGTAATCTGATAGGATTCATGGGATTATTTCAATCTTCTTGTATCTGTTGAGGCCTGTTTTGTGACAGATTATATGGTCAGTTTTGGAGAAGGTACCTTGAGGTGCTGAGAAGAAGGTATATTCTTTTGTTTTAGGATGAAATGTTCTATAGATATCTGTTAAATCCATATGGTCCATAACTTCTGTTAGTTTCAATGTGTCTCTGTTTAGTTTGTGTTTTCATGATCTGTCCATTGCTAAGAGTGGGTGTTGAAGTCTTCCACTATTATTGTGTGAGGTGCAATGTGTGCTTTGAGCTTTAGTAAAGTTTCTTTTATGAATGTGGGTGCCCTTGCATTTGGAGCATAGATGTTCAGAATTGAGAGTTCTTCTTAGTAGATTTTTCCTTTGATGGGTATGAAGTGTCCTTTATCCTTTTTGATATCTTTCGGTTGAAAGTTGGTTTTATTCGATATTAGAATGGCTACTCCAGCTTGGTTTTTTGGGGACCATTTGCTCAGAAAATTGTTTTCCAGCCCTTTACTCTGAGGTAGTGCCTGTCTTTGTCACTGAGGTACATTTCCTGTATGCAGCAACATGCTGAGTCCTGTTTATGTATCCAGTCTTAGTCTATGTCTTTTGGGGGGAATTGAGTCCATTGATGT
>NW_022196914.1:54133935-54140275 GCF_008632895.1 Mastomys coucha
GGCATTTATGTTCTCTTAGGGTCTGTATGACATCTGCCCAGGATCTTCTGGCTTTCATAGTCTCTGGTAAGACTTCTCTGGTGATAAGTCTGGTGTAATTCTGATAAGCCTGCCTTTATATGTTACTTGACCTTTTTCCATTACTGCTTTACTATTCTTTCTTTGTTTTATGCATTTAGTGTTTTGACTATTAAGTGATGGGAGGAATTTCTTTTCTGGTCCGGTCTATTTGGAGTTCTGTAGGCTTCTTGTATGTTCATGGGCATCTCTTTTTTTAGGTTAGGGAAATTTTCTTCTATAATTTTGTTGAAGATATTTACTGGCCCTTTAAGTTGGGAATCTTCACTCTCTTCTGTACCTATCATCCTTAGGTATGGTACTCACATTGTGTCCTGAATTTCCTGGATGTTTTGGGTTAGGAGCTTTTTGCGTTTTGCATTTTCTTTGACTGTTGTGTCAATGTTTTCTATGGTATTTTCTGCACCTCAGATTCTCTCTTCTATCTCTTATATTCAGTTAGTGATGCTTGCATCTATGACTCCTAATCTCTTTCCTAGGTTTTGTATCTCCAGGTTTGTCTCTCTTTGTGAGTTCTTTATCATTTCTATTTCCATTTTTAGATCCTGGATAGTTTTGTTCATTTCCTTCACCTGTATGATTGTGTTTTCCTGTAGTTCTTTAAGAGATTTTTTGCATTTTCTCTTTAAAGGGCTTCTAGGTGTTTACCTGTGTTCTCCTGTATTTCTTTTTTTTTTCTCTCTCCTGTATTTCTTTAAGGAAATAATTTATGTCCTTCTTTAAGTCCTCTATCATCATCATGAGATATGACTTTAAATCAGAGTCTTGCTTTTCTGGTGTGTTGGGGTGTTCAGGGCTTGCTGTGGTGGGGGAACTGGGTTCTGGTGATGCCAAGTGACCTTCCTTTCTGTTGCTTTTGTTCTTGCCCTTGCCTCTCACCATCGGGATATCTCTGGTGTTAGCTGGTCTTGCTGTCTCTGACTGTGGCTTTTCCTTCTTGCATGCCTGTGTGTCCCTGGGAGACCAGTTCTCTCTGTGAGAAATTTGGGTACGGAGAGCTATGGCACAGCGTCAGCTCCAGGTTGCAGATGGTAACCAGAAGGATCTTGTTCCCATCTCATCCTTGGTTCCTGTGTCCCTCTTAGGCCAGGAATTTGAGCATAAGTGGTTGTCTTACCTGTGCTCACAAGTACGTTACCACTCCTGGGAGACCAGCTCTCTCCCTACAGTATTTGGGTTTGGAGTGCTGTGGCACAGGTTCTGCTCCCAGTGCAGACAGAAACTGACAGAAACCGGAAGGAACCTGTCCCAGGCTGCTCCTTGCTTCTTGTGTCCTGGGGGCTTCAGACTGGTTCCTCTGAACAGAAGTGGTGGTCTTACCTGTGCTCACAGGCTTGTCAGCACTCCTGGGAGACCAGCTCTCTCCCTGGCGGTATTTGGGTAAGGAGCAGTGGAATAGCTTTGGGTGCTGTGGCACAGGATCTGCTCCGAATCATGTTTTCTTATAGTTCTTCCACTAAACTACAAACCTGATTGATGTTAGTTTTAAAACAAAAACACTTAATTTGTAAAAATTACATTTTTTAATTAATTTATTTTAGGGGGTTGAGATGCATGCATATACCGTTACATGTAAAGGTTGGGGTACAACTTGCAGGAGTTGGTTTCCACAGTCAAAGTTTCCACATCAAAGGGCTCAAACTCTGGTTGTCAGCCCCTTAAATTTTTTTAAATGGACCTAGAAAAAGCAATGTCTTTAATATTTAAAAGTCTGCATTACTATTTCAGATTCTTTTGAACTTCATGTCGCCTATTTGAAAAGCATAAAGTATTATTCTTTTAAAGTATGCTTGAATGGGCTGGGAATGGTAGGGCACACCTTTAATCCCAGCACTCAGGAGGCAGAGGCAGGCATATCTCTGAGTTCAAGGCTAGCCTGGTCTACAGAGTGAGTTCCAGGATAGCTAGGGCTACACAGAGAAACTCTGTCTTAAAAAAACAAAAACAACAAATCAAACAAACAAACCAAAACCAAACCAAACCAAAACAAAACAAAAATACTTAAAACTAAAAATATTGTAAGACTTGCCTAAAAAGTAGAAACAATCAAATAAAAAACATACCTTGAACCTTAGTTCCCCCTGATTCTTTGTTTGTTATTCTTCCATCTCATTGTCCTCGGGAACTTCTAGTACACGGTATCTTAGAAGACGGGAATTGGAAATCACTCCTTCATTTTCCCCACCAAATAGCAAAGGTTCTTTGTAAATTTACAGCTTTTTATGGTCTCCTGAGTTCAGTTCTAAAAACATTTGGCTGCTATCATAGTGATAGCAAATACAGAGGCTTCCATATCCAGTTCTTGTGCTAGACATTACTAGTCGATAACTGTGCTCATTTTAGGCAAGCTTGCACAGAGACCCACTGTGCTTTGTTTCAAAATAGCGCTTCAGGACCTCATGCAGCCATAATGTACATTTGAGAAATAACTCTCTATTTAATACATTTCCCAATTGCTTCTCTAAAATGGATAAAATTACTTACATAATAAGGTAGGATTGCAATGTTTTTCTAAATCATGTACTGTGACATATAAGGCATTTCTGAAGAGATCTGCCCTAAGCCCAGGAATTAGTTATCCAGTGTGGTTCTCCATGCAGCTGTGAAATTTTGAGGTTGATGGGCTCAGGAAAGCAGTGGGCAGATAGCCCTTGAAAAAGACTGTCTGTGCTGCCTGGGAAGACACCTTCTAGGGACCTAATCTAATGAGGGCCCTGCATGGAGTGGGGATCCTCCCCAAAGTGGGTATTGCTTCTCAAAGCTGCCCAATCACCTCTACTCTTTCCATGATATTCTGGGACACTCTTTGCTGAGAGCTGTGTGAGCTGCCTGTCTCAGTTCTTAACACTTGGTCCTGTTCATACCAAATCTTCAACCTATGATCTGCCCCTCCCATTTTCTCTTCCTTTTCTTCCACTGGGCAGAAGTTACTGTTTGCATAATGATAGCCCCTGGGAGGTATGGAGGAGTGTGTGTGGGTGTGTGCATGCATGAATTACACACACTCACACACACACACACACACACACACACACACACACACACCATCACACCTTCGCGTGTTTTCTGAAAGCTAGATGCTGCCTTTAGGTAACTATTGGTTGCTGGGAACAGTGATCTGCAGCATTCACCCTCTCGTAGTACTGAGATGCTTAATAAGAGCAATTTTATGAATCAAAGCAAGCGTCGCGCTAATGACTGCAGAATGTGGCAGCTGGAACCTTTCCCAGAGTTACTGGGTGGGAGGAAGATGCCACAGACGTTTGGGCAAAGTCCTCAGGGTAGCTCTGGAATCCAGCTGAAGGGACCAGGATGCAGACACAGAAAACAGTCCCACTGTGAGAGATGCAAAGGCTGCCTGCTGAGTGTTTGGGATGCCCATCAGAAGGAGTGGGTGAGGACAGCGTTGTGTGAGTTTGCTGGTTTTCGTCTTGTCCAGGGCACTGGGCTCTCAGTCCAGAGACCCATGCATTGCCAAGCCTGCGCTGGAGGCAAACTACCAATTTATAAACTGGGGATAATAATACTATCCCCAAAAGTTATTGTGGATAGTAAACAGCCAATAACATAAAATACTCAGGGCTGGAAAACAGTGAAAAGTTAGGTATAATGATAATAATTAAGATTATGATGCCTCTCTGCTTGAGAGTTTATGTCTCTGGGAAACATTAGCCTTGTGTATCACGGCTTCTTGACGATGTTCATGAGATTACTCCTTTCTTTTGCCCCAAACCATCTGCAAACATCTGATAGGAAATGACTTCCTAGAAAACTTGTTTGTCAAGCTAGGTTATCTGGGAATTACTTTGGAACATTTCTTGAGCTTCAGAAGAATTTTAATTTTAATTTAATAAAGTCTACTTGGGGGCTTGCAAGGTATATTTATTGTATGTTTTGTTTTGAAATGTTAAGGATTGGGCCCACGGCCTTGCACCAGCTAGGATGTTGTCTCGGCTAGGGTCTATATTGCTGTGATAAAACACCATGACCAAAAGCACCTTGGGGAACAAGGGGTATATTTCATCTTATACTTCCCCTTAATAGCCCATCATAGAGGGAAGTCAGGGCGGGAACTCAGAGGCCGGAACTTAAGCAGAAGCAGTGGAGGAGTGTTGCTTACTTAAGAGCGTGTTAAGCTTGTTTTCCTGTACACTCCAGGACTACCAACCACAATCACTAATTTAAAAAATGCTCCACAGGCTTACCCACAGGACAGTTTTGTGGAGACATTTTCCCAGTCATGATTTCCTCTTCCAAATGACTCTGGCTTGTTAACATAAAACTAGCAGGACATTGAGTCCCTGCTTTAGAACCTGCATTTTAAATGGTACTGTCTATACTAGATGGTTTAAGACCTTTTTTTGGGGGAGGGAAATGTGGGGTTGGGGACTAAGGTCACATTCACATTAAGTACTGTGCCATTGAGCTACGCCTTGTTGGTTTGTTTATTTGTTTGTTTGTTTATTTAATTTTACATTGAGCTAAGGTCTTGTTAAATTACCCAAGTGGCCTCAAACTCTATGTAATATCAGTGGCTTCAAATTTGAAATCATTTTGCTTTCACCCTTGACTACATATGGTTTACATATCTATTTCATATGGGTATAGCCCATATCATCATGCTAAAAAGTCTCTTAAGGGTTACCTGTAGCCTGGCATGGGGACAGGAGCGTGCGCTGACCTTTCTCTTCCCTCTTCCTCTCCTCTCTCTTCTTCCTCTTCCCTCTCCTTCTCACCCCTCTCCCCCCTGACCATTCCTTCTTCTCTCCCTTTCTCCTCCACTCTCCTCTCCTGCTGTCCCCTCTCTTCCTGTTGTGTGTGTGTGTCCTAGTTGTGAGCAAGCAGGCTGAGGGGAGGTTCTCAGCACCTCCACCATCTCATCTTTCTTAGTGTGCAGCAGGCTAGCTGCCTTTTAGTACCCTGAGCTTTACAAATGAACTGGCTTCTACCATTATTCTCCAACTCCCTTGCTTGGGCACGGAGACATGTCATAGGGATACAGAAGAGTGCAGGCACACAGCACAGGTACATACTGTTTATTATGAAGTAAAGCTTTCTTGTACATGGTAAGGAAGCTGCCTGTTGACCTTGCTTTTAGTTGACTCATTAAACCTGGGAGGACTTTGTGAATCTTACTTAGAACTTTCCTAATATGAAAAATCAGGAAGTGAGTGAATGATGCCAACTCAGAACCCAGTTTTTATCCAGAAAGAGTTTTTGTTTTTTGTTTTTTTTTTTCCTTTTAGGATGATTTTTTTTTTCGGTACTTGACTCTCCCCTTTGACCTTGGTTGCTAGGAGTTCCAGCAGGATTTGAAGTATAATCTTGGCTAGACTTAGACCAATTCAATAAACAGAAAAGGAGGCTTCTCAGGTACCAACATCAAAGGGTAAACAAGATTTAAGGCAGTACAGTTAGACAGGATGCGAGCAAACATGTATACTTTGTTTCTCTGATTAAATGCATTAATAAGCAAGGCGCTAGACTCAGAAATTCCTAATTATGTTTGAATAGGACAGAATTTATTTTCTTCAATTTATGTTTTTAATAGAAACGACTGGATCAGGGATACTGCAGTAGTTTGAATTGCTTGGCTAAATAATGTGACTTTAGATCTAAAAACTGTCCTAGTATGTACAACAATAGATGTCTTTGCTATGTTTGCCTACAAAGAAAATCCTGACACTGGTAATTTATACCTTTCTACAGGCAGCAATAAATTAAGTATCTAAATTATTAAAGACCAGCAAATGTCTCTGATGCCCACAGGTTGGATTTCAAGTTTACAAACGGGGAGCCAGTGGGGGGTGATTACTCAAGCATGAATAACCTGACAGGCTAGGGCAGCAACAGAGCACTTAGGTGGTGTTTGCTTAGACAGAAACAAATGCTGGCTGCTCGGGATGCTGGCTGCTCGGGATGCTGGCTGCTCGGGATGCTGGCTGCTCGGGATGCTGGCTGCTCAGGGGACCTGCTCTGCTTCCCAGCAGGTACCTCTGTACCTAGCCTTGAACTATGTAATGGCAGGGATCTAAGAACCCCTTGCCAGACTTTTTTTTTTTTTTTTTTTTTTTAGAACAGAAACAAAAACAGTAGAAAATTTAGACTACAGTCTAAAAGCAGTAATCAAGAAGGTCTGCCAGTCCTTGTTAATTACTCAAAACTACTATGAAACAAGCTGCTCGAAAGAAATCCCTCCCCATGAATAATTAACAGATGCATAAGTACACCATACCTTTGTCCAAAAAAAAAAAAAAAAAAA
>NW_022196914.1:54140477-54183376 GCF_008632895.1 Mastomys coucha
TAACCTCATGCCACAAAGAAAAAAAAAAAGGAGCGAGAGCAAGAGTGAGGAGCGAGGAGTGAAAGCGAGAGGGAGCATGCCTTGCTGCTTCTGGGGCAGCAGCAGCAAAAACATTGAGACTTGGTGGTCGTAGAGCCTGGGGTCTCTCAGACATACATCTCCAGATCCAAACCCGGGGAAATGATGAGAAGGGGCAGCATCTGTCTTGGGAATGGATGTGCACAATCTCTATCTTGCTGTTTCTTCTTCTTTCCCACAGCACTTGGGATGATCCCACCTCGGGCGTACTGGAAGGTCTCCCCTCTGAGCTTTCTTACAAGTCTCTCTAGTTTTCTGACTACAGTGCTTGACTAGAAGGCACCTCACAAACTCACCGTTACTCTTGAAGTAGCAGAACTTAATGTGTTTTCCTCCCGAAGTACATACACTCTAAATTTTAAGTCAACAGAACAGCCTTGAATTTGTGGAACTGGAGAGCGGGGTTTAGGAGGGAGGGGTAGGAGGTGCCTCCGAGGGCTGCAGTGTGCTGTGCTGTTCTGAATTATGCTGATGACATCCACACAAGGGCTCGCCCTCTATCTCGCTGTGTCCACACAAAGGGTACTTTTGTCTTTCTTATTCGAATTTGAACTTTCTATATGTTTATTTAGGTTACTTTTTTTTTTTTTAACTCACCTTTGATAAGGTTTTTCATGGAAGGAGCTTCTTTGAGTTTCAGATATTATCAAAACTGTTATTCTCTTTCTATTTTGCAATGCTGAAAAATACTTAAGAGGTTGGAGATGTGGCTCAGTGGTAGAGTCCCACCTAGCAAGCACGTATAAGGCCTTTGGTTTGCTTTCCAGCACTAGAACCAAATAAACAATGAAATGTCCAAATACAAATTGCAGTATCAATGTCATAGGTATAGATATTAGTAAGTGGTGGTATTTTTTAAAATTATTTTCTCACTTAAGGATTTTGGGCTCGAGAAGTGGGTCAAATGATTGGACTAGACCATCCCCTCATCCCGGTACAACATCAATATGTCGTCACATCAACAATCCCAGAAGTGAAGGCTTTGAAACGAGAGCTCCCAGTCCTCCGTGACCTGGAAGGATCCTACTACCTCCGACAGGAAAGGGATGGACTTTTGTTTGGTCCCTATGAAAGTCAGGAGAAGATGAAACTTCAAGCCTCCTGGGTTGCTCATGGAGTCCCTCCAGGTGGGTTTAGCTAATGGAAGGTGTGCAGGTCAGAGATGATGGATCAGGTCCCCAAGCCTGGGAGCCAGGTAAAGAACAGGACAAAATGCCAGTGCTGACCCTCAGGTGTCTGGGGCAGCATGAAGGTGGGGTTGGAGGGACCATCTTTATACCCTGTGGAGAGTGAGCCACGTGGGAGGAAAGGGGAGAGACACAGTTGGTTGAGAAGAGAAGCTGACATTGATGCTGGGGCTCCAGGTATAGTTGTATCTGCCCATGCCAACCTTCCGCCATCTCTCTCTTCCTCCATCTGCTTGTTTGGTTTAATTAAAAGATCTGAACACAGATGCGTGTGTTCTGACAGTAGTCCACACTACAGGTACCCAGGACAGGATATCCATCCTATAACTGGTTAGTCAGAGTCCTCAACAAAGGTGGAGCTGTGAGCAGAGGCCCTCCTGGGCCTCACAAGTGAGAGAGGCTCGGAGTCATGTGCCTCAGCAAGAGAGGCCATGCTTTCTAGTTCTGTAGGGGAGAAGGGCCAGGGTATTTTTGTTCTGTTTTGTTCTGCATTTTCCCCTAAAAGTCAAATCAAGAATTAGGTTGTCTAGGCTACACCTCTAGTTTTAATCTTGTATGTATGTGTTTGTCCATGGATATAGGTGCATGTATGTACAGATGTATGTACACGTGAAGGCCAGAGATCATCCTTAGGTGTCATTTCCCAGACACTGTCTATATTTTATTTTTTGAGATAGGTCTCTTGCTGACTAGGAACTCATCAGAAGCTAAGCTTGCTAGTGAGGCCCAGGGATCTCCTTTATCTCCATCTCCCCAGTGCTGGGATTATAGTGCATGGAGGCACATCTATCTACCTACCTACCTACCTTTCTATCTATCTATCTATCTATCTATCTATCTAATCTATCCATCCATTATCTATTCATTTATCTACCTATGTATTCACCCATCATCTATCAATTATCTATCCATTCATCTATTATCTACTATCTATCTATCTATCTATTCTATCTATCTATCCATCATCTATCTATCACCTATCATCTATCCATCTAACATCTATCTATCTATCATCTATCAATCAATCATCCATTCATCCATCCATCCATCCACCCATCTATCATCTACCCATCCATTATCTATCTATCTATCTATCTATCTATCTATCTATCTATCTATCTATCTAAAACATGGACTCTGGGCTTAAACTCAGGTCCTTGTGTTTACAAGACCAGTTCTTTTCTAGACAGGGCCAACTCCACAGCCCTATTCTCTGGCATTGTAAGTTGATAAATAGTTTGCAGCATGGAACATATCTTTCCTTCTCAAGTAACAGAAAAGGATTCTGACCTACCTTGCCTCCTACAGAGGCTGGTCCAGCAGCCAAGGGGTTTTGGCTTTGCTGAGTGGGCCCTGCGCATCTGGACCTGAGCAGAATTACTCCTGACATCAGAGTGAGAACTGAGCCACTAGGGATGGCTGAGGTGGGGCTCTCTCTCCACTCTGCCCATGCTGTGGCTTTTCTTTCAAGTAAATGCTGAACAAATATTTAATTAATCCTAGCTGGAGGTGGGGAGAGCCAGACTGTGAGTTGTTCCTGGCATGAGTGTCCATGTGTTCTACGGCAACCCTGGTAGCTTGGAAGCTCCATGCCACTGCCCTGACCTGCCGTTCTCAAGAAGGGCTAGGGGAACCTGGGTAGATACTGTGTGGACAAATGTCCTGACATTTATCTGTGACCCTGATTTGAGTCATAGTGACTTGTAGGACAAGAAAAAGGTGGTGGTTATGCAAGACTCACTTCTGTGTACAGAACCCTAGCCCATGGGCACATGTGGGAGCAAGCTGCAGGAAAAAGGCTGTCTGATGAAAAGATGGTTCAAGGAGCTCTCAGGTTCTCCTTCCCAGATCCCGGAGCATGGTCCTCCTCCTCCACTGCCCCGGAGTAACTGTACAGTGCATTCGCTCTCACTTTTATGTTAATTGAAAGATTTTAAAAAATCTCTCCTGGCAAACCAATTTTTTGTTCTTTTAAAAATAATGATTGGGTTAAGTATTGGGGTAAAAAAACAAGCACATTTTTTCCCTCTTTATTTTTGTTTCAGTAAAAACAGCATTGTCGTTCCCAGGAATGTGAGGGGTACTGGTGTGGGAATAGTGAGTGCCGAGTTTAGACTTAATATTTCTTACACTAATTTATTAATTGATTGATTGGTTGATGTGTGTATGTGGGCATTCAGATATCACAACGCATGTGTAGGCGTCAGAAGATGACTTGCAGAAGCCAGTTCCCTCCTCCCACCATGTGGGTCCTAGGGAATGAACTCAGGTTGTCAGGCTTGGTGGCAGGTGACTTCACCCTCTGAGTCATCTCAGTGGTCCCAAGTTTAGCATCTAAAGAAAAAGGAAGAATGTTCCATACGGGCACCTGTTTCAGAGACTGCATGGATCTGAGACTCATCTGTACGTGGTGGGCATTCTAACCATGACGCCTGTCTCTCTAGGCTTTGGAAAGGAACTTTTTGAGTCTGACTTAGACCGAATCACAGACCACCTAGAAGCCGCCATGGAAATGGTTCCTGTTTTGAAAAAGGCAGACATCATCAATATCGTCAATGGCCCTATCACCTACTCTCCAGACATTCTGCCTATGGTGGGGCCCCACCAAGGGGTCAGGAACTACTGGGTAGCAATTGGCTTTGGGTGAGTGGCACCCTGGGGTTTGAAATACTGGGGTCCCCTGGAATGGAAAATGTGGAAGAGGCTGGGCATGGGGGTTGGCGGGGGGTAAGGTAAGGGTGAGGCAAGGAATGAAGGAAGGAAACATGTCAAGGGCTAAGCACTTCAATGATGAAGGTTAGCACACAGGGGGCAGTCATTTTCTGAAACTGTCGTCATGTGTTTCCTGTCACTTCCATTCTTCACGTCTCCTCTTGTGCCACTACCTTCCAAGGGGTCAATTTGCCCCAACCAGACAGGGATATTTTCATAACAGAATGTGACATATTCAGAATATCAAATGGATAGCATGGCTTCCGTATTTTCACCGTAATTCCTGTTTGTCTAACGTGATTTGCTTCTGTGTGACTCCCTCGGCTGCTTCCTACTTAAGATTCCACTCCTGGCCCGCACTTCATTTCTAATATTTGTCCCATTAATATGCTGAACACTGATGTCAAACTCACTACACCATCACATCACAGTTTCTAATACTCTAGTTTTCTTCTCTATTCTCTTTGGCTGTTTGTTCGAATAATCTTCAATGATTGCCAGCTCTGCGCCAAGCCTCGAGCTACAAGTACAAAGTGATAGCTTTTTATTCTGCCTGAGAACTGACTTGTCAACAGACAAGGTACATTCATTTTTCTAAAGAAGTGCAGTTGTAGAGAAAGCATTTTGTTTTCTGCCAAATTCTTCCCTTGCTTCTTAGAACCAAGGCGCTGGCTGTTGGGTTGCTATAGTTGGGTGTACTGGAGTGCTTGGTTAGGATTTTTAAAATATGTGGTGGTGAGGATCAAACCCAGGGAGAGAATGGGGTTCTCCCAATTAGTATCAACCTCCCTTGATTCTCTTTCCATGATTTTCACCCCATTTGGTTTTCAAAAGCCCCCTTTTATGTTGTCATAGATAAGACCATATTGAAAAGCTTTGTTAGATATGAATGGGCAGGTAGACCTGATTAAGCCTACTGGAGGCGGCCATTCTGGGTCATTCTGAGATCACAATCATATGAGACATTTAAAGCATCTCTTTGTGGCTGAGGATACAGCTCGGTAGAGTGCTAGCTTAAATGCAGAAAAGCCCTAGGCTTGATCCCCAGTGTCCTATAAGCCAGGCATAGTGGTATATCCCTTTAATACCAAAGGTAGGGAGGTGGAGTCACAGGAAGATCAGAAGTTCAAGCCCACCCTCGGCCACATAATTATTTTGAGATCAGCCTGGGTTACATAAGACCCCGAAACATTGTCTTGTAAAAATAGGAGACAAACAGACCTTCCTTTCCAAGTGACCTCTTAGTTACAAAGGACAGAGGTCATGTTCCTTTCCACCCTTCCCACAAGTACCCACTGTGTGCCTGCCTCTGTGGAATGCTTCTAAGCTGAAGAGTCTGCATGGAGCACCACCTAAGAGAACCAGCTCTGCACTGAGCTGAGAAGAGATGGGGTGGGTACCTCCCACTGAGTAGCCTGTCAGTCAGGATAAAGCCAGCTCAAGGAGGCTGGTGAGCGAGCACCAGAGCACCAACCACATGGTCTCTGGAGTCTGCATCTTTACTAGCCTGCAGTCGTAGGCTCTCTGTAGGTATGACATCCCTCGAGAAACTGTGCAAACAAGCCAGCAGCCAAGTGAGGCGCCTTTCGTTTGCACGCCAGAACATACATTGATTTGTTTTTGAGGAAAAAAAATGATTATTTAAACATAAAGATTTTATTACTTGTGTGTCCTGAAAAGCATAGGTGACTTCAGATCTGATGCCCTGTGAGGTATGGTCATGTTTCACCACTTGCATACGCCACATTTGTAACATCCAAAACATCTTTGTATCCAAAAGATATGGCATAATCCATGCTGGTGGGGTGGGGAAGTACCTCAGTGACTGGATCCTGCATGGAGAACCTCCTTTTGACCTGATAGAACTGGATCCCAATCGCTACGGCAAATGGACAACAACACAGTACACCGAGGCCAAAGCCCGAGAATCATACGGGTGCAACAACATTGGTGATGTACTAACTTGCTGTCATCTAGAAAGACCTGCAGCCCCACTCACTTTAGACATTCTGTTCCGTTCCCTGGGGCTGGCAGGAGGCTGTAAACAGCGCCATGCCTTAAGAAAAGACAAGGAATGTGTTACTGCACATGTTTAATGTATTGGGTCCATTACTGAATGTGTTACCACACATGTTTAATGTATTGGGTCCATCACTGAATGTGTTACCATATATGCTTAATGTATTGGGTCCATCACTGATTTTAAGCAGTCAGTGTATTTTTACTTTACCCTTTGATGATCAGTATAACTGACAACTTTGGGGGGAAAGCCATATATATGTTTTTGGGTTGCCCTCCAGTGTATTGAATCATTTCAGTTATAAACTATTAAAGCACTGGTGTTTCCTTCCCAGTTGGTTATCCTAAAGAAGAGCGGTTTGCTGGGAGGCCAACCCAGAGAGTCAGTGGGCTCTACAAAACCCTGAAGTCCAAGTGTTCCATGGGCTTCCATGCAGGCTGGGAACAGCCACACTGGTTCTACAAGCCTGGCCAGGACACTCAGTATAGGTAAGTGAATGACTTAGCCTGCCTGTGGTTCTGATCAAGGGCTGCCACCGCAGGGGTAGACAGGAGACAGACAGCAGGACACAGATTCCCCTCCATCATAACTGCCACTCTCGGAGGAGCACCAAGTCTACTGTGGTATCAATTACCTGCTTATGGTGGAGGTAAACTCCTTAGGCCACCCCAGGGGACACTGGCCAGTGTCAGTGATGCCTGGTCTACTTGGCAGTAACCAGAATCTCAGAGGAACTTTTCTCAGCCCAGGTTTAGCATGACTTAGGCGTTTCTGGATAAATTTCATGGCATTCAAATGCTGTGTGGAAAGGACCCCCAGCTCTGGGTCATGAAGCACACAAGAGCACAGTACTTGGGGATAAAATAAAGCAGCTATGCCACTGAAACAGGCCTCTGAGTCCCTGTGAAGTGTGCATGCCATGGCTGGACTTGGGGTTCATGGTGATTATTTTTCCCAATGAGAACCCATACACTAAGAAAACATGAACAGCAAACCTAGAAGCTAACTTACAGTTCCTGTCAACCTCTCACTTGGCTATTTTAAACAGGGTTCAGGACTAGAAAAATAGCTTAGTTGGTAAAGCATTTGTCATGCAAACGTGAGGACTTGAGTCCAATTGCCAGTACCCGTGTATAAAAGCTGGGCATGGGGGCATGTGCCAGTAATCCCAGAGCTGTGGAGGGAGGCATGTCCCTGGGCTTTGCTGGCCACACAGCCTAGGCTATTGGTGAACTTTAGGCCAGCAAGAGACCCTGTCTTGGAACTAAAACAAGGTGAATGGTTCCTGAGATAATGGCACAGAGGTTGGCTATGGTTTCAACATGTACAAGCACATATGTGCACATGCATCCACATGTAAACATACATGCACATGAAACAACAGGTTTTGAAGTCTATTTTAAATTCATTTAAGTGGTATAAAATACAGAGGTGGGGATGCTTCGGATGAGTTTGGCTCTAGAGGCAGCTGGTCTAGAGTGTTTGGCATGCTTATGACTCAGATAAATACTAGCCTTGTTTTTTCATTTTGTGATGTTTTAGATCTGGCTTAAGTTTCTTAATAGTTAAGAAACTATTAAAATTAATAGTTAAGCTACAGGAAAACTCTGCAGACTTAGCACCCTGTTCAGAAGCTAAAAACACTATGTTAGGAATCCATTTGCTAAAGTGGAGATGAGTCAGGTATGACCTTTGTTATAGACCTTGTTCTGTCACTAGCTACTGCAAAAGACCTAGAAGCCACTCTGTGCCTTTTCTCTGAAGAGAGAGAGTGCTGGGCTAGACCATTGCTTATCTCAGGGGTGGGCACCCCTGGAAGCTGCCATGGTGCCCAATGCCCTTTTAACAAGTGGAAGTGATTTGTATTCACAGTGCTGGCTAGATCTCTCTCTCTCTCTCTCTCTCTCTCTCTCTCTCTCTCTCTCTCTCTCTCTCTCTCTCTCTCTCTCTCTCTCTTTCTCTCTCTTTCTCTCTCTCTCTTTCTCTCTCTCTCTCTCTGTGTGTGTGCATGCACATACATGACATATACTTGCACAGACATACACAGAGAGACATATACATGGATACCCACACAGAGAGACACAGGCACAGGTAGATACACACAGACACAGAGACTTATGTATGCACATGCACACATACACATGCACAGCATTCATACACACTCCATTCTGACTTAATAAGGCTTTACAGCTGGTATTTGAAAAAGCACCCCCCCCCCAGATGATTCTAGTATGCAACCAGGCTTCAAACCCCCTGGACTATTGCCTTCTATGCCGCCCTCTAGACCAGAGTACCCATGAGTTCTGTCTTAGTTTTCTTGCTAATTAACACTTCATTCACTATAAAATGGGTCAAACGGACAGATAAGTAAGCTATAAAAGGTCAGACTCCAAAGCGTGTCTATGATTTACAGAACAGATTTGAGGGTGCCCCTCCCCCAGCTCCAGAAAGCTTTCCTAGATGGGGGAAACTGATTAAAATATTCTTATTTTATATTTTATAATTTTTGCATAATGGATGGCAGTAAATATTGTGTTTCAGGCCAAGTTTCCGCCGCACAAACTGGTTTGAGCCGGTGGGCTCTGAGTACAAACAGGTTATGCAAAGAGTTGGTGTGATTGACCTGACTCCATTTGGCAAGTTCAACATCAAAGGCCGAGATTCCACTCAACTTCTGGACCACCTCTTTGCTAATGTCATTCCCAAGGTAAATAGACAAGGTCCAGGATTCTGACCTGATCCTTTTAAAAAACCCAGATCCAACTTTTTTGACTCCACTTATTCCAAGTGGATGCAGGAACACTTCAAGGGACCAGGAGTATGCACGCTAATCCTCAACTAAAATTTCTGTTGAGTAGATTGTCATCTACGAAACTAATGATTCACTTGATATGCCCACAAGATCTTAAAAGTTGATTGTAGTTAGATGAGTGTGTTGTTGGTTATTTTAAATTATTACACTTATTTTATCTATGTGTGTCATGCATGTAGAGGTCAGAGGACAACTTGCAAAAGTCTTTCTGTTTGACCTGTGGGTTCCAGGGATTGAATTTAGGGTGGCTTTGGCTAAACGTGCCCTTACTTCAGTGCCATCTTCCTAGCTCTGAAATGCCATTTTTAGGACAAACAATTTTGTATGATTGTTTAAATGGAAAACTTAAGTTAATCTTTGGTTTTAGTTCATCTACTTGACATAAATGGTAAGAGGTGAGCCTTCTCATGGTACACACAATTGACGTGTGTGAATTCGTCAAATGATTCTCAATTCTTTTGTGCAGGTGGGTTTTACAAACATAAGTCACATGTTGACACCCAAAGGCCGGGTGTATGCCGAGCTGACTGTTTCCCACCAATCCCCTGGGGAGTTCCTGTTGATTACTGGCTCTGGGTCAGAACTTCACGATCTTAGGTAAATGGACATCCAGCGACACAGTGACTCAGCCTTACACAGTTTTTCTTGTGCTAGTATTCTAGTTTCGTTTCTGTTGCTGTGATGAAATGCTGTGACAAAAAGCAATTTAGGGGAGAAAGGCACAGACTTCAGTTTGCAGTTTCAGGTTATAGTCCATCGCTGTGGGGAAGTCAAGGCAAGAATGGGAGCTTCCAGGGCTGGTGAAATGGCTCTGAGGTTAAGAGCATGGACTGTTCTTCCAGGGGTCCTGAGTTCAAACTCCAGCAACCACATGGTGGCTCACAACCATCTGTAATGGAATCTGATGCTCTCTTCTGGTGTGTCTGAAGACAGCTACCGTGTACTCATATGCATAAAATAATAATAATAAATTAAAAAAAAAGCCCCTGCCCCCTCAACAAGGTGACCCATCCAGTGGTTTGCTGGTTCTGCTAATCTTAACTTTTATTTATTAAACATCATCAGTGAGCCAGAACTCCTTATAGACATGACCTCAATTAATTCTCTTAAGATTTTGTAGGGGGGCTGGTAAGATGGCTCAGCGGGTAAGAGCACTGACTGCTCTTCTGAAGGTCCTGAGTTCAAATCCCAGCAACCACATGGTGGCTCGCAACCACCCATAATGAGACCTGACATCCCCTTCTGATGTGTCTGAAGGCAGCTACAGTGTACTTATGTATAATAATAAATAAATCTTTTTTTAAAAAAAAAAGATTTTGTAGGGGCTAGGGAGGTGCATCCTTCACAAGCCTGAGTGCCAGAGTTCCGACTCCCCAGCAACCATATAATAGCAAATAGGCACAGTGGCTTGCAGGTAAGCCCAGTACTTAGGGGCAGAGACAGGACATCTCTACAGCAAGCTCTCTGAATAGGCACGCCTTGGGGTTAGGTGAGAGGCCCTGCCTCAAAAATAATGCAGTGAAGTGCTGTCTATTTAGGGTTTCCATTGCTGTGTGAAGAGATACCATGACCAAGACAACTCTTATAAAGGACAATATTTAATTGGGGCTGGCTTACCAGTTCAGAGGTTCAGTCCATTATCATCAAGGATGGAACATGGCAGCACTCAGGCAGATGTGGGACTGGAGGAGTCGAAAATTCTACAGCTTGATCCAAAGGCAGTCAGGAGAAGACTGGCTCCTGCATGGCTAGAGGAAGGTCTCAAAGCCCACCCCCACGGTGACACACTTCTTCCCACAAGGCCACACCTACTCCAACAAGGCCACACCTTCTAATAGTGCCACTCCCTGGGCCGAGCACATACAAACCACCACAAATGCCATCAAGGAAGATACTTAGTGTCAACCTTTGCCTCTGCACACACTTACAACATGTGTGCATATATATACACCCTATATACAAACATGTGCTAAATAGAAAGATTTTTCAAAGTATGAGTTATCCTCATTTGCAGATGAGGAAACAGATGTGAGTTAAACTTACCTGCTCAAGTCAGCATGACTGATTAAGGTGCCACATCGGGTTTGCTTCAGCCAGCTAACTCCCTGGTTAGCTTCTCCCCTTGGGATACCCTCTGCACAGTGGCTCACATCTAAATTGCTGACCAGCCTTTGCCTGGACCTCCGGTCCACTATAAAGTTTCCATCTTTTTAGTGTAGTATCCTGAAAGTGTAGGGGATATTATTATTATTTAATCAAGGTCTGACTCAGATTTTCACCTGAGTGGTAGAATTATGGAAATCTGATGATCAAGCGCAGGGGTGTGGAGGTCACCTTAGCCACTGAGCCTCTTCTCGTCTAGAGGAACACTGTGATAGACTCGCAGAGCTCCAGGGACAGCTCAATAAATTATAGCCTGGCCCGAGCATTGCCTTCCAAAAACTCATCAAGACTTAGAAATTGAGACTGGAGTTTTTCCTCTTTTCCTTGTGATTGTCAGAGCAATTATGTGTCTGGTGGCAGGCACATTATTAATGGCTAGCAGCACAAGTATGCATCTTGTGTACAGGTATTGAAGCAAATTCAGGTTTAAATTAATTTTTGAGGATGGGACCATTAGTTTAAATGCAACAGAACCATCACGATTTATAAGCATGGCAAAGCTCATTTAAACGGGAAGATTCTCGTTACCTGGAAGAATTTCCTCCCAACCTTTAAGTGGGCAATTTACATCTAGGGAACTCAGTTTCTCCAGCCTTCAGAGTGACATGGCCGCGTGCCCTGACCCACTAGGGACTTTCTGGTAATTCCAAACTTGAAGGAAGACTTCAGAGACACGATATGTTAGAAACATGCATTATTCAAGTCACGTTTACCCAGGGCTTATGACTCCAACGCAGATGGATTGAAGAAGCAGCCGTCAGAGGTGGATATGATGTGGAAATTCAAAACATAACCGATGAGCTTGGGGTCCTGGGAGTTGCAGGGCCATATGCAAGGAGAGTCCTTCAGAAGCTGACCTCAGAAGATCTCAGCAATGATGTCTTCAAGTTTCTTCAAACCAAGTCTTTAAAGATCTCTGACATTCCTGTCACTGCTATCAGGATCTCCTATACCGGTAAGAATGGGGAAACAAGCTAAAGTAAGGAAAGGCTACCAGAAATGGGACCCACACTCACACCCACTGCAGGCTGTCACACACTGTCACACCCTCACAGTGCATCACACACACTCACACACACACACAGTCACGCCCTCACAGTGCATCACATACACACCCACACACTGTCACACTCTCACAGTGCATCTCACACACACACAGTCACGCCCTCACAGTGCATCTCACACACACTCACACACACACACACAGTCACGTCCTCACAGTGCATCTCACACACACTCACACACACACACACAGTCACGCCCTCACAGTGCATCTCACACACACTCACACACACACACAGTCACGCCCTCACAGTGCATCTCACACACACTCACACACTGTCACACCCTCACAGTGCATCTCACACACACTCACACACACACAGTCACGCCCTCACAGTGCATCTCACACACACACACAGTCACGCCCTCACAGTGCATCACATACACACCCACACACTGTCACACTCTCACAGTGCATCTCACACACACTCACACCCACACACTGTCACGCCCTCACAGCGCATCTCACACACACACACAGTCACGCCCTCACAGTGCATCACATACACACCCACACACTGTCACGCCCTCACAGTGCATCTCACACACACTCACACACACACACAGTCACGCCCTCACAGTGCATCACATACACACCCACACACTGTCACACCCTCACAGTGCATCTCACACACACTCACTCACACACAGTCACGCCCTCACAGTGCATCACATACACACCCACACACTGTCACACTCTCACAGTGCATCTCACACACACTCACACATGCACTCACACCCTCACAGTGCATCTCACACACACTCACACACACACACTCACACATAACCAAACACACACTCACATCCACTGCAGACTGTCATACACTGTTATGCTCTCACAGTGCAACTCACACACACTCACATACATACACACAGTGTCACATCCTCACAGTGCATCTCACACACACACTCACACATAACCTCACACACACACACTGCAGACTATCGCACACACACACTTACACATAACCTCACACACACACACTGCAGACTATCGCACACACACACTCACACATAACCTCACACACACACACTGCAGACTATCGCACACACACACTCACACATAACCTCACACACACACACTGCAGACTATCACACACACACACATAACCTCACACACACACACACACTGCAGATTATCACACAACACACACTCACACATAACCTCACACACACACTGCAGACTATCACACATGCACACTCACACATAACCTCACATACACACACACACACTGCAGACTATCACACACTGTCACACTCTTACAGTGCATCTCACACACAATCACATTCATACATAACCACATACACACTCACACATAACCACACACATACTCACACATAATCACACACACACGCACACATAATCACACATATACACTCACACCCACTGCAGACTGTCATACACTTTCACACCCTCACAGTGCATCTCACACATATTTACACAGATTTACACATAACCATACACACTGTCATGCTCTCTCAGTGCATCTCATACACATTCACACACAGCCATACATACACTCACTCACACAATCACAGTGTCACACCCTTACAGTGCATCTCACATACACAAACACACACACTCATACACTGCATACTGTCACACACTTCACACCCTCACAGTGCATCTCACACATACTTGTACACACACACTCTTATAGTCACACATAGCCACATACAGTCACACCCTTACAATGTATGCTCACACACAGTATATGTTTACACATTCACACACACAGTCACACACACTGTCACACAGTCACATACACTTTCACACCCTCACAGTGCATCTCACACTTATACATAACCACACTCACATACACAACCACACATACTGTCACGCCCTCACTGTACATGCTCACACATACACACACACACATACACACACACACACACACACACACACATACTCACATACCCACACACACTGTCATGCCCTCACAGTGCATTCTCTCTCTCTCTCTCTCTCTCTCTCTCTCTCTCTCTTTCTCTCTCTCTCTCTCTTTCTCTCTCTCTTTCTCTCACATACACACACACACACACTCACAGTCACAATACAAGCTTGCATACTCACATACACTCATACACACATACACTCACACAGAGTCACCCACTATCACACCCTTGTGATGCATGTTCACACTCACTTACACACATACTCACATTCATATGCTCACTCACACACACTCATCCATATGCACATTCAGTCTCCCCCAAACTCCCTGCTTAATTTTCTCTGATTTTGAAGAATTCTTCTGCCCTACTCTAAGATAAGAAGTCTGTTGGCCATGCCCACTCTTTATAGAGCTTCCACGGATTTCTAGTCGCTTCTCTTTGGAAGTGTTGATGAGAAAGAAACAAAAGACACCATTAGAATAAATGGAAGACCACAGTCAGCACACTATATGGAAACACTCAGAGATAGTGTGGCTTCCAGCCCGCCATGACCACACCAAGCTTTCCACTAGAGCAGTGGTTCTCAGCCTTCCTAAGGCTGCAACCCTTTAATACAGTTCCTTGTGCTGTGGGGACCCAACCATAACATTATTTCATTGCTATTTTATAACTCTAATTTTGCTAGTGTGATGAACTGTAATGTAAATAGCTGTGTTTTCCAGTGACCCCTGTGAAAGGGTTTGTTAGACCCCCAGAAGGGGACGGGACCCACAGGTATGCTGCACTGGATGATGGCCCCGGCACATCCTCCCTTCAGTGGACGGTCACTGGAGGCCTCCACCCAGCCTTGCACAGAGTATATATTGGTATAGGCAGCTCTTCAGTACCCAGCGATGCTCTGGCTTGCTTCTCACTTCCTCTGATGCCCTTGTCCTCTTACTGAAGGAGCAGTTAGTGGCCAACCTACACTTAGCTCCATGTTGCTCCTCGTCTGGGGTGTCCTGGCGGAGCCCAACACTATCACCCTGTGATAAAGGGGAACAAGGACTCACTGTTAAACCACAGCTCCCCTGGCTTTCCATCCTAACTTTTTCCAACCTCTGCAAAAAGAGTGACTGGGATTTAAAAAAAAAAAAAAAAAAAAAGAGTGTTTGGTTATTTTTTATTTTCCTTTTTCTTTTTTTCCTTTTTTTCTTTGGTTTTTAACAAATAGCTCTAATGAAATGAAAGGATTTGGGGGCAGGGGGTGGACAAGAAACAATAGAAATTTAAAGACTACAACTGGCTACCTGAAAGGAAGAAATGTGAATACTTCCCCCCTTTTTAAATATATATGCTTTTGATTCCTGGCTTGGAAACTGGAGTATCTAAACCTTGAAATCCATTCATTCGCCTTTATTTTTTTGTGTGTGTGTGCACATATGTTTGTGCATGCTTGTGGGGGTCCACATGTTTACATGTGGGGGAGGCAGTGATCAACCATGTATGTTGCCTTGTTCTCCCTGATTCAGCGAATCACAGACTAGGTGAAGCTTGCCAGCCGGAGTACCACATCCCCCACATACAGGGCAACTTGCAGGAGCCAGTTCTTTCTTCCATGGGTGGGTCCCAGGGATCAAACTCAGTTCATCAGACATGGCAGCAAACACCTTTACCCACTGAGCCATTGTGGGTAACACCCCTCCCCCACTGCACCCCCAGACTTCCCGTGTGTGTGTGTGTGTGTGTGTGTGTGTGTGTGTGTGTGTGTGTGTTTTTAACATGTGGATTCTGGGCAAACTCAGGTCTTTGTGCTTACCCACATGGTAAGTACAGTCTGATCTTGCTCCTCATCCTCTTTAAAGTTGTTATTTTGTTGCATTTTATTTTTAGACAGTGTCTCAGTTGCCAAGGCTGGCCCAAGGCTCACAAACCTTTCTCAGCTTTCTGAGTGTAGGGATTACAGATGTCCTCCCATATCCAGATGAACCCTGTGAAAACATGTTAGTTGTTTACCTACTATCATTGTCCTGAAAACAGTTGAGGTTCAGTATGAAGCCAGGGTCCAGGCTAAAAAGTAAGTCCTGACAGCAGTCTCTCTGTGTGGAAGTCAGGCTTACACACAACCACTGAACTGCCCAGCTCCTTGTGAGCTGCTCTTTTAAAGACTGGCAAAGGTTGCTTTGTGCAAGTGGGGGGTTTTCCTGCTTGTGTGTTGCTAATGTACGTGAGTGCGTGCCGTGCAAGCTCCACTCTCATGCCTGTGTGGGCTCTGCCCGTGCATTTCAGGTGAGTTGGGATGGGAGCTGTACCACAGACGAGGAGATTCTGCAGCGCTGTATGAGTGCATCATGAGTGCGGGCCAGGAGGAGGGCATTGGCAATTTTGGAACCTACGCCCTGAACGCCTTGAGACTGGAGAAGGCTTTCCGAGCCTGGGGCTCAGAGGTTTGCATGCTAGCATCCTCATATGGATGCTTACCTTATTGTATCTAATGTTCGTTGGAGGACTAGTTTGCATAGCATTACTATCAGTTCTGGCTAGAAGAGAAATCAAATGCCATTAGATGACTTTGAGTAGGGAAAGAACTCCCCTGCCTCTCTACATCCCAATTGAGCACTGACTGGATTTGGGGGTAACATTTATTCTGCCTTAATTTCCCCTGCTTGGTGGTGAACCCCAGCATTTTCTGGCAGGCACACCCCAGAGGAATTGAGTGTCACCTTTCAAATCCTTCACAGGTCCAGGTTACAGCCCTTCAGAGCAAGGAAATCACAGTGGCAGTAGCTTGAGAGAGTGATCACTTTACATCCATAATCCGAAATGATCGCATGCCTGTGTACAGCTGCTGGTGATCGCACGCCCGTGTACAGCTGCTCGGCTGCCTTCCTGCACTTTACCCAGTCCAGGATCCCCTGCCCAGGGAATGTGGTGTCCACAATCATGATGGGTCTTCCCACATGGACTGTTGTCATCAAGATGATGCCCCAATGCACATTCCCAGAAGCCCTCGTTCCCTGACTTACCTTTACCATGACTCTTATTTTTGCATACAGTCGCTGGATTCATTGAGCCACACCATCCAGATTCATGTGACTAGGGTCCCATTTGCCTTGTGGGAGAAACAAAACCCTGACTTTTTCAGAGAACTGATGTTTTAAGGGCCAGAGCCTCAGAGTGGAGACTCGGGGAGTTTAAATTTACCCTTTACTCATCTCTTGGATGCTCTGTAAAATGGAGTATTTATCCCAAAGAATCAGCACAGACATAGTGGTGGTTAGTAATGAGCCAAACAAACACACCATCCAGTTAATTTCTAATTTAACCTGAAAGCTCAGGTTGGGCCTTATCATAGAAGCAAGCTTACAGGAAGCCTGGTCCTGCCTGCTGCAGTGAACTCAGTCTACAGGCAGGACTCAGATGAGGCCGGCTGCGCTCAGAAAACAGGACAGCTTTGTCCCAGTGCTCAGGAAAAAGGACAGAGAAGCCGCCCCTTGAGAGTCCTCAGTGTTCCTGATGCTCTTTTTTTCCTGCTTTCCTCTCGTTGTGCTCCATCTTAAGGTCCTCTTTCCCAACAGTGCCAGAGTGCCCTCTAGTGCAGAAACATTTTGGCAGACAGAAAAATAGTTTCAGAGTAACTCAAGCTAATTTAGGAAATAAGAGAACCATTTTATGTGGTGTGAAGTAGACCTACATTTATCTGGTTTGTGTTGACTCTTTGGGAGGTTAGAGCAGGCATTCTCATTTCCATAAAGAGAACAAACATCAAGCAGTCCAACGTCCAGAAAGGTCCTCTCTCATTAACACTGTGAACTGAGTGTGTCGGGGTACTCTGCTCCCATTGCTATACATTGAACAGTTCCCACTGAGTTTATCTCTTTCATTTTTCCTCAGTTCTCATCATATAAGTTAGAATCTTCTAATAAAATTTTGAGGAGAAAAAAAGAAAACCTTAAAAACAAAACAGTGATAAAACCCCATAACTTCATTCAAGTTTAGAACTAAACTTTGTGTTTCCCCTGAATTGATGCATCCTATCATGATTCAGCTAGTTCTGAGCTTTAATCCTACCTTCCTTTTCTCTTTTCTGAACTCTGCAAAAGCCAGTGTTCTGTCATCTGCTTTATTCCTATTCATGGCAAATTACAAGACAGGCAAAGTTACTTGTTAATTTTAAAAAACACAATTATGTAATTAAAATTATTACATAATATACACGAGATTCTTGTTTATGGAACATCATGTACTAGCCTTCAAATATTTATTAAGGTAAAAGATCGGAGGCCAGAGAGATGGCTCACTGGTTAAGAGCAGTAACAGTGTGTGCTCCTCTTGCAGAGAACCAGAGGGCAGGTCACAGCATCCTCACAGGGCAGCTCACAGCCCCCCTGTTACTTCAGTTCTGGGATAGGACACCCGCACACACCCACACACAGACACGGACACATACATGTGCACATAATAAAAACAAATAAATTAATTAACACCTTTAAAATAAAAGAGCAGTGGAAACCAACCTCAGTGTTCAGTCTCTGTGTTTGCTATATTTAAAAATGACAGCATTTGCCAAAAGGCTTCCTTTGAATTGAAAATACTGCTTCAGAGACTAGTCAGTAATTAGTCTTTTACAGAATCTTTATGCAAAAACCATCAAGTGTCCTTGCTTCTGGAAAGAATAATATAAGAAAGTGATGTCTCCGTTTCGATCATTGTTATGCATCAGTTCAAGGTGGGAGCCAGTGCTTGCCAGTATTTGCTGAGTGAAGCTGATGGGTTTGTTTTTGTTTTAGTGATCTCCCCTTGCCCTGTACTAAGACTTGCTGGGAGTGGTGGCATACTCCTTTAACCCCCCACCCAGAGGAAAAGGCAGGCAGACCTCCCTGAAGTCCCAAGCCTTTTAAGGACAGCATAGTTCTTATGTGAACCAAATTAGCATGCTCACCTGGGATTTGAAACCTGTTTTCCTTCCAGATGAACTGTGACACAAACCCCTTGGAAGCTGGGTTGGAATATTTCGTCAAGCTGAATAAGGTATGTTTACATTCTCCAGTGTGCATGAAATGGATGTGAAGATGATGGCAGTGTTTTACAGCAGAGCCATGCTTTTGTTTGTTTGTTTGTTTGTTTTGTTTTGTTTTGTTTTTTTGAGGCAGGGTTTCTCTGTGTAGCCCCGGCTGTCCTGGATCTCACTCTGTAGACCTCGAACTCAGAGATCCGCCTGCCTTTGCCTCCCAAGTGCTGGGATGAAAGGTGTGCACCACCACTGTCCAGTCATGCTTTAAAACTTAGCCAGTGTAAGTACAGAAGAAACGAGTTGAATATATAAATACTAAACATCGCTTAGTGCTCCCTATGGAGTATCTGTCATAATTTGACCAGTTTCATCTGTGGGAGTGTGCCTAGAGATTTAAGGCAGCAGAATTCAGCTTCTTTAAGACTAAAACCCAAGGGGCTGGAGAAATGGCTCAGTGGTTAAAAGTACTGACTGCTCTTTCAGAGATCCTGAGTTCAATTCCCAGCAACCACATGGTGGCTTACAACCACCTGTAATGGGATCTGATGCCCTCTTCTGGTGTGTCTGAAGACAGCAACCGTGTAATCACATACATGAAATAAATAAATAAATAAATCTTTTAAAAAATAATAATTAAAAAAGACTAAAACCCAAGGTGAAAGTTAGTAAAAATCATAAGACATTTAACAGATTTCAACAGACAGCTCTGTAGAAATTGTTCTGTATGTATGTTGTGCATGTATCAGCCACTCCTGGTGGCTGGTGAGGTTGCATGTCAGCTAACCAAGCAGCAAGGACATTGACTTCCCCTGGATGCTTAAAGGATAGAAGAGCCTTGCCACACTGAGTTAAGCATTGCTTATGAATCAGTTTTGCAACTAATGATAGCATCTAAATGTAAACAAAATATGTGTTTCCGATGTGCCCAGTACAAAGTGGGTATTTATTGAGGGGCCAACACAGGCCCAAAGAATTATTATTGACATCAGTATGCCAAAGGGACACTCTACATCAGTGGCCCTCAGACTACCAGGCTCAGCCTCATCTAGAAAACTGTTAGAAATGTCAATTCTCAGGTCCAACCCTAAACTTACTAAAAGCAGAATTTCTGGGAGCCAGGCCAACAAAGCTGTGCTTTAATAAGCCCGAAAGGGGTTCCTAAGAGTTGAGAGACATGATGCTACATAATGATTGTGGAAACTTATATCATAAGGGGCCAGTTTATTATGGCTCTGCTTGTTGGCACCAGCCCTACACATGTAAATGAGGTTATGCCATTGAACAGTGCTTCAGAGTCATATGAAAGAATTTAAAAGGACTTGCCTAAGTAGTTGATAGTGTCAAGGTTAAGAGGACCAGCTGCAGTCAGGTTATTAGTTAGGATTCTCCAAATCCACTACCATGTTTATAAGCTCTAGGCTACTTTCCTCTCCAGTGGGAATATGTAAACGTGTGTCTGTAAATCAGGCGAAGGAAACTTTTTTAATGCTTGGCATCAGTTCCCAAATTCTCAGCTGAAGTATTAACAGGAAATGTGTGTATTTGTTGTGTTCGATTTTAGGGGCAAAGACCCCATAAAGAACTCTTAAAGGAATCCATCTTCTCTGTGCATTTCCCTATTTTTATGATGTACCATCTGTCTCTAGACTAGAGAAAGCAGGTGCTTGGGATTTGAGCAGCTCCTAGCAGCAAATTGCTCCTTGTGGTGACAGAAGTCTGAATTTGGCTGTTTAAAATAAAGACAAAAAAACCTGACTCCTCAAAGTACCTAGCTCTCTGTGGCTGGCCCCTGATGGGGGGAGGGTTCTTCTGCTCCCCTGTTCTGGATGTTATTGTAGGAAGAAAATCTCAGGGAATGATGTCTTCCTGTGGAAATGGATGCTTTAAGATGTTCTTTATGGCAATCAATGGGTGCACACATGAATTTATTAGCTCTTTTAAATGATATAATCAAACAACCAAAACTGAGCTCCAAAGCAAATTGTTTCAAAGATGCTAATTTTGGATGCTGAATTGTTGGTTCTTATTCGGGTGTCAAAGAGTTAGTTCTTGATGATTGTGTTGGGTAAACAGAGAGCCCAAGGACTTGGCCCTACCTACCTGGGCTGGGTCTTCTTCACTGTGGGATGAATTCAGATGTTTGGTTGCTACCAACCTCACGGGAGAGAAGATACATGCTAATTTTTCAGGCGAGAGACTAGATCTGATTGGCTGTCATGACCCCCTGCTGGTGGTGTCACAACTTTGTCACAGCTTTGCAATCTATGATAAGAGATAGCTTCCCAGAAATCAAACACTATAACCTAAGCTATATAACTTGGTAAGTCAAGTCCTGTGCCTATGAGCCCAAACCGTTACTGAGACATTTGACGTACAGAAAGATGCACCTTTCAAAGCCTGTTGGAAGATGTTCTATAAGATTTAAAAGGATAGTAATATCCAAATCCATGTTGCTTTGGAAAATAGATGCCAGTCAGAAGCAGAAGGGAACACAAGGGAATATTAGGGTTTGATAATGAAAAAAGATATAAAACAACTTTAGAATTTTACTGAAGCCATTTCTTCCCTTTCTTTACCTTCAAAGTTAATAATTAGAATGCTCAACATGTGGCAGCAGCCATACTGAGAAGACATGGAGAGGTGGCTGTTTGAGTGGGGAGGGGGTGAGTGGGATGTGACTTTGCATTTCCTCGGCCTTTGAGGGTAGGAGCAAGTCACAGGGAGGTGACACCACCTGGGGAAGATCATCCCTTTACCCCAGGTCTGAAGCTCAATGTGACATCTTGTCACCTGCCACTTTCTACCACAGTCCTCTTTCCTATGGGCTTAGTGGATAATAATATATATATTATTTTAACATAGGATCAGCATGGCTACATGCCCATTTTAAGAAGGAAAGTGGGGGAGGAGAGCAGTCATCATGCTTTGTTAAAGTGAACCGTGTTCTTGTCAAAGCTGCTGAGGAAGTAGAGAGAAAGAAAATCTAAAACAGAAAATCTTTCATTACCAGCCCAGCTCCTTCTCTGGCACTGGCTTATATGAAAGACACAACACACACACACACACACACACACACACACACACACACACATGTTAAAGATACACTTCTGATACCTCTCATAACTCAAGAAGCTTGGGTTTTTTTCAGGAAGGAAGGCTGTAGGATGAATTCTAACCTGTATTCTAAAAAAACGTCATTCTGCATGAGGAGGGGCCTGCAACAGCCCACAGTGCTGCCATCTTGTGGAAGTAAGCAGTAGTACCCCCCAAAAAGAAGAATTTCAAACCAGCAAAACAGGTCAACATAATCAAAAATTTGCTTTTAAAAATGTAACTAAACTTCTACTAGCAAAATAAGTCTTACCCAAAATGCCTTGTTATTAATGGTATTTTGATTAGTTTAGTGTTTATGTGGGGAGGAAATCAGCAGGCGTTGGTTATCACTGGAAGTGGATAAATGCATTATTCTAATCATGAGCAGTGAGAAAGCACCTGCTTCGGGATGCTATAGACATTCATGGAAATTTCCTTCACAATTACTGAATCTTTGTTCATTTCTAGAGCCAGAGAGGAACATTCTTAGGCAGAACATATTTTTTCCTTATACATGTCCTCCTCCTCCTCTCCTTCCTCCTCCTCCTGTCTAAATTTTCTAGCCATAGAAACAGAATAAAACATGGCATATATTGACCACAAGTTAGAAGATGACGCCGATTCCAGAAGCCAGCAGTAGAGAAATATAAAAACACTTACCAGGAGGTTGACAATAGTCTATGGATTAAGTAAGACTTAGCTACGTTTGTTCTTTGAGGCAGGGTCTTACGTATCCCAAACTGACCTCATACCTAGAGCTGAGGATGACCTCGAACCTCAGTACCAATGGCTCCACCTTCTAGTGTGGAGATTGCGGGTATATGCTATCATGGGAGCAAGCCAAGGGCTTTGTGCATGCTAGGCAAGCACTCTACAGCTGAGCTATACCCCAGCCCGACATTAGCTGTTATTAAAATACCAAAGTGGCAGAATATATGGATTCAGGCAGCAAATTAGAAAGTAAGTCTTAATAGGTGGCAATGCTGTTGGTCGTGTCTACCACAGGAGACTTGTGGTATCAGGAGTCAAGAAAGCCAGCAGTTTTCACAGATGGTCAGCTTTGACACCAGAAGGCCTTGATTTTCCTACATTATATAGTGACTTGAAAAAAGAAATCCCAAGGCCCCCTCTTCACCCTACCTGAATTAACATGGGTCTTAGCCAGGCCCTGGTGGTACACATTTGTAATCCCAGATACTTGCAAGTTTGAGATTGGGGGAGGGGGGTCTCAAACAAGGGGTTCTCTGAAGAGAAGCAAGTACTTTAACTGATGAGCCCTGGATGTTTTGTAAAAGTCATCCAACCCTATCTATGTGACCAGAGAAAACAATTTCATGTCATTTCGTACCTGAGATTCTAATCTGTGAAATGAAGCTTCCTTCTGTAAGCCTCAAATTCTAAAAAAAAAAAAAAAAAAAGCTGCTCAGCTGCTCGATGTAGAGGTTGGAGCTACTCTGGTGTCTTTATGAGATGAGAGACACACATACATATATATGTAGTACCATTTTTAATTAAACCATCTTTACTGTCTTACCCATTTTCATGGCTGAGGGATAAGGGGAAAGAATAGAAGGAGAGAGCTCAGGATGGTTTATCATCCCCCAAACACCTGTCAGGATATATATTACACTAACGGCTAGTGAATTATCATCCTCAAATATATCCAATTTCAGCTATGAAACAATGTTTCTACCCTAAGAGCTCAAGTGTGCTCTTTATTAACTGCTTTAAAACTTTTAAATCTGTGGAAACTCCGGTCTCAGAATAAATTTTAAGTAATTTTAGATTGATTTTCTTTTATGTATACTATTTTTCTGTCAACAGCATATTGAACACAAAACCACTGACATTTGAAGTAAACAGTTTGAAAGGTTTGATATGCATACCAGAATGAAATTTTAATTGCAACGAAGAGAGCATGTCCCTTACCCGAGAGGCATAAGGAATAACAACAACCTTTGGTAATCCAAAGGTCCCCAACCCTCCCCATGGCTCCACTCAACCCCAGGAACCTGGCTCTCTGCCTCCGCCACTATCATTCACTTTTGCATCTTTTAGAATAAACAGAATGTCTATATAAATGGAATTAAGCAGGGTTCCAGTTTCAGTATGTTACTATGATAAAATACCTGGACAAGAAGCAATTTGGGAAAGAAAAGGGATTACTTTACCTCGCAATTTCAGAGTAGAGTCCATTGTGTGGGTTAGTCGTAGCAGCAAGAACTGGAGTGAGCAGGTTCAATGATGAGCAGAAGATGAATACTGCTTTCTATAAAAAACAAAAACCACAAAACAAAACAACAACAACAAACTGTCACCGTGTAAGGAAATGCAACGTGTTTCCATCTTGGTAAGAGTAGAGACAAAACATGAAGGAGTGGAGAGAGCCTTGCTACCTACATCAGGCAAGAATAGCGCTGAGTTCTTTCCAAAGCAACACCCTTCTTATATATACACTCACGTAGGGCTGGCCCATTGGCCAGGCTGGCTCTACACTTACTGGCTGCAGAGGACTTTGAACCCCCTACCATCCTGCTTCCACCTCCCAAGTGCTGGGATTACAGGCATGTATCACAGTGCCTAGCAGCATTTCTGTACAACTGATTCTATGAATGCACATTTTATTTTCTCTTGGGTAAAACCTAGGAGTGGAACTATTGAATAAAACAGCAAGGATATGTTATACTTTTTATTTTATTTTTAAAAATATTTGTTTTTATATGTATAAGTGTTGGAGTGGGTGTGGGTGTAGGTGTGCGTGCGTGCGTGTGCATGCACACACGTGCACCGTGTGCATGCAGTGCCCATGGAGGCCAGAAGATGGTGTCAGATTCCTTGTAATTGAATTGTTAGCTGCTATGTGGGTGCTGGGAATTGAACCTGGGTCCTCTGGAAGAGCAGCCAGTGCTCTTAACTGCTGAGCCTTCTCTCTAGCCCCTGTGTTAATGTTTTAAGATGCTGATTTTTTTAAAGTGTATTATTTTTATTTTACATTTCTACAAACAGCATGTGGAAATTTCACTTTTTCTACAACCTTACCAGATGTCTATTCTGGTCAGTCTCTTTAGTTAGAGCCATTCTGTGAGGTGCAGACTGACTGTAATTTGTTTTCTTCATAGCTGATGATGTTAAATACCATTTTTACGTATCTGTCTACTATGTCTGTCTTCTTTGGTAAATGTCTGCTCAGATCTCTTACCAATTTTCAGTGGGGTTTGCTTTTTTATTGTTGAGTTTTTTGAGCTCCTTATATATTCTACATATAAGGTTTTATTTTTAATCAGATACATGCTTTGTAAATATTTTCACAATCTGTTCCTTATTATTTAATTTTTGAATTGTGTTTTTCAAAGAGTTTTTAATTTATGAAATATAAAGTCTTTATCAATTGATCTTTAACATGGTTCATATTAACTGGTTCATCAGTTGATTGAAGAGGAGGGCATACATGTGCCTTGAAGGCAAGAGGACAACTTGCTGGAGGTAATTCTCCCCTTCCTTCCACCATGTGGGTCCTGGGGATTACTCTCAGGTCGCCAGGCTTGTCAGCAAGTGCCCTTATACCCCGAGCCCCATCCCTGGCCTCAACTGCTCTTCTGTGGATGAGCTTTCAGTTTGTAGCCACGAACCATTGCTTAACCCAAAGTCTCAGGAACAGCCATCTATGTTTTCTTCTAGAAACTGTAAACATTTAAAAAATGTATTTGTTTTTTGAAGTAAGGTTTGAAACCACCTTCTTACATTTAGGTCTATGATCCACTTTTGGTTGATTTTTTTTTTTTCGAGACAGGGTTTCTCTGTATAGCTCTGGCTGTCCTGGAACTCACTCTGTATGTAGACCAGGCTGGCCTTGAACTCAGAAATCTGCCTGCCTCTGCCTCCCAAGTGCTGAGATTAAAGGCCTGCGCCACCACTGCCTGGCTCAGCTGCCTTTGTATAAGGGTAGGACTCAGCTCTGGTCCTATTTCTGAGCTCTGCTATGTTCCACCGAACTACTAATGTTTACCGATACTAATATTATAACATATATTACTATATAATAGTCGATTACTTTAGTTTAAGTAAGATTAATTTTGGCTAGTCTATGTCCTTTGGGTTTCCCATAAATTGTTGAATCAGATTGTCAATTGATTTTTTAAAGCCCTATTGGGATTTCAACTGGGAATATACTGTATGTATAGGTTAATTCAAGTCTTTCAACACCTGAACAATAAATACCTCTATGTCCATTTAGATCATCATTAATTTCTGTCAGAAATATCTTGTAGATTCTAGTATACAAGTCTGTATATCCTTGCATATATTCATACCTAAATGTTCCATAGTTTAATACTATCGTAAATGGTATTTTAAGTTCAATTTTCAATTGTTTTAATTTAGACATGCATAACTCGTTCAATTACAGACATGCAGCTGGGAGCCTAGGAAATAGCTCAGTTAGTAAAGTGCTTGCTGTCCATGATATTAGGACCTGAGGTTCAATTCCCAGCTCCTACATAAAACTCCAGGCATGGCTGTGTGCACATGTAATCCAATACTGGGTAGGCAGAAACAAGAGATTTGGGGGGCTTGAGGGCCAGATGTTCTAGTCTATTCAGTGAGCTTCAGGTTCAGTGAGAAACTTTGTCTCCAAAAATAAGGTAGCAAAAAATAGAGGAAGATATCCACCACCAATCTCTAGTTTTCATTGTGCATACACATACATGTGTACCCTCTACAAGAGTACACACATCCACACATATGTACACACACATACACTCCATACACATACACATGCAAGTGCATCCTCTACAAGATGCACACACTCCACACCTATACACACACACTCCACACAGACACATACATGTACACCTTCTACAAGAGTACACAAACCTGTATATATACATACACACACTCTATACGTATCCACATGCACATGCGCCCTCATACCTGTAACACATATATATGCACCCCCACAAGAACACACACCTCTATACACACATACACACATACAAATGCATACACACCTCCACACACATACACACACACTTGATAAAAGAAATCTATTCATTTTTTTGTACCTTTCAATCTTACAAACCCTACTCAGTAGTTGTAGTATATATATACATATACATATATATGTATATATATGTATATGTATATATATATATATATATATATATATTAGGTTTCATCACATTTTCAACACAGGCAACCATGTTGTACAAAACACAAGGTGAATGCACATGGGGCCATCTTGTAGTTTAGTGTTTAGGGAATGAGAAGAAAATGTTTGCAGAAGTTTAACACAAGGGCAGCTTTTTTTCCTGAACATTTTTTGGTCAGTACAGCTTCTCTTTATTTCTTCTAAAATCCTGTTTCTTTTTCTTACCTTACTGCACTGCTTAGATCCTCCCTCGGCTTAACCTTCAACAATGTTGAATGGAAGTGGTGATGGCAAATGCCTTGCCTTGCTTCTGCCCTTGTGTGGAAACCGCCCATTTTCCATCTCCAGGGACAGTGGTCTCTGTAGCTTTTCCACACTGTTTGTATCAGGTTGAACTGGTCCCTTTTGTTCCGGTACTTTTAATTGGGAGTAGATATTAGTTTTATCAAAGGGGTTTTTCTACATTCAAGTGGTTAATTTTTTTAGACTTGTTATCTGTTGAATTATATTTTATTTTCTAAGGTTATGCCTTTTCACTTTAGGAATAAAATTAATGTTGTGATTACAGTTGATCTTTTAAAGATATTGTCAGATTTTATTGGATTATTTCTAAAGTAAATTATGAAATCCAAAGTAAATTTCACAGATATGATCTCCCTGTAGGGCTTGAGAATTTGAAATTAAGCTTATTCTATTTACTTCTTTTGAACAGAATGGTATACTTCAATTCAGGAGCAAGAAACATAAAATATGTTTTATAATTTTAACTTTCTACACCTAACTTAGGACTGGCACATGAAGAATATTCAGCAAATATATTTTGTTAAAAGCAGTGTCCAGAAATGCTATTAGGAAAGCAGAGGTGCCCATCACAAAGGGGCTTTCTCGTCTGCCAGCCTGAGGAGTGATTTAAGACTTTTGAGAAAGAAGTGACACTCTGCTGATGGAAAACCGATTAAAAGAAAGTTGTCCGTGTGACAGAAAGCTCTTTCCCCCAATTACTGAAGGAGTCTAGAGGAGAAAGGGCAAAGGCGGCAGCTGAGCAGAGGCTGAAAGGTGGAAAAGGAAATAATGTGAGCAGTATTAGGAGATAGCATGGCGCTCACTTGGGGAGGGAGGCGGGAGAACGGCGCACGTGAAGGGGTGGAGGGAAAGATAAGGGATGTTGTCAGCATCTGGAAATACAGGACAGATGTGGCAAAGGGGGCGGACTTGTGGATGCGGAATAACCACGTGGAAAGGCAGCTAAGCTTGTGCGTTTGGAGTTCTGTTCTGGAAGCAGGGGGCTGGGTTCTTCAGTTATGCATGGACATTAAAGGCGGCGTTTGGACCTCCTGTGAACCTGCCCTGCAATAGGGCTCACCATGCTCCAGGGTACCGGGTGCCTCAGCTATAGACTCTCAGTGGCGGCTAAACAGGGTTGCCGAAGGATTTCAGTGGCTTCTGTTCTACTTGCTAGTGCCAGACAAAGGAGATATTTCATCTATAAGCACCTCAGTTCTCTTAGATAATGAAGAAAGCATAAACCTCACAAGCTGGATATGAGCCTTAGATGAGCTAAAGAACATTTGTCACCTCACTAAACATCAGTCGCTTTCCATCTGATTAAAGCCGATCTAAATGAAGCCCAAAGAAGAAAGGAGCCAGACATGAAATCCTTTCAGTGTTTGTTAAGAACTCAGCAAGGAAGGCTTTGGATTGCTGCCTAGATCAGCTCATGCTTATTTCATGATTACTTGTTTGCTTTGCATTGAAGGACTATACTTAAAACACAAAATGGGCACTTGTTTTTCTCTCTGCCCAGCAGAGAGATGAAAACTCCAGCCATCCCCGTGGTGGGTGGATAGTGAAGCCCCAACCCCTCTAGCTACAGAAATCTCCGTGTTCTGGAGAACAGCATAGGATTTGCTTCTAAGCCTTGTGCGTCCTCTTGTGCACGTCACAAACGCAGAAATCGTAACATAACGAGAATACATGGGGCCATCTTGTAGTTTAGTGTTTAGGGAATGAGAAGAAAATGTTTGCAGAAGTTTAACACAAGGACAGTTTTGTTTTGTTTTGTTTTTTTTCCTGAACAATTTTTTTGGTCATTTTTGGTGGTTGACTGATCTTACAGAATTTGCAGATTGTCAAAAATCCTGGTTTGGTTTAAATGGTAATTATCCTGGTGATTGGTCAGCTTTAGGCATGTTTTAAATGTTTTGCTCAGTTTCTAGATTGTCTTATTGAGACTTGAGACAGGGTTTTGTTACTTAGTCCAAACTGGTGCTACACTCCCAATCCTCCTGCATCTGCCTCCTGAGTGCTAGGATCCAGATGTGTGCCACTCCAAGTGCTAGGATCCAGATGTGTGCCACTCCAAGTGCTAGGATCCAGATGTGTGCCAAAGGACCCTTGGTCCTTTGGTTTCTGTTCTATCCCCTCCTTCCTTGTACCCAGCAAAGTCCCCTTTCTTGTTCCCTTAAAGACTTTTGCCAGGAAGGAATTCTTGTCTGGCTAGTAATCTTAGCTAGGAAATGATGGTTAAGTTGTTTCTTAGCCATCTGTGCTGAGGGCCAAGAGTGAAAACTCTATGAGTGCTAAAGTGTTCATTCTCCAGCCAGTAACAACAGCTAAACTCATCACTTAACATTTTGTTACAAAGGGCCTATTGAAGATCTGCTTGGCTATATAGCAAAAAAGAAAAGAAAAAAAAAAGTTCATCAGGGCTGAAGCCCAGGCTTGAGCTTTGTTGCTCAATCTCTGTAACTGCAGGATGACTTCCAGCTTTCACGGGCCTTGAGGTTCTTTTGATACAGCAAGGCTGGCCCAAGTCACATGCTGCTGAAGGCTTCTGTGGTTCTAACCCTGGGTAGGAAATAAGTAAGACTATGTATGGTTTGTCTTGATGGGCTGAAGGCTAAGTCAACCCTTTCCCAACTGAGCAACTCAAAGAATGCTCTCTCAGCATCTGAGTGGCCCAGATGCAGAGGATGTTGCAGTTAACACAGTCTCAGGCCAGCAATGGCCACATACTTCACAAGGAGGTCTCCTCCAGACTGCCGTCAGTAATGCTCTGGGCCCATTGAAAACAAGAGGCTTTTCAAGTGTGCGTGACCGACAGTGGCAGAAACTTGCCACCTGGATTCTCATCTCCATTCTGTCCCTTGGTAACCAGCAGGAGTCTCCACCACTACCTATAAGCCTGAAAAACACAGAACAGAATTGGGGTGCCTATGCCTGGTTCCTGGTTCCTGGGGATTCTGGTTGTGGGATGTGGAACTTCTTTCTTTCTATCTTTAAAACTTTTAATATTTTAGTTTAAAGAGTATGAGCCAAACACTTAAGTCAAACTAATGATGCCCTTGAATTTTCTGACATTTTACTCCATAGAAATGGAAAAGAAAAGGCCAGAGGCTTTGCCCTCATTCTCTCCTCTGGTCTCTGGAGGACTCCTCTCCCAGCTCTGTATCTGAATCTTACTCCACCATAACTATCAGACTTGAGTACATGTGTCTTCAAGCACTTGATCACCCTAAGACTCACACCCCTAAAAATACTAGTTTAATTTACTTCATTTACATTAGCATTCAGGCAGCATGTATGCCACTGACAGGGCTTGTAGAGGATGAATAATTACCTCTCCCTTAACACCCACTTTGTATATGTGTGGATATTATATTTAGTATGAATTACAGGTGGCTGTCTTAATGACCTTTATTGATATTTAAAAGTAATACACTAAAAAAAAAATGTCAAGACTATTTTTAAGCTGAAGTCCCAGTGCCCCAGAAATCTGTACATTTCTCAAAGATACCAACTGCTGATTATATAGGTAATTTATCAATAGCTTATTAAACAGATGTATTTCTGTTCATGGGTCATTTTGATAGTACCACTTCTAATTGCAGCATAACCTTCAGACATATTTCTTCTTTCTTATTTATTTATTTACTTAGTTACTTACTTACTTAGTTAGTTAGTTAGTTAGCTAGCTAGTTAGTTAGTTAGTTAGTTTTTTTTTTCAAGACAGGGTTTCTCTGCGTAGCCCTGGCTGTCCTGAAACTCTGTAGACCAGGCTGGCCTCGAACTCAGAAATCCTTCACCTGCCTCTGCCTCCCAAGTACTGCTCATTTATAATTGATTAGTAGGTAGTAAAGTAAAATCTACCATTTTGGAAGGCAAGCCAAATAAAACAGGTGAAATATCACGATGGTGCTTTACGTCTTCCCAAGTTGGAAGCCCAGCTAGATTGGAAAGGGGTGTGTGAAGGGGCAGGGGCTGGCTTCTCTCAGTGCCCTAGGTGTATTAGTTACATTACTCATTGCCGCGATAAAATACCAGATAGAAACAACTGAAAACAGGAGGATTTATTGTGGCCCAGGGTTTCAGAGGGCCCAGTTCATGCATCTGTGTATAACATCATGGTGGTGAGGATGCACGGGTGAGGAGTTTCTCCACCTCATGGCCAATAGGGTGCTGAACAGAACTGGAGTTAGAAGAGGGCACCAAGACAAGATGTGAGCCCCTAGAACATTCTATCAGCTACACCTTCCAATGGACAAAATCTACAGATGGTGGTTCGTGTCGCCATGCAACTGAGCCTCAAGTTATTCTCCTATGAACTGGTGTACCTCCCTGGTGTACTACCTGTGAGGATGGCTGAGTTTATGAACACAAGCTGTCAGAGACATAGCCAGTGCCTAACAAATCACAGATGTTACTTATCAAGAGTTAGTCTTTACTAAATTATTACTGTTATTTTCTTACTGGACATTTTGGAGAGCTTCATCAGGGAAGCCACCTGTTACCAAGGAAATTGGTGCCCCTTTCAGGGTTCTTAGCCTGGTTAGTGTGTTTTTAAAAAGATAAGGAGAGAAAGAATATATTTGCTGGATGTGTAGTCAGGTGTGGGGAAGGGGGTACCTCCGTGGGCCCATGCTGAGGCATCCCTTTCCCCCCGAGGTACCAGTCATATGACAGGTGTAGTATAGAACAGAGTTTATTCAGAGAATGAGGAAGGGAGTTGAGAGGGTAGTAGAGACAGAGAAAGGCAGAGGGAGAGAGCAGAGGAGTAGAGGCCAGCCATGAGCACGTGGAGAGAGGGAGGCATGGAATGGGAAGAAAGGAGGAAGGGGTGAGAGGACAGAGGGAGGGCAAGAAGGAAGAGGGGGCAAGTAGCCCCTTTTATAGAGAGTCAGTCATATCTGGCTGTTGCCAAGTAACTGTGGGGCAGAACCTAGACAAAATACTGAGAGTTAATAGAAGAATTTAAGAACAGACTCAGAAGAAATCTCAAAGACCATTTTATTAGAGCTTAAAAGAAGAGACGGTAGTGTAAAAGAAAATCTTCCCAGAGGAAGGAATTGGAGAAGAGAGAGAGATATAGCTGTGCCTTTTGTAGGCAGCCATGTTGAGGAAGCAGGGGGTGGGGCTGACGTGTGAGAATAACAACACACAAAGAAAGGGAAAGAGTCCAGAGTGTTTAAGAAGGCCTGCCCACACTTTGTCAAGTGTTTGAAAAAGAACAAAGATAAAAAGGAGAAAAAGAAAAAGTTATTTTTCTATGAATAATTCAGAATAGTGGGCAGATGATTCCCAGACCCATAGCTGCAGCTCCAGATTTAACTTCGCCAGCGACAGACTTTCTAGGTAGGAAAAAATATCTCAAAGGGATAATTACCTTTCCCATCTCTTTAACAGGGCTTAATATATAGATCAACGTCCCTGAGACATGCTCTCTTAGCTAAATGATTAACCAGCAAAATATAGTTTTTGTTACATTTCCACCCTGCCCACAGAATTATCTTTCCTTTAAATGGCCTTATTTGGGCTACTGTAACATACCTTCCTTTGAAGAGGTAACCATACAGTCAATGGCTGGAGAGTTGAATAGTTAATGCCCTGGGTGGCTGAGGACCAGTTCTGTACCCACTACCCACATTAGGTAGCTCACCTATTACCACTGCTATCTCCAGCTCCAGAGGATCTGGACTCCATGGGCACCTGAACTCACATGTATACATACCCTTTTCCCTGCAACACTTACATATACACATACTTAAATATAAAATAAACCCGTAAACAAATAAAATCACTTAGGAGATGCACTGAAATTGGGGAACAGATATATCTTACTTCCTTTTTTTAACCAGAAAAACCTAGAGATTCAGTTTTAAAGTGGTTCCTCAGAAGGGATGAAAACTAGAGTTCTGGTCACCTCACCTCCAGTCTCCACACAGGGTGTGCACTTAGGGGAAGTGATAAGAACCGGAGCTCCCTTCTTGCATTCTTGACCAGGACTAGGGTCATTCCTGGAAGTGCTTTTGGGGTTAGTGCCTCTAAAGTATCTACAATCAGTGCTCTTGCCAGTTCTTATCAATTTGTTGGTTGTTTTGTTTTGTTTTGTTTTTCAGATGCAGTTTCTGCCCATGCTTTTTTGCTTGTCTTACCCTTCGATAGCATGCACGATGCTTTTCCTTTGCCCTCGGTACAATTGTGAATTTGGCAAAGGCAGAGTTAGGCTGTCATCTAGCTTCCCATCCCCATCCTGGTACCTGAATCAGTAGCTCTCATGCGCTGTTCCTTGTTTCTAAAAGCTGTGGTCATGGTCGGTTCCTACGACCTCGTCAGGGCTAGAACAGCCATTGACTTCAGTGGCTCAGGGAAGCAGGCTCAAAGCAGAGGGCCAGAACAGGCTCTCTGTTCTTTTAATGTTTTTTCCCCCTAATTCTAGTTGTCTTTCCCAGTACTCCCCCTCCAGCCCACCCCCTGCCTGATCCTTCTTATGCCCACCCCCCCAGTCTACCTACAAAACCTACTCTACTTCCCATTCCCGGGGAGATTTATGCACCCCTCCCCTTTGAGCCTTCCTTGTTACTTAGCCTCTCTGGGTCTGTGGGCCGTCCCGTGGTTATCCTTTGCTTAATAGCTAATGTCCACTTGTAACTGAGAACATAGCGTGCTTGTCTTTCTGGGTCTGGGGTACCTCACTCAGGATGATTTTTCCTAGGCCCATCCAGTTGCTTGAAAAATTTCATGAGGCCATTTGTTTTTAACATCTGAGGGCATATACTGTAAGGATGTTTCACCCCTCTACAAGGATACTTGCGAAGCTATGTTCATAGTAGCTTTATTCATAAGAGCTAGAAACTGGAAACAACCTAGATATCCCTCAACTGAAGAGTGGATAAAGAGAGCTTTCTAAATGGTTTGTATTTGGCTAAGCTGGTTCTTGTCTTTCAGATTCCAGCCTATTGTCTGTGTTGTTATGAAGATCAAATCATAATGTAGATTCAAGCACCTTTGGTCAAACTCAGCTTCAGCAACTCCTGCTGTGAAGTGCATTCCTGACAGGATGCTGCTTGTCCTTAGTCCCAATTGCTCACCTTCCCTGAGTGCCCTCTGAGCACACCTCCACTGTAGAATTATAGAAAGCATGTTTGCATTCTGCCTTCACACATTACTGATAGGTTTTTCTCCACCGGTGAAATGAGCCAATTCAAGACAGATTAGATTATATTAAATGTAGGTTTATTGGGAAGCTGCTCTTGGGCGAGTTCACTGGCCCAAGGACCAAGGCCAGGGAAGTCACCATGGGCAGGGAAGGGGAAGGGGGGAGAGAGAGAGGAAAAGGGAGAGAGTAGATAGGGGAAGAGAGGGAGGAGACCAAAATGTCTGGATTATAGAGGGAAGAGTGAGCCCTCTGTGCGTAGGGCAGCCCAGCCTCTAGGCTGGAAAGTTCAAGGTTGCGGGAAGGATATACCAAGTAAGAACTGAGAATGCTGGGAGAACCTGGAGGCCAGGTCTGCTTTGATATCTAAAATATACACTTCAGTCCCTTGTCCAGGGTCCAAAACCAAACAACTAGATGCTCATCATTTTAAATTTAAGAAACATCTGTGCTATTCAGACTCGGGCAGAATTCATGTTTCACACGGGTATTTCTGCCTGGTGTGCTCTCCTGCATCCTGGTCACCATGTCTGCAGGTGTCTCCCATCTGTCTGTGTTCTTTCTACCATGTTGAGACATGAGTGGTTTCAGGACTAAATATGTTGTTCTATGGGCAGAAGGAGTCTGCATTTCTTTCGGAGCTTCCCTGAGGTCCCAAGGTTCCCATGTTCTACATAGTAAGTCTCTGACACACAGCAGGGCTTCACAGATGAATCCATACCTGCTAGGAAATTCTTTTTGTTTGGAGTTTTTGGGAGGACCGTGTAAGATACTATCTAACTGTGTAGCCCTGGCTGTTCTAGAACTCACTATGTAGACCAGGCTGGCCTCAAACTCACAGAGATCCTCTTGCCTCTGCCTCCCACATGCTGAGATTAAAGACTTGTGCCACTATGCCTGGGTCTGGTAGGAAATCCTTAAATAGGAGACTGCCAAAAGCCTTCAAGACTGAACCAATTTCTAGTCATGAAGACTCGGGTTCCATGACAGGAGATAAGGGACAATTTCAGAGCCACCAGCACTCTGCAAGTAGGGTGGCATCCACTCCTATCTTCCACGTGCTTTCCACCCAGTCTCAGGCCCGTTTACTTTATTTTTCCACAGATGTTGTCTCCTATGAGAACATGAGACTATGACTAACCCCCATCATAATTCATCTGTTGTAGAAATTTTTCTTTAAAAAAAGAACAAAAGTTTTTCTCATTATAAAGGTTTTGTTGTTGTTGTTGTTGTTGTTTGTATTCGGAGACAGTTTAACTGTAGTGAACATTAGTTTACTATGACTTTAATTTTAGGTAGTTGGGCCATAAAGTAATGGAAGATAGTGAACATTTGAAAGCTTGAAATATTCTTTGTATCACTTATATAACTAATATTCTTGTTAGAGGGAAATATGTATAAATATCTACAATACTCTTATCTAAAAAACATAGGGTATAAATATGTAGAGTGTATTAGTTGCTGCACCTTTTGCTGTAATAAAACAGTCTGGCAAAGGTTTCAGGAAGGGAGGGCTCATTTAGGTTCACAGACTGAGGGAACAGAGTACCACAGAGAGCAAGGCATGCCGGGAGGAGCTGGTCATGTAAAGGGAGGTTCTGATACTAAGGTCTAGTTCCCTAATTTGTTCTTGATTTGTCAATAAAGAAGGCCGGGAGCCAGTTGTTGTAGAAAGTACAAATAGGACTTCCGGGTCCCAAGAGGAGAAGGAGATGCAGAGGAGAGAAGGGGCTTTTTCTGCCGTGCTTTGGAGGAAAAAAGGCGAGACAATCCTGTAAGGCTTTAGGGAGAGCTAGCGCCTGCGGTCTCCACTATGGGCGAGTGGCCAAAGATATTTGGCCGGAGCTAATTGGAACAAGCCACTAAATTTAGAGCGGAGGGAGAGACAGAGATAATAAATTGGTAAGGACATGAATTTCAAGGCAGGAGATATTTGTGCCCAGCAATTGTGCCTAGCAGGCAAGTTAAGGTAAGAAGGCTGAGTGTGTGAGTATGTGTCTTTTATCTGAGGATTCAAAAGGAAGCTGGGTTAGGGCTGGTTGCGATTGATCCCAGAGCTAAGCTGATTGGAACAAACGGGAGCCAGAAGGGGCGCAAAAGGCTGTAGCTTTTTTTTTTTTTTTTTAACTACAAGCACAGGGTCACATTACACTCAGAGTAAGGAAGCAGAGGGAGGGCCAGCAAGATGGCTCACTGGATAAAGGTGATTAGCACCAAACCTGAGAACCGGAGTTTAATCCCTGAGAACTCACATAGCAGAAAACTGATGTCCTGACCTTGTTCTCTGACTTCTGTAGTATACTGTGGCACACAGCCATCTTCTCATTCCTCCCCAACACACAGATAGATTGACAAATGTTTTTAAAAATCTTGATAAAAGAAGTCAGGACAGAGGAGCTGCAGGTGCTTAGCTCCTGGTCTCCTTTGGTCCAATCCAGGACCAGAGCCTACAGAATGGAGCCACCCACAGTTGAAATGGGCCTTTCTACTCCAGGGATTCTAACCTAGATAATCCTGCACAGGCACATTCTGGGACTTGTCTAGGGGATTCTAGATCCTGTCAAGTTGACAGTGCTAACTATTGCACAGAAGATATCAAAGAAATGTATCAAAGTGCTAATAGCCTTGTGTGTAGGTATTATCACTGTTATCATTGAGGGCACTTCACTTGCTTTGTGTTGTCTATGTTTTCCAGGTTCTACGGTAAGCATGGATCATTAGTATATATATGATTAGAGTTATAGATATATAGTTGTAGATATAGATTTATAGATTTATAATATATACATTTATATATTACATTTATTAATTTATTAATTAATTTTGTGTGCCACACATATCTTTGGAGGTCAGGAGACAACTTGAGGGAGTACATTTTCTCCCTCTACTGTGTGGGTTCTCACTCACAAACTCAGGTCAGCAGGCTTGATGGCAAGTGTCTTTACCCGCTGAGCCATCTCACCAGCCCCTAATCAGGAGACTTTTACTCCTGTATAGTTAATTCCCTTATGAAACCTTTTTTTTAAAAAAAATAAAAAAATATCAGCCGGGCAGTGGTGGCACATGCCTATAATCCTAGCACTTGGGAGGCAGAGGCAGGCAGATTTCTGAGTTCAAGGCCAGCCTGGTCTATAGAGTGAGTTCCAGAACAACCAGAGCTACACAGAGAAACCCTGTCTTGAAAAACCAAAAAAAAAAAAAAAAAAAAAAAAAAAAAAAAAAAAATCCAAATAACTCAAATTCTTTCTGTGATCTCCCCTCTCTATCTCTTCCTGTAGTAACTCACTACCTGGTCTTTCTTTACCTCTTCATACGCTGGGCTTAAAGTAAAGCTGGTTTCACCATCTGGGTCACACTGTGAAGGGAAAGGGAATTGGACTTTGGTTTTGTATAGTATTTAATCCTTGCTAATGGAAGCCTTCTTGAGCATCCTGTACAGGCCACAGCTTACATTTGCAATCCTCATGAGACTCATATGGTGCTGTGGCTGCATCCAGGAAGCCTCACGCTGGAGTGATGAGAGAGCATCGGTGGGAGGTGTGTGAGGACCTCTCCTGCTGACTCTCAGAGGCCATGGGCTTATTACACACAATCCTAAGAGAGAGGTTTTGTTTGTTTGTTTGTTTGTTTTGAGAGAGGATTTCTCTGTATAGCCCTGGCTATCCTGGAACTCACTCTGTAGACCAGGCTGGCCTCGAACTCAGAAATCTGCCTGCCTCTGCCTCCCAAGTGCTGGGATTAAAGGTGTGCGCCACCCCCACCCCAACCCCCCAGCTTATCCTAAGAGTTTTGTGTTGAGAAATCACTATACAAATCTTAAGTTCTGGCCATAGAGGACATCTTTGAAATGGACCGTTGTTCTCTTTTTGGCTAGTGAAGAAACTGAAGTCTGAGGTTACCTCTTTGGGTCGGGGGTTTGTTATTGTTGGTGGTGGTTGATTTGACTTTTGTTTCTGAGTGTGGCTAATCTGTGTTAACAGATTTCGGGGCTTTTGTTTTTATTGCATCTGTAACATCTTTCAGCAAAGCTAGGCTTTGTGTGTTGCATTCCCTTTTCACCCTGTAAGATATGCTTTTGTAGATTGTCTGTCTTCTCACCCGTGGAGTACTCCTATCTCCTGGGCAGTGTCCTTGCTCTTAGCCTCTGAGTTGTGAGTTTGTCTCACATTATCTAAGATCCCCTGGCATTGTGGCTGGGTAGAGGTGTCGTTTTCCTTTTATTATCTAGTGTCTCCAGTGATCAGTTATTGCTCATCTATGTCACCTGCTCAGCTCTGGGGTATGTGACTAGTTAATGAAGGGAAAATCTTCAAATTGGAACAGGAGTGTCATCCGTCATGTGCATCCTGGAAGAAGGGAAAAGGGGGTAAAGAGGCAGGTTTCAAGAACAAGGTCTTTGTTACAAGCCCCTGCGTCTGACTCACTTTGTCACCCCACAACCTGGCATGATGCCTCACTTGGCGTCTAGCTCAATGTCCAACTCAAATGTCTCCTGAATGAATGAATGAGGGTAGCTCTATAGGCTAATATATCTGGGGGAATGTCACTCTGAAGGGGAGGGAAAATGTAGCATTGGAGCAGAGGTGGGGCATTCTTTTGGCATTGCATGTTAAAAAGAAAGAAGTCTGTTTTTTATAAACTGCTTCCAATGGGTAGAAATTGAGACATACTTTGTTCAGATAGCTGATTCCACTGCCCACACTCATTAGATATGGGGACCTGTTTTGTCACCCAACCTCATGGTACCGTGCCTTATGCTTTTCTGCTGAGGAGGTTTTGGTAAAATTGTCAGCCCAAGTTATTACATTAAGTCTAAAGTATTCCCAAGGAATAGGTGGCTGGTACTGTCATTTGAGCACTGAGAAATATTTGTCTAGATGTTTGATCCAATCTGTATTTTTATTTAATGTGTAATTGGTGAGAAAATAGCAAAGACACATTTAAATGCTTGCATCTCTAACCTTGTCACGGAGTCTGAGCTCCCATTCATCATCATTATCACGGATTCCTGCAGCCCGCCGACTTCATAGGGAAGCAAGCACTGAAGCAGATTAAAGCCGAGGGGCTGAGACGGAGATTGGTCTGCCTCACCTTGGCAACGGAGGATGTGGATCCGGAGGGAAATGAAAGCGTTTGGTACAAGGGCAAGGTGAGTACCAGGGCCACCACATCACCCATGCCGAACTTCTCCATGCATTCCCAGGTGCCTTTTGTTTTTTTCTAATTTATTCACTTATTGAGAGGATGGCACACTTGATTTCTGAGCTGATATTAAAGAAACACAAAGTAACTAACGGACAAGAAACTGAAATGTTGCTCTTTTTTTTTTTTTTTTTTTTGCAAGCAGAAGAATCTATGTATATTAAAAAATATATAGCCAACAGTTTTTAAAAAATATGGGGAAGCAATATATTTTTTTTAATCTGTGAATACAAAAGATGGCTTTTAGAAGGACTTGATGATCTGATTTAATCTCTCAAGAAGCTCTTTAAACAATACGACTGGTGTAACAGCCACAAATCCAAATGAATGCATACTGACAAAGAGGCCCACGTCTCAGAGGGTGATTTGAGAGGCAGTCACCATCTGGTGCTTCAGGACGAAGACAATGGCCATCTTCCAACTTTGCATCGTTAATGTCACTCTGGAAGTTCTATATAACCAGGGTTAGTGGGATAGCCCATCCACAGGACCCCATGGCTTCAGCTTTTCTATTTGCAAAGTCCAATATGGCTCAGCATTCGAATGTGCTTGTACTGCTGTGGGATGCTCGCTGAGGTGATGGAGAGAGAGTCCTGGCTCTTCGAAGCTCTTCCAAGAGCTATGTATTCTGTGTGGAGCAGGATCAGCTTCGTTAATGCACAAAACTCTGAGATCCTGGACCCACAGTTTTTCTCATCCACTGTAGGGTCTCTAATGTTTGCTTTCACTTTCTCCATCCCTTCAGTGTTAGTGGCAGGAGACAGGGAACCAGTAGCGACCACTGAACCTCACTGAACAGATGCACAAACCAGGCATAAGCCTTTTGACACACAACTGATGTGATTGACCTGCCCTACACACCAGAGATATTTTTCACACTTACTTGTTTAGTTTTACAACATCCCTATTAGATATATATGACTCATTTCTGCTGTAAATAATGAGACTTTGAGGCTTAGAGAGATTGGGTAAATTCTTTGAGTTGCTAGTGATTGGTGGGTGGAGCAGAATTCAATCTACCTATATTTGGGCTTTGATTCTTTTTTTTTCTTAGATATTTTCTTTATTTACATTTCAAATGATATCTCCTTTCCCTGTTTCCTCTTACAGGAAAAAAAAAAAAACCATGATCCCTCCCCCGTCTCCCTCCTCACCAACTCACCTTCTCCTGATTCCTGGCCCTACCATTCACCTACACTGGGGCATAGAGCCTTCACAGGACCAAGGGCCTCTCCTCCCATTGATGACCGACTAGACCATTTTCCTCTACATATGTTGCTGGAGCCATGAGTTCCACCATGTGTACTCTTTGGTTGGTGGTTGAGTCCTGGGACCTCTGAGGGTACTAGTTAGTTCATATTGTTGTTCCTCCTAAGGGGCTGCAAACCCTTCAGCTCCTTGGGTCCTTTCTCTAGCTCCTTCAATGGGAACCCTGTACTCAGTCCAATGGATGACTGTGAGCATCCACTTCTGTATTAGCTGGGCACTGTCAGAGCCTCTCAGGAGATAGCTATATCAGGCTCCTATCAGCCAGCAGTTGCTGTCATCCACAATAGTGTCTGAGTTTGGTGATTGAATATGGGAAGGATTCCCAGGTGGAGCAGTCTCTAGATTGTCCTTCCTTCAGTCTCTGCTCCATAGTTTGTCTCTGCAACTCCTTCCATGGGTATTTTGTTCCCCCTTCTAAGAAGGATCAAATTATCCACACTTTGGTATTCTTCTTGAGTTTCTTGTGGTTTGTGGATTATATTTTGGGTATTCCGAACTTCTGGGCTAATATACACTTATCAGTGAGTACATACCATGTATGTTCTTTTGTGACTGGGTTACCTCACTCAGGATGATATTCTCCTGTAAAGCATATGACTGATCCAGTTTGTCCTCTTTCTGCCCTTGCTGGTGTACCCGTGAAGTCACTTTGCAACTTAATTGTATGCCACAGCTCCTCATCTGGGCATGTTATTGCACACGGTGAAGCTAACAGGCTTGCCCAGGCCTCCAGTTCCCTTCTTAATCAGGGCTGAGCAAGCAAGCTCAGCTTGCTTGTCTGTGTGAATTGTTCCTCATGGCTTTCCCTGCCATCATTTTTAAGGCCAGCCTGACATATGCAGTGAATTTGAGGCCAGTCTTGGTTACATAGCTGAGTTTACATCCCCCCCCCCGCCCTGTGATTTAGAGACAGGGTCTCCTGTTAAAAACGTATTTATTTATTTTTATGTATATGAGTACACTGTAGCTGTACAGGCCGTGAGCCATCATGTGGCTGCTGGGAATTGAACTTAGGACCTCTGCTCGCTTCTGCCCCGCTCGCTCCGGCCCCACTCTCTCGGGCATAATACACTGTAGCTGTCTTCAGAGGCATCAGAAAAGGGCGTCAGATCTCATCACCGATGGTTGTGAGCCACCATGTGGTTGCTGAGATCCTAACTCTCTTACCCACTGAGCCATCTTGCCAGCCCCAGGGTCTCCTGTTAAACAGGCTGACCTTTAGCCCATGCTGTAACTGAGGATGACCTTGAACTTCTGATCCCCCTTCCTTCCAAGTGCTGGCTGGTATTTCAGGGGCATGCCGCCATAACCAGCTTTATGCTGAACTAGCCATGGAGCACAGGACTTTGTGTATGCTAGGCCAGTGCTCTCCTAATTGAATCACATCCCCAACCCAGCTTGTCTTTCACCCTTCTCACTACATGCCAGCTGCTAATAGAGTTCTAACCCAATTACAGGATCCTCCTTCTTGAATTTTCTAACATAAGCCTGTCTGCTCTTGATGCTTGGTAGGACCACCATTTTTATCATGCTATCCTCTTTCTTTCTTTCTCTCTCTCTCTTTCCTTCTTTCTTTCTTTCTTTCCTTCTTTCTTTCTCATCCAAAGATTGTCCTTTAAAAATATTTTTAAAAGTTTGAATTGCCACACAAATTATGCATATTTTCAAGGGATAATGTGACACTTTAATGCATGGCATAATGTGTGGATCAGATCAGGGTGGTTGGCATCTCTAGTATCCCAGACATTATCATTTCTTTGTGTTTGAGAGCATTTATTTTGGGTTGTGGTTGTTGTCCATAGTGGTGGTGGTGGTGATGGTGGTGATGGTGTGT
>NW_022196914.1:54183386-54223706 GCF_008632895.1 Mastomys coucha
GAGAGAGAGAGAGAGAGACAAAGAGAGAGACTATATATATAGACCCGGCTATGCTGGTATTTGCTATATAGACAGCCTGGCCACACCTGCCTCTATTCTTGAGCGCTGGGATTACAGGCATGTGTTACTGTGAAGGCAGTTAGATTATTTGGATCCCTCTCTAGTAATTGCTGCAGTTATAAACAAACATGAGAAGCAATCCCTCTTTGTCACATATATACTCTTTATATTTTAAAATGATGTATATTTTTTGTTTTTCTTGTTTCCTAACTTTGGTTTAATTTCCTATGCTTTTGGTATTTGATATTCAATTCCTGTAAACATTATTAATGTTGGAGATAGAGAATAAGTTTACCTGCTTATTCAATACGTTTTTGTAGTTTACTTTGTACCAGCAATGTTGTTGGCATAACTACAAATTAAACAGAAGAGAACTGTTGTCTTTGTGGAGTTTATACACTAGAAGAGAAGGGGTGGACCACAAGGAAAGTCCATAAAATAGATGTACATCAAATGGTGATGGTAGCCTTTGGAAATGTCCAAGTGGGGGCTGGGCAATGCCTGTGCTTAAATATGGCTTAAGTTTTTAAAAATCAAGACATAAGGGCACTTTAGTTCTGAAAGACTAAAGCAGCAAAGGAAGTTTTTAGGGAGAGGTTTATGAGAAAGCGTAGAGAGTCCAGGAGGTAGTGGTAATGGTCATTAACATTATTGCTCTCCTCCCCCACTCCTCCCCCCACTCCTCCACATTTGTTTACAAATTGCAATACATAGGGACATCGAAAGAAGCACAGATACTATGCAATTTTAAAGGGTGTCACTCCTTTGAAAGGTCATTTCCCAAAGAGACAAATGAGAAAAGGCTAAAATAAATTAGAATTATGTACGTTGGGGGAAAAAAAAAACAGAAGAATTGAGGTAGAACTACTTAGAGTTTGTGCTGGAAAATAATACTTTCTATTTTATAGTAAAATATATAGGTTTTGTAAGTAATATAAAAGGAAAGGCCAGACTTTGAAACTATTCATGCCTGTGAATTCCTGAGTCAGAAAGTAGAAACGACAATCAATACCAGCACAAGGCAAAGGCCATTTAAAACTTAGCTCTCCAGAGGAACAGTCTTGTTAGGTGACTAACTCAAGAATGACTGCAAGGAAGCTGCTGTGGGGATGCTAGCAGAGACAGAATTGCTGAGGCATCTCTGAAGTGACTGAGCTTGTGACCAGCGAGTCAGGGGACTGTGCCAGAGTCACCCAGAGCTCTTCCTGTTTCTTAGGTCGCTGAAGCAAGCCAGTTTAACTCTCCCACCTCACACAGAAATCTCTGGTTTACAGGCTTTGAAATTAATCCACAGTCGCCAAGACAGCCTTAAAACCCCCATCCTCGGGGACCCAAATCCTTGTCTTCTGTCACTAGACTCTGACCCAAAGGAGAAACAGCAGCTTCAAAGCCTGTGCTGGAGTTTGGCTGTCAACCATATGCCAGGTGAAAACACTCAAGTCCTTTACCCAACCAGTTCTCATCAGAATCTCATGGAGAGCTTCTCCTTTGGGGTTTCAAAGAGATAAAGAACCCAGACCTCAGAGATAAGGGTTAAGCTAGGAAGTGTGTTAACAGCTAAAAGACTAGAAATGATGTGAAAGCTGAGCTATGTCCGAGTGAGCAGGCAGGCTCGTGCTGGGAGAGTTGACACCAGCCATGTTTAGTCCGCAGTGCTGAACAGTGCAGCCAGAAGGAACAGCAGAATTGAGTGTGTATGTCTCTCTCTCTCTCTCTCTCTGTGTGTGTGTGTGTGTGTGTGTGTGTGTGTGTACATGCATACCTACATTTCTTTATATATCATATTTTGCTTTTACTGTTGTCTATTCTTTTCCCAGTGTTTTGACTTAACAATTTGTTTTGAATTCTGATTTCTTCAAAAAAAAAAAGATTTTAATTTTAAGTGTATGCCTGTTTGCTGGCATGTATGCACGTGTACCATGTGTGTGCAGTGTCTGAGGACCTACAGGGGGCAGTTGTTCTAGGAGACGGAGTTACAGTAGTTGTGAGTCCCAGGACATGGGTGCCAGAACCCAAAAGCAAATGTTCTTAAACTTCTGAGCCATGTCTCCTGCTTTTATTTTAATGCCATCCTTTCTTTAGATCTGGCTTGCAATAATTCTCATCTTCAATAAGACTTATTGCATAGGTTTTGTTGGGGTTTTGAAGCATAAGACCCCTGTTTTTATCTCCTGGCTTTTGATTGCTTGTTTGATATTGTTCACACCCCAGTTATGCTGAGGTCTCCACTGGTTTTGATGGTTCATCTTGCTAACTGAGATGGGGTGCAATCTCACCCAACACCCTTTTATTGATTTATCTATCGTGTACTGGTCATAGCCCGCTGGAAGCTTTCACCCGCTATTTCAGCCAACCTAACCCTACCTCTTTTCAAATTACAAAGTAAGTCTTTCATGTTATCTGCCATGGCTGTTTGGTTTTATTTTCTTGTAGCTCTGTTCACTCCCCATCTAAGCTGCAAGCTCTTGAAGGTAGGTACCAGGACTGTTCACTCCCCATCTAAGCTGGAAGCTCTTGAAGGTAGGTACCAGGACTGTTCACTCCCCATCTAAGCTGGAAGCTCTTGAAGGTAGGTACCAGGACTGTTCACTCCCCATCTAAGCTGCAAGCTCTTGAAGGTAGGTACCAGGACTGTTCACTCCCCCATCTAAGCTGGAAGCTCTTGAAGGTAGGTACCAGGACTGTTCACTCCCCATCTAAGCTGGAAGCTCTTGAAGGTAGGTACCAGGACTGTTCACTCCCCATCTAAGCTACAAGCTCTTGAAGGTAGGTACCAGGACTCCTACTGATTTCTCCAGAGTCTTGGAAAGAGGGTAGAGCTAACTATTAACACTACACCCAACCTAGGCGCCTTATAATCTGCAAGGTTGAAAATGCTCTCCCTCAGACACTAATTCTTCAAGCAACAATAATGGTGAAAACAGGAGAAGCAAAGATACCTTCATACACCATTGGCAGGAAATTTAACTAGTCCAGCTCCTATGTACATCAGTGAGGAGGTTCCTTAAAAACTAAAATCAGAGCATATAGCCATATCACTCCTGAGAACATACAAAAGAGTCTGAATCAGCACACCACAGAGGCACCACACCCACAATAAGTAGTATTCACTGTAGCAAGCACATGGGGTCAGCTGAGCTCTCCATCAAAAGAGAGACAAAGAAAACATTGCAAACATCCAATGGAGTTTTACTCAGCCATAATGAAGAAGGTGTGGAACTGGAGATCACTATGTTAAGTGACAGAAACTAGCCTCAGAAATACAGTGTTACATGTTTGCTTTCATCTGTGGAATATAGACTTTAAAATATCTGTAGCTAAGACATAAAAGTACAAAGGAGACAATTTGGGAAGAAAGGGACCAGCAGGAAGAGAGAGGAAGGATGGAGCGAAGGACATGGCGTGCTTGTGCGACTATTTCCGGATGACACCCACAATTCTCTACAACGAATAGCTAACAGACCCCTCATCCCTGTGAACCCACTCTATAGCTCAGTAATAGACCCCTCACCCCTGTGAACCCACTCTATAGCTCAGGAAACATCTGGGGACGAGAGGCACATAAGTGACCATCATGCTGATATGCTGAGGATAGCTGTTCTTTTTCAGGTGGTTGGCAACACAACATCTGGAAGCTACAGTTACAGCATCCAGAAGAGCCTGGCTTTTGCTTATGTCCCAGTCGAGCTCAGTGAAGTGGGACAGCAAGTGGAGGTTGAACTACTGGGTAAAAATTACTCAGCAACCATTGTACAGGAGCCCTTGGTACTCACGGAACCTATCAGAACCAGGCTTCACAAAGATGGTAAAAAAGACAAATCTTGAGAAAGACCCATCCCTGACAACTGAGTTGTAGCTGACAGAACTGCTCTTGGGTCCTGCTCCTGCCAGGGTAGAAGTAGCCAAGACTTCACTTCAAAATCATCAAAATCAAGATCAGTATCTTTGTAAAAACCTCTTCGTTGTTTCCCAAGCACAATGGTTTGATACATTAAAATTGTTTGCATTGTAATGCATTATAGGAACACAGTATGTGACTGATAGCTGAGAATAAATGAATAAATTATCTCTCACAGAAACAGATGCAATGACAGGGATGGACTCGCTTTATTGAGAAATTTCACCTTAAGTGGAAAAGGGATAGATTTAACTTTTCATGATATGTCCATGATGGATATAGCATTTATTATCACTGTTACATACATTCTCATGCAGTACTCTCAAATGTTTACCAGTTTCTCCTTTCTTTCTTTCTTTCTTTCTTTCTTTCTTTCTTTCTTTCTTTCTTTCTTTCTTTCTTTCTTTCCTCCATCCTTCCTTCCTTCCTTCTTTTCTTTCTTTCTTTCTTTCTTTCTTTCTTTCTTTCTTTCTTTCTCTCTAAAGATTTATTTATTGTTATATGTAAGTACACTGTAGCTGTCTTCAGACACACCAGAAGAGGGCGTCAGATCTCATTATGGATGATTGTGAGCCACCATGTGGTTGCTGGGATTTGAACTCAGGACCTTAGGAAGAGCTCTTACCCGCCGAGCCAAATGACCAGCCCCTACCAGTTTCCTCAGGGCTCCTGCAGAAAGTGGCTTTAAGGTCATTGTCTGCCCCTCCTAAGCTGCTTCTTGCATGGGGCCTGCAGAGAGAAGCATCTTCCCAAGGGAGCCGGACTTGTAAACTGCCAGAAACCATGTTGAAGACTAACTAGATTATGCCAGCACAAACACAGTTTGAATACTGAGTGGCTCTCCTTGAGCAAGAATTAATGCGAGCTGACATCACATGCTACCCTTCTGAAGAGCTTTTCAACAAAGCATTTGACAACACAGGTCAAACAAAGGCTTAAAAGCCGACAGGATTACCCTCAGCGCTGTACATGGTGAGGAAAAAAAAAGAAAAAGTTGAAAATAATCCTTTGATATACTTCTTAAAATCATTAGAGTTTAGTTGACTGAATAAATCTAAAGACTCTTAAAGGTAGTATATTATTTATGATTAATTTACACATCTTCACATTTGCTTCACGGTTTTGAGCTTTTTCTGGGTATTAAAGAAAGCTGGACTTGAAGCTTTGTAAGACTCTAAAATGAGTTCTTACCCTGTAAGTTTTGAAATGACAGCAACTTTGCATTCTAAATGTTCCATCAGAGTAATCATATATTAAGATCATCTCTCACATTTGTTCCTTTTGGTATGTCCTCTTACATAAAGAAGAAATCTTTGGTTACAAATGCTTTCTGATTATCAGGAATATTATCAGGCTTGAGCCCAATTCCCAGTTTAGGCTGATAGAGGCCCCTGTGTGAGAGCTGGAAGGCTGGCTTCTTATCTTGTTTGTTACTGATGTCCTGGAGAGTTAACTCACATTCTTCTTATTCTAAGGAAGAAGCAATATTGAAAGCACCATCTTGAGAGCTAGACACAGTGGCTCATGCTTGTTGTCCTAGCCCTCAGGAGTCAAAGAGAAGAGGATTACCTCAAATTCTAGGCCGGCTGGGGCTACAGAACGAGACTTTGTTTAAAAAAGAAATAAAAATCTTTCACAGACCATATGAAGTTCAAGAAGAAGGAACACCAAAATGTGGATGCCTCAGTCTTTCTTAGAGGTAGAGAGGGTGGGAGGGACTTGGGAGGAAGAGAGGAGGGGGAGGGAGAGAAGGGGGGCCAGGATCAGGTATGAGAGAAGACAGGCAAGATGCACAGAGGGTTGGGAATTTGAACAGAGGTGTGAAGCAATAGGAGATAGGGAACTGGGGGTAGCCACCAGCAAATCCCAGATGCCAGAAAGCAAGAGGTTCCCAGGACCCAACAAAGATGAGATTAGCTGAAATGCCCAACAAAGGGGAGGGAGAACCTGAAGAGACCATATCCAGAGGTTAAGGTAGGCCCCTGGTTGGAGGATGGGGCCACCCATTCATCTCCAAATTCTTAACCCAGAAGGGCTCCTGTCTAAAGGAAATACGGGGACAAAGTGTGGGGCAGAGACTGAAGGAAAGGCCACCCAGAGACTGCTCCACCTGGGGATCCATCTCAGACACTATTGTGGATGCCAAGAAGTACTTGCTGACAGGAGCCTGTTATAGCTGTCTCCTGAGAGGCTTTGCCAGAGCTTGACAAATACAGAGGCAGATGCTTGTAGCCAACCATTGGACTTAGCATGGGATCCCCAATGGAGGTGTTAGAGAAAGGACTGAAGGAGCTGAAGGAGTTTGCAACCCCATAGGAAGAACAACAATATCAACCAACCAGATCCGCCATAACTCCCATTGACTAAATCACCAACCAAACAGTAGACATGGGACCCAAGGCTCCAGTCACATATGTAGCAGAGGATGGCATTATTTGGTATCAATAGGGAGAGAAGCCCTTGGTCCTGTGAAGGCTCAATTCCTCAGTGTAGGGGAATGCCAGGACGGTGAGGTGGGAATGGGTGGATGGGAGGGGGAGCATCCTCATAGAAGTAGGGGGAGGAGGGATGGGAGAAGAGGGTTCCAGAGGGGAAACCAGGAAAGGGGATAACATTTGAAATGTAAATATATAAAATATCCAATAAAAAAAATCCCCAAACCAAACAACAATAGAAACCAAAACAAACAAAACCCAGCTCAACAGTGTAATGCATAGGACATTAGACTTTACATAAAAGATGTCCCCTTTACAGTATCATTGTGGGATCCACTTAGATCCAACACAACTCAAACACCAGGTCAATGCAGATAACAAAATGTATTGTAATCAAGCCACAACTGATGGACCTGGGCCCTAGAACAGACTTGGGAACTGAACTGTGACCCCCAAGCCAAGTATATTGCAGAATAAGTCTGAAAACCACAAATATCTGTGCCAAGTTATAGTTACATTTTTCCATCAATCAGGATTTAAGGATAAGGACTTCCCTTATGTGGTTGATCTATGTCAACTGATACAGACCGTAGGTTTTATAGTCCAACCAATTGAATCTATTCTTTTGTAGTTAGGAATAGTCATTATGCTTTGGAGAACAAAGGATGAATTATTGGAGCTGTGGTTAGCAACAGTCACTATGTTCTGGAACAGAAGATGAAAAACAAAGGCTGTTCAGCTATTGGGAAGTCCCCAGCTCCTCTAGGGCCTGGGACCTTGAACTTAGTTTCTTCCTATGATTAAATAGTCTGAAAACAAAATGGCAGAACTTAGGACAAGATTCTTTTGCTTGTTCCCAACAGTATAAGCCCACATCTTGACTTCCCTAGGGACTTTCCTGGGCTCCCTTTTTGTTCCTGTTGTGCTATTAGAAGTTAGGTCACCCCTGTGCTTCTATCCCCACCAGGCATCATTCTATCCGTGCTCTAAGCAGCCCATTACTAATCAATTATATACAGCCAGCTTACCCTTAGAAAGGTGAGTCAAACAGATTTCTCCCCATGGAAATATGAGCTGTGGCTTACAGAGAACAAGCTGGGTAACAGACAGAGCTGAAGCTGAAATGATAGCACATAAAAAGGAAGCCACGAAGCCTACAGAAGATGAGCTCCTGAGAAGAGAGCCCCGGGAGAAACAGAGAAGGAATACCAGGTTTCCAACCATTCAGCTCCCGATAGCACGTCAGCCAGCTCTTGGATGAGTACTGTGACCCAAAAGAGCCCATGTGAAATCAGGCCTGGTAGCTCAGGCCCATAATCCCAATTACCTGGAAGTCTGAGGCAGGAGACTTCCAAGTTCAAGGCCATCTTGAACAACTTAGTGAGAGCTTGTCTCAAAATCAAAATTAAAATAGGTCAGGCCTATAACATAGTGGGTAGAGTGCTTTCTAACCACCTAAGAGACCCTAGGCTTGATCCTCAGGACTAGGAGTAGGGGTGAAGGGTGGAAGGGTGAGCCCAAGTGTTACTACCACTTCTAGAAAGTGGGTCACATGCTGTGATATCCCAGAGAACTGAGCCTGGGATTGATGGGCACTCTGAATAGCAAACAACCAACATTCTTGAAAACACCAGAGTGGCCTGGCAAGATGGTTCAGCAGACAGAGATCCGTGCAGCCAAGGCTGACAACCTGAGTTCATTCCCTGGGACCTACACAGAGTAAGGTAGGAGAACGCCAACTCCCACTTTGACCTCTATACACTCACCATGGCACAACATAGCCCACCCTCCCAACACACAAACAAACAAACAAATAAATGTAATAAATATTTGAAAGTCCTACAGAGATGCATATAAGAATTGTCCAGGAGACTCATGCTTAAGAACTTACCATGACTGCACCTGGTGGCGTACATTTACAATCCCGGCACTTGGGGCTGAGGCAGGAGGATGGGGAGTTCAAGGTCATCCTGTGTTCACAGTCTAAGGAACCCCCGTCTTTCTCCTGTTTTACTGATAAGGGAAAATGATAGGAGAAAAACAATGTTAAACTTTTTGAAGTATGCTGTGGAGGATGTTGAATAGACAGACTACATTCTGGGCTCTTTGTAGACCTCTCTTTGTGCATATTTAAACCGAACCACAGGAAAGCTGAGAAGGGTGAGCTGAGTGCAGCTGTGAATGCAAAGGTGTTTCCTAACACCAAGTTCTGGGAAAGCAAAATGAGTAATTCTGTCCTTTTGAGGAGTCAGCACGTGGAATAGGTGCCCGTCCCAAAGGCCTATTGTAACTGTAGAAGTTCATTGAGTTGTATAGATGTTGGGGGTGGCTAATTTTGGTGTATAGTGGGTTTTTTTTTTTATTTTCAAGTTTTTTTTTAAAATAATAGTTTATGAAGTTTAGGAAACTAGGGGAGCTGGAGAGCTGGCTTAGTGTTTTAGAGCACATGTTGCTCTTGCAGAGGACCTAGGTTCAATTCCCAGCATCGACATGGCAGCTCACAACCATCCATTGTAACTCCAGTTCCTGGGGAATCTAGTGCCCTCTCTGGTGCATACATGGTTCACATATGTACATGCAGACAAAATACTCATAACATTAAAATAAACCAAGTGAATCTTTTAAAATGTCATGTATAAATTACCATTCCAGTTTTATCTCTTTGCCTTTAATGAGCATGAAAATAGTTCCTGGTTTACAGAACGTTCCATGAGGAGTGGTAAGGGATCGGCACACTAATCAACGTTTTCAGCAGGGAGAGACTTTGGAAGAGTTTTGAAGGCCATGAAGCATGGATCTAGTGGGTAGAGGGGAGGCTTCTGGACAGAGAGACTCTAGACCTGCTTCCAAGGCCTGCTGTCAGTGAGCACAGCTCCCATTTCCATCCGCTGAAGCCAGCGTAATTAAACAGCTAAATGTAAATGTATAATTGAACGATGTTGGTCAATACAGACCAGCCCTGGAAAAGCAGATAAGCCCTATCCCCACCCCCATTACAGAGCCTGGGGAGCACTGGGAGTCGGCTCTCTCCAGGTAGGCTTTGGATTCCACCTCTTGTTTTCTTGTTAACACTGGAAAAGGAGCTACCTCCTTAAGATCTAAATTACAGTATAAAAGGGTGGTGCCTTGTTGAGACCCTTCAAAGCTCTTCCTTTTTGAGACCCAAAAGAATAAAATCTAAGCTCTACCTCTGACCCTGGCTGGAGACTTCATAGTAAGACACCTAAAACATTACATACTGTTCTCTCAGGTGAAGGATCACAGCCCAGCCTGTGAATCACCCGAGTAGGAAAGCTAGTTCACCTCAAGACGTGCTAAGGAAGGGGGAGGATTAATTGTCCCCTTAACGCAGTGATAGTGTACTCGTCATTCCAGAAGCCTCTCCATCAGGGATGCTTGAGGTACTCCCATGAAGCACTTCGACAGAGCCGGTCGGCTTTTCTGAGTTCTAACTTTGACTTTTCCTCCCTTCAGATACTGGCCAAAAGCCTACACATACCTTCCCTGGACCTCTGCGCTTTCTCTTTCTCTGAAGGCCTCTCCCTTCCACCACGCAGGTGCTTGCTGACCTCAATTGCAAATGGCACGGCATTTTCTATTCCTCTTCTCCATCTCTCTCTTCCTGGCAGTTGCCAAGATTTACAGCTTGCCCGCCCTGTTGACTCTTTCTCAGAAGCTAATAAAATCATTCTTAAACGTCTTTCTGAGTACTTTTTTTTAAACTTTCTTTCTTAGGGAGAATAAGAGGTTTCCCTGGTAACACTGCTTTCCAGGGCTGTCCAGGTTACAGAAGCCTCGGGTGTCGTGAATGTCAAAGGGACAGAACATTTTGAGAATGAAGAAACAGAAAAGAAAGCCAGAACATCAGGAGCTGGCGAGTAAGAATAAAAGCTGACAAGTGTCCCCCCTTAGGATAACCAGATGGTCTTTGGTGCCATCAGCACAAATGTTTTTAGGGGACCAGTAAGGAGAAAAGCTGGACTGCATCAGTAAATGGAAGAGAGGCTAAGGCATAGAGAATTAGGATATACTATTATTTTACTCTGGGGAAAGCACTTTTGAATAAGATGATCATAAAGAGTGTCAGTTAGAAGCAAGTTTAACAGAAGTGGAGGCAATTGTTTGGTTAAGTCATTTACGAAGTTTGGCAGGTGTGAGAACTATGAAGTAGCTCAGTTCCTGTTCCCTGCTCTGTTAGAGCTTCCTCAATCCTAACTGTACACATCTGTATGATTCTAGCAGGAGGAAAGGACACATCAAGTAAGATTAAAGGTTGGAAAATCCCCCTGTGTTAAGCGGAGTGGTTTTGTTTGTTGTTTGTTTGTTTGTGTGTTTGTATGTTTTTGTTTGGTTTGGGTTGGGTTTTGGTTTTTCAAGATTGGGTTTCTCTGTATAGCTCTGGCCGTCCTGGAATTTGCTATATAAACCAGCTTGGCCTTGAACTCAGAGAGATTTGATTGCCTCTGCTTCCTGAGCCAGGATTTAAAAAGGTATGTGCCAACACTGCCTGGCCACATACGGCTTTTATGTGAGTGGGGGGTCAGGACTCAGGCCCCTACGCTTGCACAGTTTACAACTGTCTTCCGGTCCCCTTGATGTATTTTTGAGACCTGGTCTCATTTTATAGTCCAGAGTGGCTTTGGTGCTTTTCCGGCATCTCAGGGGGGTGACAGGTCTTTACCAGCATTGACAAACTACCTCTTACCTCTTAATAAGCAGTGCACTGTTTATGGGGGTGGTTTGGAGAGCCATGGTTTTCTCATGGGCTCCTAATACTTGCAGCTCCATGAAATTCATTTTTAGAGTGAGTTTTTGCTGCTGGAATTGCTCAAATTTACTCAGGCTGAGTCTATGTCTTCAAACCCTATCGATCTAGCTATCCTGTGTTTAAAGACCAAATTGGAAATACCAATAACCACAGAGAGTTATAAATAACAAAGAGACAGAAGGTGAGCATTTTTTGATTCTGTTGTTCTATGCAACTGAAGTTTCTATATGTTTATGTGTATCATAAAACAGGGAGACTGGGCTTCAGTGTGTATAGTAAGAGAAAATGGTAGGATCATATGTGAAATAATTCACTAATTTTAAATATATTTCAAGTTCAGTCTCTTTTTCAAATTGTTAAAGATTAGTTTATTTTTGTTTATTTATGTGTGTGTCTATGTGAGTATATGCCACCTGTGTGCAGGTGCCTACAGAGCCAGAAGAGGGCGCTAGATCACAAGCAAGTAGAGTTACAGGCAGTTGTGAGTTATCCAACGTGGGTGCTGGGAACTGAACTCTTACCCTCTAAAAGAACAGTACGTATTCTCAATTGCCCCAAATTTCTTTTTTTCAAATTCTTAATTGTGTGAAAATCAAAGACACACATGATGAATTTTCTGATGAACAGGGACATTTTCAAGTACAGAGATATTTAAAATAACCCAGAATTGTTTCCAAAGAAACAAAGACACAGACTGTTGTAGTATGGTTGTGAAAGCAGATTCACCAAACTTATTATTAGATTTAAGTTTTTTTTTCCCCCGAATCACCTGTGTGCCTGTTGCTCATATAAAGGAAACTGTGAAACCAAAAGCTTAAAAAATGATTTTCCCAGGGCTGGAGAGATGGCTCAGACATTAAGAGCACTGACTGCTCTTGCAGAGATCCTGAGTTCAGTTCTTAGCACTACATGGTGGCTCACAACCGTCTGTAATGAGATCTGATGCCTCTTCTGGTTTTGTCTGAAGAGAGTGACAGTGAACTCACATATACAAAATAAATAAATACATCTTTAAAAAAATGTTTTTTCAGTAAATGGACAAATCTGGCTGCACTGACATTTAAATCCTGATACTTGAGGGAGACTGGTTTTGATAAAGTCGTTGACATATCTGTTAAACTTGAGGCTTAAAGATAAAAGGCTGAGGGTCTGGGGAGATTGCTCAGTGATTAAGAGTTCTTGAAGGGGCTGGTGAGATGGCTCAGTGGTTAAGAGCACTGACTGCTCTTCCGAAGGTCCTGAGTTCAACTCCCAGCAACCACATGGTGGCTCACAGCTGTAATGGGATCTGACACCCTCTTCTGGTGTGTCTGAAGACAGCTACAGTGTACTTACATATAACAATAAATAAATCTAAAAAAAAAAAAAAAAAAAAAAGCTCTTGCAGAGGACCCAGGATGCCATTCCTAGACCCACAGGGCAGCTTACAACCTTCTGTAACTTCAGCTCCAGGGAATCTGACACCTTCTTCTGGCCTCTGTGGGCATTGCATGCATGTGGTGCACATACATATACACATGCAGGCAAACACATACATACATAAAATTTTAAAAGTAAATAAATAAATTATACACATGGCAGACCAGTTTATTGCAAAAAAGTGTGTAGCTATTAATATTGTTCTTTTTCAGAACTATACTATATATTTTAGGAATATTATTTTCTTGCTCCCTTTTGTGGTATAATATCTATTTCATTTTATTTTTCTCATTTGTTTTTTTACTGATATAATTATATATGTATGCATCAACAGAAAATTTTCAATCTTTATATTTTTCTGGTCACTATTTCTTGTTTTATTTCATGCTAATATGAAAAAATAACTGTGTCATATAGAAGAGATAAAGTTTTAAAAAATGAATCTTATCATTTGGTTATCCAAAATTGTCTTCTTCTTTCCAGTACTGGGGACTGAGTCTATGGTGCAGCATATCGCGAATGAGCATTCTACCGCTGAACGAGTCTCTGTAGAACCCCTTTTAAGACAGAGTCAAAGTTGTCCAGGCTGGCCTTGAACTTCAAACCTCTTCCCCAGTTTCCTGAGTAAGGGGCCTCACCAAAGGAGGCTTGACTTGCTGGGGTGAGCAGGACACCCCTGCATGGCCTCTCCATGGGCTTAACTTGACAAACAGTTCAAATACTCAACCTAACAGGCAGAATGACTGATAAGGATGCTCTGGAGGAGCCACCAAACAGTCCCTAGACCATGTGGACCACACACGAGCAGCAGCTGAAACCATAGAAAAGATACAGCCCTACTGCCACAGCTGTTTCCAAAAAGGCTTCCTTACTTGCCCTCTCCAGACCCTAACCAGGGCCCCTCATTGACTCAGTTTACCTTGATGTCATGGAGGTGAAGGGGCCTGGCTCTCGTGTAAGGGTTGGCTCCTTGTGACATAGAACATAGAAGAAGAAGACTATAGGGCATGGACAGTGGTTACCAGTAGGACAGTGAGATGTCAGTTGATCCATGTTCAAGAGGAGTGTGGTGTGTGTGCCTGGTCAGGAGTTAATTCTGGGTGAACTAATGCTTCAAAAAGTCTACTCATGTTATTAATGCACTAATTACTTTTATTGCTGTGACCACCTGACTAGAAGCAAATTCAAGGTAGAAGGACTGAACTGACCTGGGGGTCATGGTTTGAGGAAACAGTTAATCATACAAGGGAAGGCTCAGTGGTGAAGTTGGCTTGAGACCGTGGTGACAGGAGGGTCAGGCTGTGTGCTCTGGGATGGGACAGGAAGCAGGGCTGGGGTATAAACTTCCAGCTCATCCCTGACCCAGGGACCCATTTCTTCCAACTAGGATATCCTTCCTAATGGCTCTTCAGTGTTCTCAAAGAGCACCATTATCTGGGGACAAAGTTTCCAAAGCACAACCCAGTTGGGAACTTTTTACATTTACACCACAACTTATACTTTTTTTTCTCTCCATGACAAAGGGAAATATGGTACTATTAGGCTCAAATGGGAACTTATGTGTATCTAAATGTATACACTATCTCTGAAATCTAGTATTTCTTATTAAAAATTCTAGAAAGAGTTGAAAGATATAGTTTACATTGTGTGACTGTACTACTAAATTTAACACAATTACATGCATTTGCTTTTTAAAGACTCTCCTTAGGATAGCATATGTATTTCACTTTCTTCTCTAGTAGTGGAATTTTTTGTTATAGAATATGCTTTTCCTAAACACATGTATTCACAATTTTTGAGTATGTAGACATGGTTGGAAAGAGTTGTCATGTGACTCACTCCCTCCTTCCTTCCTTCTTTCATTCCTTCCTTCCTTCCTTTCTTCCTTTCTTTTTTTCCCCCAAGATAAAGTTTCTCTGCAGCTCTGGCTGTCCTGGAACTTACTCTGTAGACCAGTATGGCCTCATACTCAGAGATCCATCTGCCTCTGCTTCCCAAGTGCTGGGATTAAAGGTGTGCACCATCACTACCTGGCTTATGTATCTTATTTTTAGGAAATGAGTATAAACTGTAGACAGTGTGGCATACCCAAAAAAGTAGTGTTCATAGTTTTTAATGCACAAAATAAGGGCACAAAGTATACAAATGTCCATCGATTATAGAAACCAAACACTAACTAGGTCAAGAAATAAGCTGTTACTGAGGCCAGGCAGTGGCCAGAGAGAGATTGCTTTGTTAGAATCCCTTGCCATAGGCACGCTGCCATGCTAGGATCTCTTTATCAGAGTAGAACCCGACTCTGCTCTGTGTTCTGGTGCTTGGAGAGTGGAGATGAAAAACAGTGATCAGATGAAGGAGTCAAGGAAGTTTCATTTTGAATCAGCCTCAGCCCTTATTCAAACTTACCAATTTCATAAATCTAGAGAATCTCAGAGCTAAAGGGAATTACTTTTCTTCTTTTTCTCCTCTTACCCTTTCTCTCCCTACATGCACATGCCCACACACTAAGACACCAAACAAAACCAACAAGAAGCTGAAGGTGCTGTTTAATGAAGAATTATCTTTTTACTATGCTGTATGGAGGCTCAAGGCTTCCTCCTGCTTCAATCGTAGCAGAGAATGTAACATATGCATGTAGATCCTAACAAATGGAAGAAGTGACCTCAGGACACCCCTTGGACACCCTCTTAGATATTTTCAGGTCTGGAGATCCTTTCCTTAGTTGAAGATGCTGCCCACCTCTATTTCTACAGCAAAGTGCATCGTGAAAACAGTTTAGAGGATGGTATCTAAACGAACAGACTTCAATCCTCTTTCTGATGCTCCAGGGCCAAACTGTGCCAGCCAGGAACAGAGCAATAAGTAATACCAACCACAACTTAACACACAGGTGCACAGTTCAGTTACCTCAATGAAGAAAGCCCTTCTACCAGTCTTATCTCCAAGCTGGGTAGCTTTTCTTCACACACACCAAGTGTTGGTTGCACTTTCAGACAGAAGGGGTTAAGGCTGCTTGGCCTTTGTGGCCAGTACTTAGTGTATTTAAAGGTGTTGAAACAAACAGCCGTTGGGGAGAAGCATTGAAACACAAGGGTGTTTCTGAGCTTCTCTGAGCTTCTTCTGAGCTTAGATTGCTGGTCTGCAGCATAAGCCAAAACAGCATGAGACCATGGGTGTGGGTGGCTGTGTGTGATCCCTTAGTGTAGAGTGAAGACCCGTGTTCATGGCATTTTGAAAATTGTGTCATTACACATAATAATGTTATCACTAATAATAACTTTAATAGGAATAGGACAAGAAGAAATAACTACTCGGGTAAAGAAAGTTTTTCAAAATTGAAGGTACAGAGGATACATGGTAAAAAATTAATTATGCTCCTTTGCCGGATCAATCTGTCTCACTAGAGACAACCAATCTCTCTCTTCCTCTCCTTTTCCCTCTCTCTCTTTCTCTCCCCAACCCCCGTCTCAGATACACACACACTTTAAGAAAATAAAAACACACTACCCATAACTTTCCCTAACTTCAAGAAAAGGTGTATTGGACACTGCTCCACAATATCCTTCTAAATGATTAAAACTTCAAGGCACATAGCTAGCGGCAATTTGAAAGATAAAACAATACTGACAGCTCCATTTCAGTGGCAGCAGAGAAGTTGAAGTACTTAGGAATTAAATTAATAAGAAATATGTAAATGTATAGAAGGAAAACCTTAATGTACTCCTAAAGGTTACCAAAGTAGGCCTCGGGAAAGGGGGAGGTACCTCTTAGTCTCTGATATAACAGAGTATCACAGTTTCTGCAAATTAACTCAGAAACTTAATTCAGTTCCAAGAAAGCACCCTCAAACATTTTATTTACTTATTTTGAAACAGTCTTGCTATATCAGCCCTGAGGTGACCATCCGTTTGTCTCGGCCTCCTGAAGGCTGGGGTTAAAGGTGTGTTCTCCCACACACAGCTCCAAAACTCTTCCACTAGACTAGATATGTTGATACGAAAGATCACACAGGAGCTCATCCCGAGGGAATAGCTAGGAAAACACAAAAGGTGCAAAGCAGTGGGAGCTCACTGGTCCTATTATAGCTTATTGAAAAGTGTGTGGATGTCTCTGTAACAGAAAGAATACAAATCGTGTGTAAAGGAGGCGGGTGAAATAGGACTGAACATCTAGATATAGGCCCAAGTATCTACGGAAAACAGTATATGGTGATGGTGGTACCTACATCTCTGAGGCACAAGTGGGCTTCTTTTACAGTGCTGAAAGTTTGTCATCTGGAAGTATCACCATTTATCACCTTGCTTTTTGAGACAAAGTCTTATTTTATAGCCCAATTAGCCTGGCCCCAAACTCATGTTCCTCCCACAAGAGCCTGTCAAGTGCTGAAATTGCATTTTGTGCCTACAGTCTGGCTGAGGTTGACTTTAAGCCACTAATTTTAGAGATCATGAATTTGAGTAATTTCCACTTTAGTCTTTGGGTCAGGTTTCTGCTCAATTCTGCCTAAGCCACTTTCTCTCTCCTCAGCTGGGGATAAAGGAGTTTGAAATCCAGACTAAGACCAGTCTTTGTTAGTGATAGCCTCCCATATTCTTTATTCTTGTTTCAATGATTTGTCCATGAATAACTGGCCTTTTGAAATGGCACATAATCAACCCCACTTGGTAACACTGTGAATGTGCATGCAGGGTTTTATGTGGACCTACATTTTTAACTCCTTTGGAGTTGGCACTGTTGGCAAAAGTATGGTTAGTTTTGTAAGAAGAGGCCAAGCTGCCTTTAGTATAGTACTCATTAGTTTGTGGCTATAAGGAAACTGTTAAAGTCCATGCACACATGGATGGGGAGGAGAACATATCTGGTGGTATCGACAATGAACCTATGGCTTTATGTAGATACATGTGGACAAAGGATGTGGGTGTGTAAGAAGACTTTATGTATGTGTTGGATGTAGATCATGGCTCTCAGTCTAACGTGAACAGAAGCTCGTTTATTCAGAGCCAAATAGGACTTGCCCATGGCTCAGGAACACAGATTCTACATGTACCACTATAGAAGAGGTCACACACAGATGAGAGAAAACCATAAGCCAAGGCATTTGCCAATTATATCGGTGGGGACATCAGGTAGGTGGACTACAGTCAAGCAGAGAAATCTCTTCCGTAGGTTTCACGTAGTCTTATAGCATTCTTAGCTTAGGTTAGGGTTGGGAAAGCTAATAGTCTGCAAAGTTAATAAGTTTTAGACCCAGAGGTCGGTAATACGTGGTTATTATGGCAGCTGAAGGTAGCCCAAGATGATTTTTGACTCTTGACTAGAAACAGTGCTTCTCTCCATAACTACAAAGTTCTAATTAATTAGTTGCAAGAGCTTCAACAGGGATGTGTTTCTTCAGAGAACTTTAGTGCAGTGTATATGTGCATACACATGTCTAGTTGCTATTGACAATCTACTGAGAGCCAAGAGGCAATGGCTACACAAGAGCAACAAGCATAGCACCAGTTTTGGTTTCTGAAGGCCATCTTCTTCCCAGACAGGTCAGAATTCCTTAGAGGAATATGCAGTTCCAAAGCAGAGGAGGGGAGATGCACAATGGGCCTAGGAAACTCATGGTGCGAAAAGTAAAGAAATGATGGGATGAGTGATGAAAAAGGAGCCAAAAGGACACAAGAACCAGACCACTGAGGCTTCTGTGGCCAAACTGGGGAAAATTCAGGCATAGAAGTAACTATGGGACTCCTGACTTATGTTCTGGATCTTTGCCACATGCCTTCCTTGGAGAATAATGTAGTTCCTCACTAAGTCCCAACTTATTTGAGATGGGATCCAAAGACACAGGCCCAGACGAAAAGATAACTGCAAGCCTTCTCTCACACGTGGACTTTCAGTTTCCTTCCACTTTAGCTCCCCTCCCCCATCACTCCTCTACTCTGGCTCCCTCCAACCCCATCACTCCTTTCCTCTTTATTTTCCTAATACATATGTTTTCACCCTGTTTTTACAGTGTCTTACTTACTGAGCATCTCCCTATAACCAAACAAAACATTCCATGTAAGCCCTCCCAATGGCTCTCACCCTATAATAGCCTCCTCAGCAACAGTGATGGGGTTCCAACAGGTACAACACAGCCAATTGACCAGTCAGACCAAGGAAGAACTGACCTTGCTACAATGAAGCACAGTCACCCTACAAAACCAAATAGATCCCTTGCCTGCAGGAGTCCTCCAAAACCACAGATGACTAGACTTGATGGCCGCTGGAAAGAGGGCCATGGGGGCCTTCCTGGGGCAAGGAAAATGCTAAACAGTTATTAGAAAGAGTCAAAAACCAAAAAAGGGTAGACAATACCTTCTGGAAGTATACCTGACTGCTTGGGAGCTGTGGATTGACCCCTTGGCAGGCCCAATCATTATGCTCATGTTAACCCTAAATCATTAAACTCATGTTAACTCTAAATCCTTATGATCATGTTAACCTCACTCTTTGGTCCCTGCCTTTCAGCTGTCTCACCAAGTCTCTCCATCAAAGACTTACAACTTTCACATCCTGGAAGGTCACTGAATTCTTCATGGCAGAAAACTACCAGCTCTTATCCTACCTGGAAGCTACCTCAACATGCCCCTCCCAATGTTGAGAGTTCAACAGGAAGCAGCCTCCCTGAAACTGTGATGCCTCGTCTCCTTTTCTTTTTACCCTTCTAAGGTTGGGATATATTGGTGTCATGAGAAATGGCTGTACTGGGCAATAGTACCAAGTCATAAAGAGTGGCTTAGCCCTGCCTGACCATTCCAGAGCCACCTACAGAAACAATATGCCCAGATGCTAAAAACAACCCACTTGCTCCCAATCAAACCAAAAAAATTAGTTATAACTTCCTTGTTGCGCTGTGCGTGTACGTGTGCACATGTGTGTGTGCATGTGTGTGTGTGTGTGTGTGTGTGTGTGTGTGTGTGTGTGTGTGTAGGCATATGTGTCTCCCAGCCCAGGTAAGTGCACTCAATCTTCATCCCTTTGAAAAGCTAGGGCCCCTCCCTGTTCAAATAACGCAGTGTCACTCAGCCTGTTGAAGTGTGTGTGTGTGTGTGTGTGTGTGTGTGTGTGTGTGTGGTGTCTTGGGGGTGCAATTATGCTCATGTTAACCCTCATGAGCATAATGAGCAATTATGCATATGCTAAAGGATTATGGCATATTGATCAAAACAAGAATCCAAGAGTTCACAATGAACTAAATACATAAGAAACTCAGAAACTCATAGAAAGGAAACTAGAAAGTCACTATGGGTAGCCATCCTAATTATAATCTATTCATGCAAGAAGTGAAAGCCAATAAGCAAACGTTTGAGGACTACTGAGTAATTCCAAGGGGGAAATGGTAAGTTTGCAATGGAGAACTGATGCCAGCAACACAGGGGTCCCACAAAACCAGGAAGCACCCACATCGCTTTCCTGTACTCTTGTCAGAAGCTGCTGTCTGAGTCAAATCTGAAAGAAACACCAAAGGACCCCCAGCAGAGAGATTTTTAAAAGATAACTATGCACAGTATGCACACCATAGGTGTTCAGGACATAGATGAAAATCAGACTCTTCCACCTGCACATTTTCAGGGCACCACCGGCTACAAGCTCAGGTGGAAATGTAGGGCACTGGGAGCCTTAGTGTGGGCTTAGTTCCAGGAGCAGTAATTACAGGAGGCTGTTTGATGTCTAACAAGGGCAGGGAAAGCCTGGGCAAGCGGCATATGACTACAGTCCCAGTTCTATCAGTGGTAGATGAAGAGGCAGGAGGTCAGAGAGCTGGAGGAGGCTATTCTGGGCTACATAGTAAACACCTGCTTAAAAACAAAAGGAGAGAAATATAGAAAACAAATATGGGGTAGAAGAATATGCAGAGACCACAGTGGGCATTTCTGTTCCCTCCTACACTATCCTCAAGACAAAGGTAAACAAACATCTCTTCTAAGAGTTTGTCTTTGGGTTTTAAAATTTATAAAATTTAAAACATTCTGACTATATTTTACTAAGGATAAGAAGCAGCCATCTACTTCAAAGAAAACTTTTATGCATGTTAAGAAGGAAACATATTCAAGGATAATTTTTTTTAAAAAAGGGAAACACTTTTTACTCTCACACAAATGCAGAAATTAAGCAATTTCATCTAACTTACTAACGAAGAAACCGATAAGAAATTAAAACTGGTATAGGGAACAATACAACAAACGCCCATCAGTCAACTGCATGGAAGTCAGTTGAGTACATCAGCAATAATTACTTTTCAAGGCTATCATTCATCCGGAGCTTCTAAAGCTGTAAAGTAACTCCCACGGCCTTGGCCTCAGCCAGAGAGGGTGTGTTCTCTATGCAGTGCAGAATTTTTTCTTTCATCTAACAGTTATCACTTATCTCTAGACACTGAGTAAGCAAACAGACGGTCTTCAGGTGGGCATACCCAGAACGTCTTGAAACGAAACTTCACCACTTCATTTCAATGTCTGTGCAGACAGAATGTGTTTGGCCCACTGATGATGGGAAGGAAGTGGCTTCATGGGTCCACACTTCATAAATGAATCTGAAACACCATCTGCAGGGCTCTCTTCTCTCTTCTCTCATCTGTAATGGTCCAAACATGGTTTCTCCTGGGGCTATAGGGGCGCTAATTATAATGCTTAGCTGCCAAGGTTGTGGCTAGATTTAATCAGATAAAGGTTGTGAAACAGCTTTGGAACTTGTAGCTATTAAGTTCATGGCTAGGAAAACTAACGGGCCTCTGGCTGGGCCTTGGAAGTAGCAGCGGAGTTTGCCCGCGTGCTCTGTGCGGCTCCTCCCCCGGTCCCCCCACACCCCCGGGAGGCGGAGGCGCTGGACGCCGGCCCTCCCCAGCCCGCGGCCCGCCCAGGTGAATGTAATTTTGCGGGGGGGCGGGGAGCCCGGCCGCTCAGTTCCCGATTCTGTCGGGGGTTCCCGCAGATCGGCCTCTGCAGGCTGCTAAGGATGGGCAAGCTGAGCAGATGCACCGGCGGGAGCCAGGCTGGAGGTCCCGGGCCGCAGCTGCCACTGTTGCTGCTGCTGCTGCCGTTGTTGTCGCCAGCCCGGGCCTCTGGGGCCGCCCAGCCGCCCCATGTGGTCTTCGTGCTGGCGGACGACCTAGGCTGGAACGACGTGGGTTTCCACGGCTCGGCCATCCGCACGCCGCACTTGGATGCGCTGGCGGCCGGCGGCGTGGTCCTGGACAACTACTACGTGCAGCCGCTATGCACGCCCTCGCGGAGCCAGCTGCTCACCGGCCGCTATCAGGTACTAGGTGGCCTCCAGCCCCGGGTGACCCCGCGAGCCTGCGAGCTGGCACCAAGTGTTCCGTAGGACCACGCTTGCTGCCCCTGGCTTCCCCAGGCTGCTGCCTAGGGCAGCCACTGCGCATGCCTGGCTTCCTCCTGGTGGCCAAAGGCTGGAGTGGCTTTCGTTTTCTCAAGGTCGGACTAGAGAGGGTTTCTGGGAACTCGAGATGCTGTGTCTGTGAATCCCCCCAAAAGGCTAGATGAAGTCCTGAGGAGGAAGGATGGAGAAGAAAAGGGAGGCCCAAGGAGCTCCAGAGGGGCACTGAAGTGAGAGGCCGCACTGGGACGGACCCCTGGTGACTGACGTGTTTCATAGGTCAGGAGTGACCTACTTGAGCCAGGAAACCATGTAGATGGGAGTTTCAGAGATTTAGAAACAGTAAAAAGACTTGGGATTGTTGACAAGGGGGACATCACCAGAAAAGCCTTCAGTGAATGAGTTTAGGGGGTGGGGGTGGGGTATGTGAAAGGTACAGCTCCTGCTGTACCTGGTGAGACAAGGTATACTCCAGGCTCCTATATCTTTCCTTTAATATGTTACCCCCTTGCCTATAACTATGCATGTCTTCAGCTTGGAAACTCCAGCACCCACCCTCCAGATCCTCCGCTGTGCACAACCAACAATGGAAGTCATTTCCGGGTTCTCCATACCCCTACAATGAAAATAGGGTACTGATATTCCTTCCACATTTGAGGGTGAATCCAGCCCACATGAGTATCTTCACTGTCCCTTTAGAAAAGCATCTACAACTAATGTATTTACCCACAGAGTGTGTGTATGTTAAATGACTGGGAACAGTAAGATCATATTTTGTAGTATTCTTATTGTAGTAAAACTTAAAAAAAAAAAAACCCACCCTATGAGGTAGTTATTTTAAACGCCCTTTACAGGTGAGGAGATAGCTTGCCTAAATTTTGGATGTCAGAGGAGGAGGCACAGAACTATAAGTTGTAATCCTTAGTTTCGTGCGTCCACTAGTCATTTCAGACCTATGAAATTAGGCTTCCCTCATTCCAAGTTTAAGAATTTTTAGTGGTTACTATTGGGTACTGGTATTCTGTCTCTGCTATCTATCTATCTATCTATCTATCTATCTATCTATCTATCTATCTATCTATCTATCTCTACACACATACACACACACACACACACACACAATCACAATCTTCTGGACTTTCTTCATGCAAAGATTTAGACAACGTGGTGTTGTATGACTCTTGATACATGTCAGCCAAAGATGTCAGATAGCAGATACTCAAGAAAACATGCATTAGCCGTGAGCATAAGTATGATGTAATTCACTGTGTAATGGATTATAAGCATACTGTTTATTCAGCAAGCATTTTGAACTTACTGCCCTCCTACATATAGGTTTACATAACCTTTCAAATCAAACTTCATGTTCTAAGACTGAGATAAAGATCCCAACAGTGCTTCAGAGACTAAAGAGAGAAGGTAATATTTTTATGAGGGACTCAGAAATATCTATATCCAGAGTTTACTGTGGCGCTAAAGCATGGTTTGCTTGCCCATCAGTAGAAAGGGCATTCCAGGGAATCTACCAGGCTGCTTAGTTTAATCAGTAATCCCCAGGCCAGAGTGAGTATCTCCCAGCACACAGTAGGAGTCTCCCAGCACACTACTCCCCAGAAGTAGGGTAAGGTGGTTCTGCATTTGCTCTGAAGATCAAGAACTGAACTCACATTGCAAAAGAATGGAGGGGCTGTTCATTTATGCAATATCCTCCTAACAGACATGGAGAGAAAAGCCATTACTTCACTTCAAGCCTCACTTGTAGGATTGATTGTTTTAACCCTAACATGCTACACCCATCAAGTGCTTGAAAATACTTGACTATTGGGAGTAAACCTGTGCTTAATAAGTAAAGGAAAAAGACAAGTTGTGTACTTCAAAACCATCTGAGGCGTCTCAGAGGAGCTGACTCAAACAGAATGTCGCAGACTTCATGAGATCCTATTAAAGATTACTTTGGTTTAGTGATATACATTTCCTGGAGTCTAACGACAATCGTTGCTTTCAAATATTACACGTTGGTACAGTCTCAGTATCTTTCTCATATGCTTCAAAAGCTAATTAAAACAGAATGATTTTTATACTTAAATAATTTAAAACTGATGACATTTCCATGTTCAGAATCATTGTAAGAACTAAAAGAAAATATTTGGGCCTGGAAGTGGTAGCACTCGGTGGGGGGTGGGGGGGGGCAGAGGAAGGTGGATCTGTGTGAGTTCAAGGTCAGCCTGGTCTACAGAGTTCCAAGACAGCCAAAGCTATATACAGAGAAATCCTGTCTTGAAAAACCAAATATACCATAATCTTCCAAATAATCAATTATTTTCTTACATAGCATCTACTTTGTATTTCTTAGAGACATAGGGACTTAGTAGTGGAGATAGTTCTGAAACATCCAAATATTTTTCTCTGAACAACGATATCAGTGTTGTTCTTTGAAACTGACTTCTAGGGTGTTTTTTTTTTAAAGAATTATTTATTTTTTGTATATGAGTACACTATAGCTGTTTTCAGACACCAGAAGAAGGCATTGGATCCCATTACAGATAGTTGGGATCTACCATTGGTTGCTGGGAATTGAACTCAGGACCCCTAGAAGAGCAGTCAGTGCTCTTAGCTGCTGAGCCATCTCTCCAGCCCCTGACTTCTAATTCTGTCATGATGTTATATTTATACTAAAGAGCAGTGGTTTTACAGTTTTAAAAGCTATGTTGTATTAGCACTGCTTTATAACGGGCTTGTAAGCTGAGGATGGAAGACTAAGATATGTTGGAGGGAAATGACTTGGGTGGCAAAGCACTTGCCTTACCAGCATGAGGACCTGACTTCAGATCCCCAGAACCACAGAGAAGGTCAGGCTGGTGCCACATGTCTTTAATCACAACACTGGCAAAAAAGGGGTGGGTCCTTGGAAGTTCATCGGCCAGCTAGACTGTTCTCTATATATGGCAGAGTTTCAGACCAATGGGAGACCATGTCTCAAAACAAAAAAGTGAAAGGTGTCCAAGGGCTGACACCTTAGGTTGTCATCTGGCCTCCACAATGGGTGCTGTGCATGTACATACCTGCACCCACATTTACACACACACACACACACACACACCATTCACACAGAAGAAATGTGCCCAAGGCCACAGGACTAAGAAATGATGGATTGTTTATGAATCAGACAATGTGTTCAGAATCAGTATTTATAGCAACTATATCCTGTTTTCTCCTTAGAAGTATTAAATACAGCAGCAGTGCACCTTCATACTTAATAATACCCTTATTGTATTTAACATTTAAGCTACTCATAAATATCTCTATCTGGAAAGTGAATCTATCATATTTTTTTTTTTGATAAAAACTGCCCATGTTAAGTGCAAAATGGGAAAAGAATCTTATTTCTGAAAAAATCATTTGGTACAATAAAATGAACATTTTGTTAGCTACTTCAAAGTTAGGTACTTATAAGAACTATTCAAAGGATAGCAAGCAAGCAAGCAAGCAAATAAACAAGGGCTTGAGATGTAGCTCAATGGTAGAGTACTTGCTTGTTTTTTAAAGAAATTTTTGAAAAGGCCCAGTATGATGATGTACACCTTTAATCTTTTCAAGTTTGAGGCTAGGCTAGTTTACAGCTAGGCCTATATAGGAAGGCCTTCTCTCTCTCTCTCTCTCTCTCTCTCTCTCTCTCTCTCTCTCTCTCTCTCTCTCTCTCTCTCTCTGTCTCTCTCTCTGTCTCTCTCTTTCTCTCCCTCTCCCTCTCCCTCTCTCTCTCTCTCTCCCCCTCTCTCTCCCTCCCTCCCCTCTCTCTCTCTCTCCCTCTCTTCTCTCTCTCTCTCTCTATCTCTATCTCTCTCTCTCTCTCTCTCTCTCTCTCACACACACACACACACACACACGCACACACACACGAAGGACAGAAGAAAGATGAAAGGGTATTAAAATTGGTAGGTCTTTGTGACAACACTAAATAACTCTTTTTAGTCCTCAGCTTGCTAGGTTCCAGAATAAGGAAGTGTAAATTTTGTCCCCCTTATTTTCCCTGAATGAATGTTTTAATGATTGTGTGCCCCCTTGATTTCTATACGGATTTTAGGACTCACTTGTCTACTTCAGAGGTGGAGAGAGACATGAATTTTTGACAGAGATTGTACTGATTTGCAGAACCACTTGAAAGTATTCCAGCCTTAACAACTGGAATCTTCCAGCCTTAGGACGGAGCCCTCTTCCTGACATCTTGAGTGTTCTTTAATGCCTTTCAACAGCAGTTCGTGGTTTCCTTTTTTCTAATATTAATTTAATTATTCATTCATTTATTTATTTATTATATGTAGCTGTCTTCAGACACTATAGAAGAGGGTGTTAGATCTCATTACGGATGGTTGTGAGCCACCATGTGGTTGCTGGGATTTGAATTCAGGACCCTCAGAAGAACAATCAGTGCTCTTAACCACTGAGCCATTTCTCCAGCCCCAGTTCGTGGTTTTCAAGATACAGATTTTGTAGTTTGTTGGTTAATATTTATTTCTACATACTTCATTTTTTATGCCATTGTGATTGGAATTACTTTCTTAATTTCATTTCCAGGTGTTTAGTGCTATTGTATAGAAATACAAGTGATATATGCACATTGGCTATTCTTGTGGGACTTGGTATGTGTGTGTGTGTGAGTTTGTGTGTGTATGTATGTATGTATGTGTTTGTATCTGTGTGTCTGTGTATATGTATGTGTGTATATATGTGTGTGAGACTATGTGTGTATGTATGTGTATGTCTGTGTATATGTCTATATGTATGTCTGTGTATGGGTTTGTATGTGTGTCTGTGTGTGGGTTTGTATGTGTGTCTGTGTGTGGGTTTATATGTGTGTATATATGTCTGTGTGTCTGTGTGTGTGTATGTGTCTGTGTGTACATGTGTGTGTGTCTCTGTGTATGTGTGTCTCTGTGTTTATGTGTGATGTGTATGTCTGTGTGTGTATGTGCATAGTGTGTGTGTGTGTGTATATATGTGTGTGTGATCTTAAGGTTTCCTGGATTAGCACTTTTCTTGCTTGCTCTTTCTTAGTATTTCCTTTCCTCATTGCTTGGGTTAGAATCTTTAGTGTACGTTGAGTGGTGCTTGTCTTGTTCAAGCATTGGTCCATCACCATGAAATGTGATGTGTGTGTGTTCCTTGTTTAACTGGTGTTTGTGGAGTTTGCCAGGTGTTGTGCGTGACCGTTGGGGTCTCCAGGTACTTTAGTCTGGCTGAGGTGAGGTTAGGAGTGACTGAAAGGGAGTGAAATAGCACACATTAATAGTGCACATAAATAGTGCATGTAAATAGTGCACATAAACAAAGGAGGAAGGAAGCGAGTTTAAGGGACATGGGAATAAGGGTTGTAAATAGAGTAGGTGAAGTGGGGATGCTGAGAATGTCCCTAAGGAGGCAAGAGTGACAGAGGCCTCAATGCCACAGTTAAGGTCCTGCAAAGAGTCTAACAAGCTATGGGAGGAACAAGAGAAACTGGTCCCCAGGCTGGATTCAGCTTGTCCTAAGTCTGAGAAGGTGTTGGTGGGTGGGAACTGAGGTGGATGAAGGGCCGGGAGCATGGGGGATGGGGCACAGAGGAAGGCTAAGTCTCCCTGGGCCTAATGCTTCTTCTTCAGGATAAAAATGTTAAGTCTTCAACTCTGGTTATTGCTATTCCCATAGTAAATGTTACACTTTAGATATTATATCCTAAAGAATGTATCCAATTTAACACTGTTTTACACAAGTGTATTTCAAGGAGTTATAATCAACTTCCATGTGGTGTCCTTTGTCTTGCTGTGTAGCCTTGGCTGGCCTGGAACTCATTATGTATCCCTGACTGGCCTTGAACTCACAGATCTGGGGCTTCTGTCTCCAGAGTGCTGGGATTAAAGGCTGTACTGCCGTGCCCAGCTCGGAATTCTCATTTTAAAAACTGTGTCTAGGAAATGCGTCCAGAAGTTCCTAATGTAAAGACTGTTTTTCCTGTCTCTCACTTCTTCTGTGAGGCAGCACCTCTTTATTAGTTTCCTAGTGATGCTATAGGGAATATTATTTTATATTCATTTGTCCTTGGTTCAAACTTTCCATCTTTCTTAATAGAATTTCTATACTGTTTTAGTTCAAGCAAATAACTTGAAAATACTAAAATTTCAAATTCTAACAAGTTGACTCGATTCACCGTACAATATTCATTACATGTCTGCATTCCCAGTATATTTTTTAATTTAAATTTAATTTTATTTTTTACATGTATGAGAGTTTTGCCTGCAAATATGTTATGTGCCAAGTTTATGCTTGGTGCCTGTGGAGGCAGAAGGCAGCATCATATCCCCTGGAACTGTAGTTGTAGATGGTTGTGAGGGGCCATGTGGGTACTGGGAACTGAACCTGGGTTCTTTGGATAAGCAACCAGTGCTCATAACCACTGAGCCATCCTTCCAGGATCCAATAAAAAGTATATACTTTAAAAAGTTGATTCATTTTATTTTATGTGTACAAATGTTTTGCTTGGGTGTGAGAACACTGCCGGTAACCCCAGCTCTTGAGATAGCAAGCAAGCAAACAAACAAACAAACAAGGACTTGAGATGTAGCTCAATGGTAGAGTGCTTGCTTGTTTTTTAAAGAAATTTTTGAAAAGGCTAGGTATGATGGTGTACACCTTTAATCTTTTCGAGTTTGAGGCCAGCCTAGTCTATAGCTAGACCTACATAGGAAGACCTCTCTCTCTCTCTCTCTCTCTCTCTCTCTCTCTCTCTCTCTCACACACACACACACACACACACACACACACACACACACATATACACACACACACGAAGGACAGAAGAAAGAAGAAAGATGAAAGTGTATTAAAGTTGGTAGGTCTTTGTGACAACACTAAATAACTCTTTTTAGTCCTCAGCTTGCTTGTCCCATGGGGACTGAGGAGGTCACTCCACACCAGAAGTCTATAAACCTTGGCAGAGAAGACAGACAATGAAAGATGATGCTGGCTTCTCTTCCTAAGGGACCTCAGCCACATTTTTCTTAATCGTATTGATAAATAGACCAGACACTTTCAGGGCCTTTCACTCACCCCTGAGGCAGAACCTTGATCAGGAAATATGGGGAAGAAGCTGTGACGTTCAGGGCAGGGTATTCTTGACTTGTGCTTCAAGTTTACTTCTAGACTGTCAGGAGACATGTGCAGAGGAAGAGGGCCTGTGGGCATGATGCTTCTTCTAAACATGGACTCACTGGCTGCTGTTCCTGCTTGTCCTCAGGATCCGGCCTGGTCCCCACCAGCCTTGGTGGTTCTGGCCATTGGACGGGGTTAATCTGAGGAGGAGCTGGGAGAGAGTGGGAGGAGAGGAAAACTTCAGGCGAGGCCATGCGATGCTGTTGGAAGAGTCACAGGGTCTTCTGGCTCCAGTGTGCACGGAGGAAGAGCTCAGAGCAGCATGCAGCCAGGAGGCCATCCTGTGGCCTGTGCTTTGTCACTGTGCTCATCCAAGGTGGGGGCACAGGATGCATCAGGCTTAGAAGAGCAGCTGGGGGCAGCAGTCAAGTATGTGTCTCCAACACAAAGGCGCCCAGGGCGGCTCGCTCTGATGGAGGTGGCTAATTTACCTCCCAATAAACCAGAAACAAGAAAATAAGGAAATAAGTTTGGAGTTGAATAGAATGTGATTGGTTGGCTTGTGGCATTTTTGTGGTTGGTTGACTGATGTGGTTGGTCATTGGAATAATCACTTTGAGGACGGTAAAATGGTTTAGTAGATAGAGGTGCTAAGCCACCAAGCCTGCTGCCCTGAGCTCAGTCCTTACACTCCACATGGTGGGAGGAGACCACCAACTTCTGCAAGGTGTCCTCTGATCTCCACGTGTATGAAGTGGTGCACGCACATCCACACACAAACACGTGCACACACATACACACTCACATACATACAAATATACCAGACACATGCGTGCGTGCACACACACACACACACACACACACACACACACACACTGACATACATACAAATGCATACATACACCACACACACACATACACACATATGTGATAAACAATTTCTTTTTTTTTAAAGCTTTATTTATTTATTTTATGTATATGAGTACACCATTGCTCTCTTCAGAGACACCAGAAGAGGGCGTCAGATCTCATTACAGATGGTTGTGAGCCACCATGTGGTTGCTGGGAATTGAACTCAGGACCTCTGGAAGAGCAATCGGTGCTCTTAACCGCTGAGCCATCTCTCCAGCCCCGTGATAAACAATTTCTAATCTGTGCATACACTGTTGCTTTCTGATCATTATCATCATGATTGACTTTGCTTCTTTAATCGTATCACTTTACTAAAAATTCTGTTTTCAGATTTCTGTATATTTTTGCCTTACTCAATCTCTATTGGATTCATAATTTAAATAGAGGAAGGGATGGAAACCATTTCTGCCTTGTTTATTCTTTTTACAAACAACATCACTTTGTGGGGTTAGTCAGAGACCCGCACTCTTTACTAATCAACACCAAAATAAATAGGCCCTTAAAACTGTCAGTGCTATGGGCCAGTTGTAAAGCCTGGGCACAGAGGGGCCCAGCCAGATGGCCAGGCCAGGCTCCTAAGACACAATGTGTGTTCTGTAGCTCTTGGCAGCAGCACCCTGGGCAGCTGAGTGCTTGTCAGAAAGCTTAATGGGGGAGGGAACAGATTTCCCACTCTCCATTTGTTCTGTGGGCATCTCCAGGAATAAACTGTAGGATGGTACAAGGGTTTTCTGACCCTGACTAAAACCTGCTGGAGACTGGCAAAAACACAGGCTGAGAGTTCTGAACCCCTAGCTGGTCAGTATCACATTCTGTGACTGTGTTCTGTCCCAGAAAGTTCCCTTCAGGCTCCCTGCCTGGTGTAAAGAACAGGGGCAGGTCTGTTCACTTCACTGAACTTGTCAGTGCTTGTAGCAGGTGCTATTTCACAAACACGGGTTCATGTTGCATGGCGGTTATGTGTTCAACTTGCATACGGCTGGTAGACCAGATGGAACTTCCCTCCTGCTCCACCAGGTGTTATCCCACTACTGTTGAGGGTGGGAGAGAAATGGCATCCACTACCATGTATGATATGGTGTTACATTGAGCCCCTGGTAGAGTCTCTGAGAGTGGCTGGAGTGTGATGTCCTGAGCTCCTGAGATACTGTCTTAGGATTTCTATCACTGTGATGAGACGTCATGACCAAAAAGCAAGTAGGGGAGGAAAAGGGTTAATTGGCTCACACAGACACATCACAGTCCATCATTGAAGGGAATCAGGACAGGAATTCAAAAAGGACAGAAACCGGGAAGCAAGGGCTGATGCAGAGGTCACGGAGGAGCACCACTTGCTGACTTGCTCATCATGTCTTGCTCAGCTTGCTTTCTTATAGAACCCAGGACCACTAGCCCTGTGATGGTACCACTCATAGTGGGCTGGGCCCTTCCCCCATCAATCACAAATTATGAAAGTGCCTTGAAGGCTTGTCCACAGGCTCATCTTATGAAGGCATTTTCTCTGTTGAGGTTCCCTCTTCTTAGATTACTTTAGCTTGTGCCAAGTTGACATAAAACTAGCCAGCACAGACACATAGTTAGTCAGTATGCTGCATGGACTGCACGAGGGGAACAGAAGAGCTTCTGACCTTCGAGCCATCGTCTTCCCCATCACGGGAGGAGGTGCTTGGCTTTGGTTTTCTCTTTCTCTTTTAAACTAGTGAGACTGTATTGCAACCATCTTCTAAGTCTTTGGAGGAAAGACTAAAGGTTTCTCAGTCACTCATCTCATTGAAAGCAAGATGCGCCGGGTAGTGGTGGTGTACGCCTTTAATCCTAGCACTGGGAGGCAGAGGCAGGCGGATTTCTGAGTTTGATTTCTGAGTTTGAGGCCAGCCTGGTCTACAGAGTGAGTTCCAGGACAGCCAGGGCTATACAGAGAAACCCTGTCTCAAAAAACAAAAACAAAAAGGAAAACGAAAAAAAAGAAAGCAAGACGCTTCCTGGGGTTTGAAGACCTTTGCCATCAGAGGAGCAAATCTTCAACAGTCAAGTGCAAACTTTGGAGGGGGATGTTTTTGCAAGAGCATTTGTTTTAATGAAGAAGAGTCAACCACACAAAACAGTTGAGTGGTAGCCCCAATGGACTTTCAGAGATCACAGCTATGCTTTTTCTATTTACACCTTCTCCCTGGGTGTTGACGGTGAGTTTTTGGATGGACTTGTAGATTTTCTTGTGGTTAGATAGCTGCCCTTCCTTCTTTGATTTGCATTTGTAACCCATGACAGCCCACCCCGCACACTGCGGGGTGACCCCAGAGTTCTGTGCTGGAGTGGAACAAGCTTGGCACTTGCCTGTTTACTGCATCTCAACACATTATAGCTTCCTGGCTTCAAATAGTGTTTGAACAGACCAAAACCACGTTTTTGGCTGCCATCCAGAGTTTGGCTTCTGCTTCCCAATAAATGCCATAAAAACGTTCTGTCAAATAAATTCTCAAGAACTAAAAAGAACAAATCCCCTGTTTTGTATGATCGGAGAGAAGGGAGACAGGTTTCAGCTGACCCCCTGGCTTGGTGCCCCTGGCACAGGCAGACCTAATTGCACAGTATCTCTTGGCAGTGCTTCCTAGTGACCAGAGATAACTCTCTGCACGTCATAGATGAGCTCTCCACGTGCGCTTTGGATGTTTATATCCACTGATGCCTTTGGGTTCCATGAAATAGTACTTTTATATCCTTCTCAATTATATATTAGTATATGTGAGGAAGAGTTTGAGCCTTGGCTCAATTTTTTTTTTTTTTATTTAGTAAGTGTGTAGTGCTAGCCATGGAAAGAATTCTTCTTTGTGTGTATGAACATACTTGTATGCGTGTGCCTATGTGTCTATGCATGTGTGTATATGTGAGTGCAGAGGGACAACTACCTTTCCCTAGGGATGATAAAATCCCTACCATTCAGGGGTGTGTCCGGAAAGAGATGGCATATTCAAATTAGAGTATATTAGAGAGGGTTTATTGGCAAAAGTGACTGTATTTTAGAAGATGTGCCTGTGAGCAAGGGCAGGAAGCATAGCGGAGAGGGACAGTGGAGCTGTTACCACCCCTAGACCAGTAGGGAGCGGAGGAAGGGATGAGATGACCTAGAAGGGAGAGGCATATGGGGATGCAGCCTTCAGAGTGGACTTCAGTACAGACCCATAGGTGGCCAGGCTGAAACAGTTCAACCCCAGGGCCGTTTACTCTCTCCCATCTCTCTTCTCTCTGGTGAGTGATTCCCCATCAACTGAGATCAATTCAAGCCAGAGTTAGAAGGTCAACAGATTCTTTGTTTTGGCTTCCAGAGACTGAACATGAACTGGTAGGAAGGTACCTAGAAGGCCTCTGGAACAGTGTGTGCCCAGTTAGTGTTGAGAGAGGAATCTCTACAGAGGTCGACTTTTATTTTAAACGGCTTCATCGACATGACTAGCATGTAACAAACTGCAGAGACGTTAAGCATGGCATTTGATCCACTTTGATGTTTAAATCTACCTGTGAAACCATGATAGTGAGTTTATCGTATTTTAACATTGAGGACAGCCCATGGGGGTTCTGCTGGCCTCAGCAGTCGTTGCATCATGGGCACACACCCATGTAGTTATGATTCAGAAATAATGAAAATTAAACAAAACTGAGCCAAATGCAAGTCTGAGAATCATTATAGTTTGAGTAGTCAGCCATTTAAGTTTGAGAAAATCAGTGCTAACTGCATTTAGTTAGCTCCAGTGGAACTGTGTAGATGCGAAGCTCCAATGTGCATTGTATTTGATAGTCATATGCAAGACACATACCAGGAAGTGGCTCAGGAGGGTGAGAGATCTCTGGAAAGCTGTGGTCTTTGGGGACGCAGAGCACCGGGAAGTGTGATGGTTAAGCTTGGTGGCTGGCTTGATTATACTGGAGAAAAGGGAACTTCAGCTGACTCATTGCCTCCATCATCCTGTGGGCACATCTGTGGGGGCATTTTCTTGATTGCTAATTAGTGTAGCATATTCTTGATTGCTAATTGGTGTGGCACTGACCGTCCTTCTGGGGGTAGTGCCATCCTTAGACAGGTGGGCTAGACTCTATAAGAAAGGGAACTGAACAAGCCTGAGAAAGCAGCCAGTAAGTGATGTTTGTCTGTGGCCTCTGCCTCCATTCCTGCCTCCAACCTCTGCCTCAGCACCACTCTGGGACAGACTATGGCCAGTCTGTGAGAAAAAGAAACTATTTTCTCCAACATGACGGTTTGGTCAGTGGTTTATCACGTCATCAGAGAAGCACACTAGCACAGGAGGGGAGTTGTGTTATTGATAGCTGCTCACAGCTGTTACTGTGTGCATTGTTGAATATTTAATACGTATTTGACATTCTATATCACTTCACTAACCCTGCGCAAACCAGAGGGAGTCAATATCGATGAAGATAACATTACAACTATCCACACGAAGTAACTCACAGAAGCTGCCATCTTACTGTCTAATGATCATAAAGCTCCTAAGCGACAGAGCCACAGTAGAGTTGGGTTCCTGCATTATATTATGCAGCAATTTAAGGAATTATTAGCAGCAAGTTGCTTGATACCCACCCTCAGTGGATCAGGGTGCTGGAGTCTTGCCGGGTTGAGAACGGGCAACCACCGCCTTCACTATTCTCAGAGCCCTGTGTATACAAGGCAGTGAGTGATTCTTAACCCCTTTGGGAGTTAAACGACCCTTTCACAGGGGTTCCATATCAGATATCCTGCATATCAGATATTTACATTATGTTTCATGATAGTAGAAAATTAGTTATGAAATAGCAAGAAAAATTATTTTATAGTTGTGGTCACTATAACATGAGCTATATTTAGGGGATTGCAGCATTAGGCCAGTTGAGAACCAGGGGTCTAAGGAAATCAGAATCTCCTGTTGCAGGGGAAGATTGCTTCATAAAATAGATGTGGTAGCATCCTAAAGTTTATCATAATTTCAATTTGTGGAGGGATTTATTAGGAGTATATTCTGATTAAAATTCAAGGAACTTGTAAAATTTATAGAAATTACATTTACTATTCTAAAACTCCACAAGTCTTTGTCGCCTAATGGCAGATGTGTGTGGACCCTGTGCCCTAGAAGTGCTTTTGCAGGCCACTCCCAAGCATCAGTGAGGGGAATGCGTTGTAGGAAAGATCAGTGTCTTTTCAGATTATGGTTCATGTAATGTTGAATAAGAAACACAAGCCATCAGTTTCATTGTACTGTTAAATTAGTCTTTCCAGAAAACTACCAAGTTCTCAAAGAATAGAGATGTTCCTTCTAACCAGATTTCAACTTCTTCCATGCAGTGGGTTTGGAATTCTTTCCCTTGATAGATTAAATTACTGGTTCCTGATATAGTGCTTTGATAAATGTTTGTTGAAAATATTGGTTTCAGTCATACATTCAAATCCTATTTGCGTCACTGAGGAAAATCTGCCTTTCAGAATAGGCCTGAGCATCCAGACCCACACAGATTGGTCCCATGACTTAGGCGGCTGCTTTATTTACTACTCCGTGGTGTTTCACGGGCATTAACCCCTAGTTTTGTGTTTATCTCTTTAAGATCCATTTGGGCTTACAGCATTACCTCATCATGACCTGTCAGCCCAGCTGTGTTCCCCTAGACGAAAAACTCCTTCCCCAGCTTTTAAAGGAAGCGGGCTATGCTACTCATATGGTCGGAAAATGGCACCTGGGAATGTACCGGAAAGAGTGTCTGCCAACACGCCGAGGATTCGATACCTACTTCGGTAATGGAAATGCACACGTTTCTTTAACAACATAGACTTACAGCAGCCAGCTCATAAAACACACCCAACTGTCATCTAACAAAATGACCGGAAACCTGAACACAGAGTGAATCAGGCAGCACCATAGGGAGGCTGCTTTCTGCCTTTGTCCCCATCAGCTAGCTCCTTGCTGAGCGTACTCTGGGCATGCACCCACAGCAAGGCAGAGGCCTTAGCCAGAGCGCTAAGGGAGAGTGTTAGGGACATTTACGTCAGAGACCACTGTGTGCTCTAGAATCTTCTTACCTGAAAATGATGGGCAGAGTTGTATGGAATTAGAGTCAGGCTTTGTATCTAAGAATGTTTCCTTCATTGAAGTTCACATATTTTTCCCCTCTGGACTGTGTTGTCCAGGAGGAGGATAACTCACCTTTCCTGGGCATCTTCTCCCACATATGAGATCTGCTTCCGAAATTACTAGGCTGGAGAAGATCGATTTAAAAAATTAATAGCAATAAAAATTTTTTAAAAATGGTACAAGGAGCTCACCAAACAATAACTAGAAACCAGAGAGCCCTCTGAAATAAATGTGAAACCCAAAGTTTGTTTTAAAACAAGACACCTTAAGCCTATTGTAAACTCTGCCTTAATTAATAACCTGTTTGCCACTAACTGTGTATCTTTCTGTCAGGGTCTTTTTCTATTGAGCTATCCTTCTGCCCAGCTGGTTAGTAACCTCCCTCCTTCTGCCTGCTCCTTCCAAACTGAATGTGTTCTTAACATAAGGCATCTAAATAGAGTAACACAGTTGGAGCGACCAGTAAGACATGTTATAATTTACATGCCACAGATGCATGGCTCTGGGAGCACTTCACATCTTAAGATGGGAGACTTCTTATGTTGGAAGGGAGGAGGGAGGGAGGAGGGAGAGCCTGCAGGAGTGTGTTACCACAAGGATACAGTAGGCGTTAGGGAAGAGTGATGCCTCTCCCAACTCAGCAGAGAACTTCCCCTTTGGGAGAAGGTAAAGGGGGGTGGGAGGGTGGGGAAGGGGGGCGGTGCTTAACTCTAATAAAAAAGTGATTGCTTTCTTGTAGATTGTTTTTAGGAATCTGCTTCCAAGCAAGGTAAGCCCAAAGCATAAATTCAGTGAAAAGGAGCAGATCTGCATCTGCCCTGAACCCATGTGGCTAAGCACTTGGCCCTAAAGCTGAGGTCAAGATGCAAAGGAGAGCATGCGCGTCCCCCTCCACACGTGGCGCTTATTTCTAGCTGAGTCTAAATAAGTCTTCAGTGCCCTTGAATGGCTGTTAGAAGTCAGCCTTCATGGAGTAACATCTTCGAAGTTCTAGAGGAATGGCTGGCCTGTGCCTTGGGGATTTTTTTCATGCAGGATGAATTGATGTCTGTCTTTTGACAGGCTGTGGATATTTAGAATCTTGATTAAAATCCAAGTTGTATACTTAACATCGTAGGTAGTTGGACAGCTGAGGAGAGAGAGTTCACTCAGTGAAGTGTTTGCATCAATGAACTTGATTTGATCCCTAAAATCTAAATTAAAAAAGCTGGGTGTCATCTAAACTTTTAGACCAGGTCAAGGACTATGGAGGTGGGTGGATCCCCGGGGCTCACTGTGCAGGCAGCCCTGCCTAGTTGCCAAACCAGTAGAGAACATTGTCTCAAAAAACAAGGGGGATAGCTCCTGGCAATGACGTTAGGGTTGTCCTTTGAACTACGCACACACTTACACACACACACACACACACACTAAAAACTCCACATAAAGGGCAGAAATCATATTCTTTTATGAGAATTAAGTTCCACCCTGGACCTAGATAAACAAATACCCACATTTGGTATTTGTCTATAATGGTTTGGCGAAGTATTTGAGTTCTATTTCTACAGTTCTTCTGTTTGTAATATCATTTAATATTTATGGTTCCTATACTCAAATATATCCTGTGCCTTTATCTTCCACAGTGATAGTTTATATTAATGGAAAGGAGTGTGAAGTGTTCTTTCCAAACTCTAATACCAAGTAGATGTTAAAAACCCAAACTGCTGGGCAGTGATGGCACACGCCTTTAATCTCAGTACTTGGGAGACAGAGACAGACAGATTTCTGAGTTCGAGGCTAGCCTGGTCTACAGAGTGAGTTCCAGGACAGCCAGGACTACACAGAGAAACCCTGTCTTGGGGGGAAAAAAAAACAAACTAGTGGCTTGACCACTCTAATCACCAAGGTAAGGTTGAAGTAGGTATGTGTGTGTGTGTGTGTGTGTGTGTGTGTGTGTGTGTGTGTGTGCGCGCACATGCACGGGGTGCTGCGGGGGGAAGCCTGTGGAGGTCTGAGGACAGCTTACAGGAGTCGGTTCTCTTCTTCTACTGTGTGGGTCACAGGGATCAAACTAAGGTTGCTAGGTTTGATGGCAAGCACCTTTCCTCATTGAGCAATCTCACCAGCCCTGAAATTATTTTTTTATGAATACAATTTTTTCCTATTCCATATTAAGTAATAAATATGTTGGATTTATTTCCTATAAATATAGATAAAATCGCACAATAAGTTATATTGATGTCATATACTAGTTATATTCAGGACTTTGAACTTGTTTGATCATGAAAAATAGTTAATCTAAAATGAATTGAATTATTACATAAGCTGTATAAGGCTCTTAATTGTCACTGTAGACAAAATTCATGAGAAAGGAAAGAGCTAGACCCACTTTTCATCATTTTAAGACTAAAAGGGAATATATTTAAGAATATAGATAAGCTCACAAAGTTTATTTCTTTTTAATAGTTTTATTAGGGTATAATTCATATATTATGCAGTTTACCCAATTAATGTATTTAATTTTGTGATTTTTAAACAATTTGAGGGATTGTGCCATTATTACCACAATTCAATTGTTGGATATGTATATATATGTATATATGTGTGTGTCTGTCTGTCTGTCTGTCTGTCTGTCTGTCTGTCTGTCTGTCTGTCTGTGTGTCTCACAAAAAGAACCCAAATCCCATGCGCAGTCTTCACCAGCCTCCGTGTAACCACAGCCCTGGGCCGTCCATCACGAACTACTTTCTGCCCTATGTTGATTGACCTTTTCTGAGCAAGTCTGTAAATTTAATCATAATATGCAGTACAGCTTATTTTCATACTTTCAAAACATGAACATGTGCAGAACAAAGATTAGTTGGGGAATTTCCTTCTCTCCTATGCTTCATTCTCTTTTGTGCAAGAGGGATCTGGGCTATAGAAACAGAGAAGCTGACGAGCCGCTCAGCTCAGTAAGCAGTGAGTCTGTAAGCAGCAGGGCCAGGTACACAGTCTAGACAGAATGCTGTACTTAGATCTCTGGGACTGCTCAGCTGGATTAGAGAGCTTGAATTTGGAGAGGTTTGTATCTTTCCACCAGTGGGTGTCAGCATTTGACTAAATATAACTATGGCAAAAGCCCCGTCCATAAATAGCCACAGAAATCCATCTCCCAACCTCAGTAGCAACAAACGACATGATTTGAAAACTCTTTTTAGTATGTTACAAGAAAAACCTTGTAACACATTATTGGTGTGCTATCTTTTTTCATAGATTTGAAAGGATTAGCATCTGGTTGCCTCCTGAACTTAAACTCTAATTTCTAAAGACCTATTTCCATGGATCAAACCATTTATAAAGAGTGACAGGACAGAACAGATGCTCTAAAAGACTCAAGTGAGAAAGGGACTTGGATTTCCATTGAGTACCATTTCAATGGTGTCTACCAACAAATATAGAGATGTTAAGAAATGAACCCTGATTAGCCCTGACATTTGATTAGCCTCGTCATGGGCAATCAATTGCATTAGGCAATTAAATGCTGGAACATTCGTTTGCCTAACAAGCTTTATGCCATGCTGACAGTTTCTTCTTCCATTCTTCTTGTAGGATACCTTCTAGGCAGTGAAGACTATTACACCCACGAGGCCTGTGCACCGATTGAGTGTTTGAATGGTACCCGCTGTGCACTTGATCTAAGAGATGGTGAAGAACCCGCAAGAGAGTATAACAATATTTACTCAACAAACATATTTACCAAAAGGGCTGCAACCCTCATAGCTAACCACCCACCGGAGAAAGTAAGGCTTCTTCCCTTAATATTATCAAAATCTTGTTGCTTCTAAGGGAATATGAATATATATATATGCATATATGTATGTATGTATGTATATGTATATTTGTATATATGTATAACGTTTTAGAGCATGTTCCAGTTAGTCAGAAAGGGAAGGTTGTTAAAAATGAAGAATCTGGATCTTCCCTCTAAAGATTTGATGGATCAGGTCTAGGAGAAAGCCATGCAGTAGATAGAAACCCCTAAGAAATGATTCTTACAGGAAGGGACCCTGGGCTGCAGATGGAGGAATGCTGTCTGTCCTTCAGCATTTCAGTGGAAACCCTGCTCACTCTTATGATGCTTTATGTGTGTGTACCGTAAGTGGTTAACAAAGCTAGGCTTCAGGATTCCAAACCCCATTTCTGGGGAGCTGTCTAGAAATCTCTGTATCTATGATATATTACCGCTCCTAGAGCACTCCCATGTCT
>NW_022196914.1:54224383-54232131 GCF_008632895.1 Mastomys coucha
CACTCTTATGATGCTTTATGTGTGTGTACCGTAAGTGGTTAACAAAGCTAGGCTTCAGGATTCCAAACAGGTGTCTGCATGTGAGACAGGACTCCATCAGAGAGAAGTGTTGGGAACTCAGAGAAAGTCCTCTTATTCTATATTTTTCTCTTCAGGATTATTTTGGTTATTCTTTTTTTTTTGTTTTTTGTTTGTTTGTTTGTTTGTTTTTGTTTTCCATGACAGGGTTTCTCTGTGTAGCCCTGGCTGTCCTGGAACTCACTCTGTAGACCAGGCTGGCCTCAAACTCAGAAATCCACCTGCCTCTACCTCCCAAGTGCTGGGATTAAAGGCGTGTGCCCCCACTGCCTGACATTTTGGTTATTCTTAATCTTTTGTATCCCCATGTTAATTTTAGAATAGGTTGACCAATTTTTACTAAGAAAACAAAAGGTGGCTGTTTGGTTGGTAGTCACTGACCACCTTAATGGAAATGGCCCTCTTAGCAGCAATGCTGGGTTTTTACAGTTGGTTTTCACAGACACCATAAGGAAGCCATCAGGTATGTCACATGCAGACTGAGCTGCAGGTAGGAAGAGAAAATTATCTGGATTCAGCACATAGGTGCTTTGGAAACAGAGCACATATTTTGGTTGTGAGACACTAGGTTCAAAATGTGTCCTTATGAAGCACTGTATTAGCACACTCACAAAAATTGTCCTTCCGTAGGAGCCCACCTGACATGGAGAATTTGAGAACATGTCCAGGCCTTTCCCTTTCTCTGCACTTTGTCTCTCTGATGATGCCTGGACCCTCAGCAGGCAGGGTTCAGACTTAGTGACCCACTAATGACTGTCTGGTACAGAGTCTTTCAAGCTCTGTCTTCACTATTCCTACTCAGTATTGAGGATCTTCCCTGGTGACTGCTCTCAGTTCTGCCATACTTTGGGTATTTCAGAGCTGACGTAGTTACCTGACATCTCTGGACAACTATGTTGGCCATGAGACATGAAGAAAGGGGAACATTCCCTCAAATGTTTAGAAACCTGCATACTTTAAGTCTAGATTTAAACCAAGATGGTTGGTGGGCTAGGTGAGTGGCTTCATAGAGCATCAAATGGATGAGAAGATGCATCTGGGATGAAATGTTCTCTATGGGTGGGTGTTCTAAGCCGGGGTGAGGGAGGGCTGCAGGAAAGGATGGAAACTGAGGACAACAGGAGACCCTAAGAGCTTGTGCACCATGGAAGAGGTATTGTTAGCAACGGTGCCCCTCGCTGGCTGTATTGTAGCTCTTAATTGTATGTGAGACATTTTATAGACAAAGCCTAATACCAAGAAACCAAAGTTAGGTTTTCAGGGAGCTGTTCATTATCCTTTGAAGAAGGCAAACTGTTTGTTTAAGCAAACAGGCTTGGAGAAATGAAGTGACTCGTTCAAAGGCACGGGGCTGTTGAAAGTCAGAGTCAGGATGTGATCTCTCACTTCTGACTCCAGAGCATCTGCTTTATTCACCATCCCTAGGCTCAGCTCGTGTCCGAGTGCAGAGATTTTGAATCCCAGTGCGTCTTCAGCTCCACAGTCCTAGTCTTGACATCATATTAGAACCTCCTGGGACATTTGGAAGAAATATTGATGTCAGATATTGTGAGCTATTGGTCACAGGCAGGACAGAGGCATTAATATTTCATCCCCTCATCTCAGTGATTCTCCATGCTGCCACTATGGAGACTCTGTGCACTTAGGATGGTTCTGGGAGTGTTAGCTTGACACATTCGCAAGTGCAGAGAAGAGCAGATGCCAGCTTCCAAGTGCAGAGACGAACAGATGCCAGCTTCCTATTACAGGCTCACAGTCTGATCTAACCCTGCAACTCTATGTAACAGAGATAATCTGTCTACAATAAAAAGCCACTCTGACTGCCCAGAGGTACTCAACACAAGTCTTAATGAGAGTTCTGGCTTGTCTGCACGTTCAGACTTAGTGACCTGCCAATGACTCCTTGTCTCGTACAGAACCTTCTGGGCTCCATGTTTGCTACTTTTATTCAGCATGAGGGATCTTCCCTAGTGACTGTTCTCATCTTCCCTGGTGACTAGTCTCAGCTTTGCCACACTTTGGATTTTTAAGGGTGTAATGCTGACATCTCTAGGCAACAATGTGTGTCATGAAATGTGAAGAAGGGGAACAATCTCTCAGATATTTAAGGAATGTGTGCAAAACAGTATTGTCTCCCAGTGCCCTCCTAGCACCAAGCGGCTAAGAGGAAGCAGCCGTGGAGAAGGGGTTCCTTGTGGGTGGGCAGCTAAACTGGGCTGCTGGAGAAGGCACCTGGACCTGAGGACAGTCACAGGCCTTAGGAGCTCACATCCCGTGGGAGGGGTGTTGTTAACATGACACTGCTCGTAGATAGTGTTACAAAATCACTAGATGGGAGGCGAATGTTTCCCGCCAGTGTGTGAGATGCCCTGAGGAAGTTTTCATCTTCCCAGAGTCCCCAAGCACAGACGTAAGTAGAAGAAAGAACAGTGGAGTAGCAGTCCAAGCCATTCTTACAAGGCAGCTGCTGCACACAGACGCCCCCAGTTTCAGTTCTGACAGTGATGCGACTCCCTGTTCCAGGAGCTGCATCTTTGCAACTTCTCTCCCCAGGATTCAACCTGATTCTGGGCTAGGCTCTCAGGTGCCATGTACAGATTGGAACATGACACCTGTCCTAAGATGGAAGCCATTAAAGGAATTCACGTGAAGGGTTCACAAGCCAACTCAAAATGTCCTTGCTTTTAATGGGCAGCTGAGGGAGAAAATCGAAGGAGCTCTTGTGTAACAGTTGAGTTGCTGATTCTGGGTGTGGGGATGCTGCTAATGGCTTTACATGTGTCAGGAAGGGACATCCTTTCTCCTTGATGTCAGGGTGACTCACATAGTAGTAGCACTATAAAAGGAAAGTCATATATTCATAACATGACTTTGTGTTAAAAATAGAACAGCAGCACTTTAAAGAACTTAAAAAACAACAACAACAACAACAACAAAACCTCTACATCTAATCTACTAGAAGCTTCCTAAGGAAAACAGAACAATAACTCCTAGTAGAAGACTTTCTTTGTGTGAATACAAGCTGGGAAGAAATGTCTTAATTTGGATGTCAGAGATAGAATAGTAGTTTCAAAATGTATTCATGTTTTTCCCATTTATTCTCTGAATTAGGAAACCCAAAAAGACTTAAAAATAAGGCTTTCCTCCTTAGTGATATGTAATTTCTTTGCATAGTGAGGATGTTCAGATCTTAGGAGCCATGGAGCATAATAGGAAAGGGAAATAATCCATTGGCATCTTCAGTATGAGCATGCAGATAGATAAGTCTGGGTTTTATGTGATATTTAAATGCCTAGTCATGCTCTCCCAGCCAGGATTCCATTTTAAGTCTTAGGATACTTGAAAGGGTTGGCAGCTGTGACTGAGCTGATCAGAATAAGAAAATACCAAGGACATACCAGGTTCTAAGAAACAGAAGTCGGCGGAGGTTAATATGGGGCAGGACTTCAGTGTGAATCAGGAGTCAGTGAGGTGAGAAGGGGCCTCTCTCCCTACAAGCCCCAGATGTAGGCTGTTTGCTTTGGGCAGTGAGCTGGGTGCCAGCTGGCAGGTGGAGAGAGACTGACTACAGCTTTTCTCTGGGAGGACCCCAAGAACTAGTGGCTGCCGGCATGGTCCTGATGGTGGTTGGAGAGCTTTCCAGCCTTAGATAATCGTTCTTTTTATCATGCAGTACAGACTGCCATTCTCCCCTCTCTCCATAATTTTAAAATTAGTACAGTGGGGCTGGAGGCATGGCTGAGTGGTTAAGAACACTGGCTGCTCTTGCAGAGGACCTGGTTCAGTTCCCAGCACCCACATGGTGGCTCACAACTGTTTGTAACTCCAGTTCCAGGGAAGTCGATGTCCTCTTCTGGCCTCTGTGGGTACTGCAGGCACATGGTGCACAGACATATATGCAGGCAAAACACCCATATATATGCTATAGTAGTGCTTCCATTTGGTGAAGTTGGAGAATGGGTTGTCCATGAATAAAGTTCACCTTCTGTGTGCTGAAAACTTGATTTATTGTGGTTATATAAATATACAAAGTGGCAGGGTATGGTAGCACATATCTTTAACCCAAGCACTGTGAAGGCAGAGGTAGGTGGATCTCTGTAACTTTGACGCTAGCCTGGTCTCTATAGTGAGTTTTAGGCCAGCCAGGCTACATAGAGAGATCCTGTCTCAAACAATAAAGCAAAGTGGGTGGTGGGGAGTATATAAAATGTGTTTCCTTGGTCCTAACCTTGTGAAATGCTGGACACAGCTCCTGGTAAGTATGGAGTTGCTCACCCCACAGCAAACTGCCTTGGACTGCTCGGGATGAACTGGAAGAAAAGACAATCTTTTGTTGTCATTCAAAGAACACTTACATCTATATATTCTTGTAAATTATGATGTTATGATCTAGTCAGCAAACAGTGTAAGGCTCTCACATGTGACAGTCACCTGACTGGCCAGCTTCACCTTTATCTGGAGGGACCCCAGAGTGTCAGCATGACCAGTCTGAGTAGAGTGGAAAGTGTGTGTGTGGAAGAGCAGAGGCAGAGAAAAATGGTGTCAGAAGTGTTGGTATAGACTTTAAGAGTAGGAATTTGAAATATTTTTCATGGAAGAAGTGTACATTTAATTTTAACATTTAATTCAAAATGTCTGAACTTCAAATATATGTAAGGTTGTCTTGTTGGAGCTCCCTATATGGGTAGTCCTTCCTCTTATCATATCTCTCCATTCCCTAACTGATTGACACACACTCCTTCAAAGGGTTGCATAATTTAGAACAATTTGCAACAATAAAAAGTGAAGTGAGTTTCTCCCTTCTGTCTTTTTGCCTCCCTCATTTGTGATTTAAATGCCTCACATAACTGTGCACATTCTTGGATCAAAGTTATTGATTATTGTCTCCTTGAGGGTTTTAAACATATTGAAAAATTCTATAAGGCATGGTGCAGTAGATATCTGCAGAGAGGCCTCCTAAAGAGAAAGGGCTGACCTGGAATACCACAGATGCTGACTGTACCAAGTTGGCATAGAGAAAAAACAGAACCTATGGATCACACTTCTTATTTCCTGTAATTAAATTGGCCTCACATTTATTTGGTTCAATATCAAAATCTAACAAAACAGTTCCCTCAAAAATGTGTTAAACAAAACCCTATGAACTTCTCTTTATTTTTAGCTGATTTATCTGTTGATACATGGCAACATTTAACCCTGAGGGTGCCAGGAGGAAAGCCCTCATCAAATAATGGCACTGAGCATACTGGCTAACCTTCTGAAGCCTTGGTTAACTCGTTTGAAAAAATGGATATAACAGGATAGTTTTGAGTGTTAAATAAGATAGAGTAGGCAGATTATCGTCAGAGGGTTTTCTATATAAACCACTCAATATGTGGTGTGTTGTTGAGATTATTGTTTATTTGGGTCAAAGCTTTCTGCCCCGTTCTAGGACTTGGACCTTCACGTTTTGTTTTGGGTCTTGTCATCTTTTGAATATACTTACTGAGACATAATTTGCATATCATAAAATTCACTCACTTAAAGTATTCAATTAACTAGGAAATTTAAGAGGCATTTGATCACCACCATGATCTAGTTTTAAAACCTCTCATCACTCTTGAAAGATATTTCTACCCCATAGTAGTCCCTTGTCATCCTTCTCCCCAGAATTCCACATGGCTACAGACATCCACTCACCTACTTTCTGTCTCCATAGACTTGCCTCTTTGGACTTCAGAATATTTAAATCAATGCAATAATACAAGATGTGGTCTCTGATTGGCTCCTTTCTCTTCCTGTTTTCAAAGCCTAACTGTGTTGTCACTGATTATTTAGTTGGTATACATTATGATTAAAAATATTCTGAATTTTATTTTTGTATCCATCAATTTGTGAACATTGAGGCTAATTCTTGGCCATATTGAACCATGTTTCAATGAGCATTCATCTACATTTTACATGCCTTTCATGGTTTTCTAGGTATAGGAGGCCAAGTTGTATGGTAGCTATGTGTAATACTAAGGAACTTCGTGCTACTTTTTCAGTACTAATTTCTCCATAGCTTCGTCAACATTTTTGCTTTCTATTTTAAAAACTCTAAGCATCATAATAAGTATGAAACAGTAGTATTTTACTATAGTTTTTGTTTTGCAGTCCCCTGGTAGTGAACATTTGTTATATCTTCTTTGGAGGAATAACTATTTAAATTCTTTGTACTTAAAAGTAAATTACCTTTTGTTGTCGAATTTTATAATATATATATATATATGTGTATATATATATATACACATATATATATATATACACACACACACTCTGGATATGAGTTCCTTATTATACATATGATTCAGAGATATTTTGGTATACTCCATAGTTTGTCTTCAAAATTATTTATATGAACTGAGAAATCTTGACTGTCTCATGTTTTGTATTTCCTTTTAACTGATGTTCGGTTTACAAATTCTTTTTGCAGCCACTGTTCCTCTACCTTGCTTTGCAGTCTGTCCACGATCCCCTGCAGGTCCCTGAGGAGTACATGGAACCATATAGCTTCATCCAAGATAAGCACAGACGGATTTATGCAGGGATGGTGTCCCTCATGGATGAAGCAGTGGGGAATGTCACCAAAGCCTTGAAAAACCATGGGCTCTGGAACAACACAGTCTTCATCTTCTCCACAGGTCAGTCCAGCAGTTCGGGCAATCCATCTCTTGGCAAACCCTAGAATGTGTCATTCAGTGGGTAGAACAGAGACTGGAGAAGTTAGCATTCCACAGGAAAATAAATACCAAGCGCCATAGTGGAGCCTGGGTAGCAATGTGAACAAGGAAAGAGAACTGCAGACCTTTCCTCCTTTTGTTTGTATTTTATAACACACCAGGAGTATACTTGAAGGCCAGTACTCACTTACTGAGTGAATTAGCAGGCACCACATGTCCACAGGGCACCCGGATGGCAGCTGGTCACCACAGCCCTCTGCTAAGACTGTACGACTGCTGCCAGCTGAAGGTGTGTGTCCTGGAAGAGACAGGCTGGGGCACTGTAAAGCCAGATAAGAAAAGGAACAAAATAAGCTTAGTCTAGAGTCTTCAGGTGTAAGGTTTGTTGTTGTTGTTGTTGTTGTTGTTTTTGCATTAAAATTGTTTTCTGGGGGCTGGAGAGATGGCTCAGCAGTTAAGAGCACTGACTGCTCTTCCAAGGGTCCTAAGTTCAATTCCCAGCAACCACATGTTGGCTCACAACCATCTATAATGAGGCCTGACGCCCTCTTCTGGTGTGTCTGAAGACAGCTACAGTGAACTTACATATAATAATAAAAAAAAACTTTTTAAAAAACCTGTGTTCTGACAATAAAAGATACACATTCAATAGAAAAAGTAATCGCAAAGTAATGGTAAAAGAAAAATAAAAACTCTCCAGCCAGAGATGGCTGAAGACCACCTTCATGGAGGCAGGCCACCAGAGATGCTGGAGAACAAGTCCTGGAGGTGGGACACCAGAATCTTCTAACATTCTTAGTTTCTTGTTCTGCTTTCTTTACACTTATTTTATTGCTTGTAAAATTTATTTACCAGTCTTTCCTAAGCTTTTTGTTGAATTTATCTCTCAATAACTAAGTTTTTTTAATTACTAAGAACTCTTTCTTAGCTCCTGATAATTCCCTTTCTACATTTTTTTTTTTTTTTTTT
>NW_022196914.1:54232141-54243723 GCF_008632895.1 Mastomys coucha
TTTTTTTTTTTTTTTTTTTGCTTTATAGATGTAAAAGTTTAATGTGTGGTGAATGTACTTGATATATGTATGATACATATATCTGTACACATCTTTAAAGTTTCCTATATTCACAGTATTATCTATGTTAAGTTTTTCCCCCTAATATGTTTGTATTTTTGTTTAAGTCAATATTTCAAAACTTCAGCTAACACCAAAACCTTTGATTGGCAGCTCCACTCAAGAGATCAGAGCTTATCATTCAGCAAGTTTTACTGAAATGTCACGGCATAGGGGTGAGGCCACACGAGGAGGAATTCATCTTGCCAGTCTCATGTTTGTTTTTTGGTGTCCTGTTGTGTTGTTTTGCTTTGCTTTTAGTTAAGTATAGTTATCAAATCTAATGGGTTTAAGCACTTACTCTGTACAAGACAATATTTGGAGCCACACATGGTTAAGTTTAACAACCCTCATAGCAATCCATCCCTGAGGACCATTGCCCCATCTTGTAGATGTGAGAACTAGACACAAGAAACCTTTAGCCCAGGGTCCCAAGCCATATTTGGGCATGTCTGGCTTTGTGTTTCAGACTCCTCCATGGCGTTTTCTGGCCTCAAGGATGGTAGTCTGTTTGGTTATTTGAGACAGGATCCGGTTACCCTATAGCCAAGCTGATCTGAATTCTCAGTCCTCTTGCCTCAGCCTCTGCATGCTAGCCTTGTACCTCTTCATCCCCAGCCCTGGTAAGGTGATGTTTGAGTTCTCATCTAATTCCCGACAGTGCATGTGTCCATGGTGGGTTGCAGTGATGAGCTACTAAGGGTCCAGGCAGGGTGGGTTAGTGGTGTCTACAGAGCATCTTGTGTAGTTGCTTTAGTGCCATCTAAACACTATAATTTTCAATGTGTTCCATGTATTGATAAGGCTTGAATGTGAGATTTTTTTCCCACAAAACAAGCAAAAAGAAAGAAGAAATTTTAGATTAATTCTTTATAGAGTCTCTTATAATCTTGGAGTTAGCCTTAGTTTACTTCATTTAAAAACAAACAAACAAACAAACAAAAAAAACTTCTACGGTGTTGTTGATCAGTGTTGGTGTTGAAGGCCTGTAGAGTCTCTGCAAACAATGAACAAAAAGGAGCCCAGGACGCTTAATACCGATTTAGCAATTATTCCTGAAAATGCCCTCATAATCGCAAAAATTGAAGACTTTAAATTTGAAAACCCAAGCCTTTGTCTCTGGCATCATGATTACACAGTTTCTGGACAGTGGTTTCCTAAGTAGGGATTAATATGTTACTCACAAACTAAAAAGGGCTCAGAAGAGAAGTTGTTCTCTCTAGAAACTGTTAAATATCTCAAAGTGATTCTCACAGGAATAGAGACATTGGTGTCAAGAATGTCTGGGAAGAGATGTGATAATTTTTTTCATGATATGTGAGAATGAAAAAATATTTGAAGATGTTTCTTTTGTTCCATGATCTCAGATTTGTGTGCATATTTTAAAACAGAGCTAATCACTTTATAAACATCTGTAACATTTTATTCAACTTGGCAAAAATAATATTTGAGGCTTCTATTTGAAAGCATGGTGGTTACCTGACACTAGAGCTGTCTTATGTCCTGGTACTCTGATGTCTAAGCAGATGCATTTATCTTGGATCATCTTTGCTTTATTGGGTGTTCAATGTCACTGGATTGTGATTGTGTGCTTGAATAATGCTCCTAATTTAATTTAGTGGAGTTTTTGTTAGGATTTTTACATCAATCCACAAGTGAGAGTGGAGCTGGTTTCCTTTATCACTGGCAGACTCTGTTGTCTTGGTGAAATTCATGTGGTAAGATAATTAGGATGGTTTCCCTGTCTCGTTCTAGGATTTGAGTTGGTAGGCGGTCCTTAGAACCTTCTTTGGGGGCATTTTAAAAGTTATCTCCATAATAGTTTAAATCTTCTCCTTACGTATGTCTGGGTGTGAGGCGTCCAATATTTTAAAAATGAATTTAGCCCGAGATACGGTGATTCCCATGATTGCACCGCCATGTGATTTTTCTTTATGGTAAGTTTTCTGTGTCCACGTTTTAGCTCATTGCCTTTACTCTGCTTGACTTGGGGGAAAACCAGCCTTCAACAGGATGAGTTGCTAATTTAGCTTATTTTCTTATCTTATCCCTTTCTGGCTTTCTGTCCTTCCCCCAGTCTCCCCCACTCCTCTGTACCACCAGCAGACGGTTTAGCCATTTTTGATCAGTCCTTCAGTGACCCGGGTGGAGGTGATTTTGACGGTGTCTTGATATCTATACAGTCCACCGTTCCTTGGCCTCAGTGTCCTTCTCACTGAGTTTCCTGGTAGATTCAACTTTCACTGTTAAGGCTTGACTGCACGCCCAGTCCCCCTCCTTATTTTTTTCCCTCCACTTGCCCTGTACTTGCTCATGGTATAATAAACAGGACAGCTTGAGGTTATCTTGTGAGCTGGTTCCCAGTCCCTATTTTATCAAAGAAAGAACCCAAACTTCAAGAAGCTAAGAGGTTAGCCTCTTAGACACACAAGAGAGCCAGATTTCAAACTCAGATCTCCTGGAGTCAACATCTGAGTGCTAATCAATTGTCCTTTTAGCTCATCTCGTCTTTTATCTCTCGTTAGTTTTCTCAGCATTTGTTCCCAAAGGAAGCCTTTCCCCAAATCTTATAAAGGAGAACACTAGAATCTTTGTTTTTTGTGCCAAATCATTGCCAGCTGTTCATTCTTTCTCTGAATGTGAGTGATATGGGGGTCTAGAAAGACTACGCAGCACATGTGGCCAACTCTGTCCCCTGGCCAGTTCTATCCCACATCTGTATCTTGTGGTCAGGTGACGCCCACAGCTTACTGCTCTCCCGAGACTAGAGTGAAGTGTGTCCTGCTTTGCAGAAACCATCTGACCAAGTTCATTTCCTTCTTTTGTGGCCATCGGTTCTTCTGCCAACCAAAAGCACCTTGAGTGTAGTGACCTGGCTCTGCCCAGTTCTGCCCTGTTAGTGTTTTACTTTTGCATATGGCCCAGGAGACGAGACCTCTTAACTAGCTATAGAAGGATAAAGAGGTAATGATTCCTTGGTTGTGTACAACATTATCACTCCTAGGCTTTCTCCTGCCTCTGTTCAGGTAGGTGGAGAGGCTGTTGCCCCGAGACCAAGGAATATGGGTCAGCCCTGTTGCCCTTAAACATTGGGGAACTGTTTCAAGATTCTAGCATTAAAGCTGTCTTCCCAGTGTCATGCCCTGAGCCATGATGTGCATTTATCTTTCTCTGTTTGTTTTTAGCCAGATATTGGCTAAAGGAAGAAGTGCTTGGAGGATAAGATGGTTGCTGGACCCCCTCATCACAGCTCATCTTTCTAGTTGCTAAACTACAGGAGTCTGTACAAATCCAGTTCCAAGTAAGGCCACTCAAAATTGACAGCCAGTTCTCAAATCAGCTAGACCAGTGGCTCTCAGTGTTCCTAATGCTGCAACCAGTTTCTTGTACTTTCCCATAGGTGTGCTGAATCTAAACCCTGGGATTGGGGGCCTCAGAATTTGTAACAACATTACACATAATTATTTTGTACATAGAAATTTGCAGACCTTTGAGCTGAGGTAACTCTCATTCAAGTCCTGGGAATTTACTTTGCTAGGAATAGCCTCTCTCTCTCTCTCTCTCTTCCTCTCTCTCTCTCTCTCTCTCTCTCTCTCTCTCTTTCTCTCTCTCTTTCTCTTCCCCCCCTCTCTGTGTGTGTGTGTGTGTGTATATTTCCTTCTTACTAGGAGAAATATGTACTCTGATCACATGCTGTCAAAGAAGGACTAGAAATCTCTGTGTAGAAAGAACAATGATATTCATGTATGTAATGAAACAAGGAATGTTTGCCAATAGTTGCATTAAGCATATGTGTTTATTTAAATTTACCCATATATATATATATATATATATATATATATATATATATATATATGCCAGAAACCAATAGAGTTCATCTTCTCCCAGGTAGCTTTCAGTTGAAGAAAAAGTAGGGCCTGGGTCAGTGGTAAGAGCCTGCCTCCTCTTCCAGAGGACTGGGGTTCTATTCTTAGCATCTACATGGTAGCTCACAGCCATCTGTAACTCCAGTTCCAAAGGATCTGATGCCCTCTTCTGGTTTCTGTGGGCACTGTACTCACATGGTGCAGACATGCATGCAGGCAAAAATCCATATATACATTATATACATATATATATATATATATATGATAAAAATAAATAAATCTTTTCTTAAAAAGAAAAAGTACTCATTTCTAGGTTCATCATTAAAGCTAAGGAGACAAGCTTGAATTTAATCATTCCATCCTTCATGCCCCCACTGATATAAATTACTATTGGTTGATTATTAATACCATCCTGGTATGGGTTTAGTTTGTTTCTTTGTTTTCTCTGCGAGGGTTGAAATCAGGAGTTTCACACACAATGTAGGCACCTTACTGCTTGGCTACAGCCCCACCTTATCCATTCTTTCTGCAATATGGGATGGATTTTACTGTAAGCAAATATTGCTTGTCTCATTATACATGGACCACTGTGCTCTTTTTATACAACAGTGACCTTCTTTGATAGCTTGTGATCAGAGTTTGGGTCCCACTTTCCCACTAATGAGATTTGTCGATTCTGGCTCAGCTTCACGGTCTGTTAAATGGCCATTTGTTGGCTTACAGTCTCCCTGGCACTGGAGAGATGATAGCTGGTGTTTATAGCAGGATCAGGTCTTTCTGTTAGCTCAGTGTGTGTAGAGGCACACAAAGAACAGGTTTTCCAAGAGGCTCTGACAAAAAGCAGGGTGAGAGATGGAGCAACAAGAAGAGATTTAAGAAATAGGAGAATCTGGGCTGAGAATCCCTATTCCAAGCATACTTATTCCTAGGAATATTGATAGTTTGATAACTTGTGGTCTGCAGTGCTTGGGCAATCTTGACAGAGACGGGTGCATTTGAAGAGAGCTGCAAAGGATGCAGCCCGTGACCAGAGCACACGTGTAATTGGGTGGCAGTAGGTTCACAGGCCATCGTGCACGTGGGTTGTAGACCTGAGGAATTTGCAATGTGTGGAATGGGCTTGGGGGCCGCTCTGACTCTACAGCGAAGTTGCCATTCGCTGAGGGGGCTCTGAGGTGCTCAGGAATGCACTGCACGATGGAGAAGGGTCTTATCCATGATGTCAGTGACACTTTAAGAACACCAGAGCCTGTTCAGCAGCAGCTTTATGCTTAGATGGAGGAAATTATTGTAGAATATGAAGGTTTAACACTTATCATTTGAGCTTTCACAAAATATAATTTATTATTTCCAACAGAATTCAAAGGAATTGTATCTAAGGGCTCTATTTCCAAAGTCCCCTTCCCATTTTTATGCAGGATTCCCTTCAGGATGGGTAGCTGGCAATAGACTAGAGTGCTGCTCCATGGCTTTAAGTATGCTGCACAGTCGGCAGACTTATAAAATAGCATAGAACTCTGTGTAGGAGCAAGCCGTCTGACTGCTAGCCAGCTCTACAGCTGAGAGTTGAGTGATTGTCTCACAAAGCTAAGAACTGAATAAGCCAGGTCACACTGCACACCACTGCTGACCTTGCTGTGGCATATGCACCCAACACATGTTGGATGTCAAAGAGAGAATATCAGTAAGTGGGTTGAACCTATGAGACTGGAGTGACCTGTCCTTGCCAGCTATTGATCCATGCTATCTCTTGAGATGTGGCGTATTAGTGACTGCGCAAAGAGCATGTTGGGTCACTTGAATTTTTTTTCTCATAAGGGGTGTTCAGTTACTGATTACTTCACTGAGGGAAAATGATAACCAATGTATTGTAAGGGCTCTAGATAAGTCTTGCTTTTAGTGTCTCTGTGACAGCCCACTGAATACTCCATCCGTGTCTAAGGCAAGGATGGCTCTCAACTCTTAGGTTTATAGATTGTCAGTGTTTATTATATTACTTAATAGGTGCAAGAATATCACAGGGTTGATATTTTGAATTTTCAACTTGTGTAACATGAGGTAACAAACATTCTCACGCTTCTGTGGGCAGACAGCACCGTGGCCTTTCTGAGCTCATTATTAATGGAAGAGCGTATTGAACTGAGCGTATTTATTGACTAAACCGCAGGAAGCTTTCTAATTGTTTAGAGTTATTTTCTCTCCGTTTGTGTTTCGTTTTAAAGGTCACGGTTATGATCCGTTTCTGACTAGTCCCAGAACTTCCTGAGGCTCCAGCTCCCTCTGAGGCATTTGGTTGCACAAGCTTCACAGGAGGTTGAGTGAGGATGAAAGTAGATTTAGAGAGAGCGGAATGAGCACCCAGAAAGTGCAGGTATAAGGAAGTAAAGCCACGGGCCCATGCGCCGCGCCCTGACGTTCACGTGTGTCTTGTCCGTTCATATCTGCTCTGTCCTCCAGCAGTAGCCTCAGCAAGTGTTTTCAGAGATCATTCCTATCAAACAGGCTAATCATTAACATATGCCTGCCAACTCGGCAGAGCAGTGTTACTGAATGTGTTGCTTGGACAGGGTAGTCTTGTCCAAACATGACTGCAGGCCTGTGCTGATATCAGGATTCTACTTCAGAGGAACCAGGTGTTAGGAAAGAAGGAACTTTCCTAAGTAAAGTTAGGAAATGGTTCAGGAAGATTCTAGTGGACCACAGATCCGAGGAACCCTTGAGATGAGTGCAAACGGCAGCTGCTGCAAGAGTAACCAGCAGTAGTTAGTGTGCCGCCTTCTTTCTGCTAGTATGGGACCCCAGCCCATGGGTGGTGTTGCCTCTGCGCAGAGTACCCTTCCTCCTTGGTTAGACCTTTCCAGAATGACACTGGTCAACACTACCCAGAGGTGTGATTCTGAATCCTGTCAGAGGGAGAGTGGAAACATCACAACTGTGTCCCTTGTCAGCTCGATCAATCATGTCTCTTTAAATTATAACATTCTGCCCCTGTCCTCTATAAAAAGAGTCACATGCTGACCTCTGATTTACACAAAGAAAAGTTTATGCCATCAAGAGCTTAAGACAAATCATCCTAACCAACCTGCTAGTAGTACATGACTTCTCAACTTAAGAAAATTATTTTATGTATATGGATCTCTTGCCTGCATGTATGTCTTGCACCAGGCATGGGACCTACAGAGCCAGGCTAGAGCATCTGATCTCCAAGAACTGGAATTATAGACAGTTATGAGAGTCGTGTGTGTGCAGGGAACTGAACCAGGGTTCTCTGGGAGTGTAGCCAGTGTTCTTAACCACTGAGCCATTTCTTAAGCCCCCTGCAGTGTAAAACACTATCCAACCAAGCTCTAAGTTGTATAGCACTGGCAGTGTTGGTATGTACTATAGAAACCTTTTTTTATTTTAAGCAGAGAAGGAAAAATACAAGTAGGACTAGGCTGGGGTCAGTTCACAGAAAGCTGGGAACTGGTTCACACCTAGATCTGAAAGGGAGAGGGAGAAAAAAGAAAGGGTCTGCTCTGGAGGTCTCACAAAGACAACAAGGATGACAAGAGGAACCAGCAGTAGTTGGTGACCACCCCCTAACGTCACAGACTTTACAGGCATCCCCTAATCCAGTAGGCGCTGTCAACATTCCTTTCTAATCTGCAGAGTCATGCTCAGCACTAGGGTCCTAAGTAAGGTGGACCCCAGTTCAGGTCTGTTTGACAGTCTCTGCCACTGGGCTGTGATATGAAGCACTTAGGTCAGCCTCATGCATAGGTACTAAGCAAGGCATGTCTGGATGAATGGAGATCTAGAAAGATAGAGCTTCAGAGGGCTATAAAGGCATTCCAATCTACCCTGGTCACTGAAAAAAAAAATGAAACCGACCTAGACAGGCTGAGCGATTGGTGTTGAAGTAGACACTTGGCTTTATGTTTGCTCCCAACCTTCCACTCTTGCTTCCCTGCATGGTAGAGTTAGTCCATGTAATCATGATGAAGAGATCTCAATATTGATCCATGGGTCCATGAGTACAGCTTCAGCCACATGGAGATGGACCCACTCTGAGAATGGACCTTGCTGACCTTGAGATGAAACAGATGGCTGCTCAGCTTTTGGCCAAAGTGTCTTTGTAATCTGTATGTAGCATCTTTAAGAAGTGGATGAGGATTGGTATAGAAAAAAAATGTGCATTTACTGTTGGCCTGAAAACAGCAAATTCTCATTATATATACTTGCTAAGCTTTCATTCTTCCTGCCAGTCGGAGGTGAAACAGGACAGCTGAGTGTTCTCTCCCACTTTCCCTGCCTCCCTGGCTCCAGTTGTCACCTCCTAATGGAAATGCACATGAGCAGTGTAGGGGCCAGTGTATGCAGCCAGAGGAAGAAAGTCGGGGACAGCAAACCGAAGGGCAGCAAACTGGCATTCAAATGACAAAAGGTCTCCATATTATTTACCTTCATCCTTTCCATAATATAAAAAAGCTTCCAAACAGCCATGTTCTCCCCCATGTGGCTCTGTACGTGTGGAATTGTCCCTGAGGGCAGTGGCAGGGACTGTGTATGTGTATCCTAAAGCATTGGCTCCTAAGACAAGAGAGTTCCAGGGCCAGCTCATGGGGAGTGTGTCCCAGACCCTTCTCTTCTGTGGGCTTTGCAGAGCCCACTGTGCCTGTCTAATGTGCCTTGAGCCTGCTGAGGGAAGTTCACAGTCCCCTTCCTCCTGCAGATTATCAGCAGCTCAGCCCTGATGAGAGGGCCTGGGACCCAGGGCTAAGGCTGGGTCTGTGCTGTTGTGTTTGTTTGGTTTTTTCTTCTCTCATTCTCCACTTTCAGAAGCATGAGTTCCCCCCTCCAGGACTAAAACAATAAGGAATGTATTTGCATGGATCCCCAGTTGCTTTTCTTGCTGACTTTGGCACTTGGGTACATACAGCAACAAAACTCTGGACACAAAAATGCTGCCTTCCAGGCTTTGTTCCCCTCCTACAGAGCAACCCTAACCTCTCAGGGCTCTTGTCTCGTGTTTTCTTAATGAGAAAATAGTTTAGGGATCCTTGGCGCTGCAGGTTTATTCTTTTCTGGTGGGTTTCACTCTTAATCAGCTGCAGTCTCTGTGATCAAGTTTGTCATTGTCTTGTTTCAGTATGGCCACTTCTAATCAACAACTCAATAGTGAGTGGGTGGAAAGATGGCTCAGCAGGTAATGGCTGCTCTCCCAGAGGACCCAGGTTCGGTTCTCAGCACCTACATGATGACCCATGACCATCCATCCATTAACTCTGGTTCTAAGAGGTCAAATGTTCTCTTCTGACTGTCTCAGGCACCAGGCATGCACATGATGCACATACCTGCATGCAGGCAAAACACTCATGCATATAAAGTAAATCAATCTAAAACAAATTTAAAACTAAAATTAAAAAATTTAAAAGCACAATTTTCTTCCCTCCCTCTTTCCTTCCTTCCCTTCCTCTCTCCCTCTTCCCTTCCCTCCCTTCTACCTTCCTTCCTTTTCCTTCCTTCCTTCCTTCCCTTCCTCCTTCCTTCCTATCTGTGAAACATTTTCTACTTCATTCATGTAGAATTTTTTTTAAAGAATTGTTTTCAAAAGTTAACAAACCTTAAAAGTAACCTCAGTGCTGTGGAAACTGTCAAACACCTGCGTTCTCTATCTGTTGTCAGTTCAGCCTCTGACCTAATGACATATTCAGACGTGAATTCATCAAATCGTGAATGAGGTGGGGCCGAGAACAGAGCACGTGTCTGAGAATGGAGGCCACATGTGTCACCTAAATTTCACACTGGTGTCACTGTCTGTTAGGAGGTCCTCTCTAAGTCTAGCCGTAATGAAGCAGGCTGGGTGGTGGGGTGCTTTGTGCACACAGTATTTAAGCTCACATCTCTGTGTCCTTGAAGGGCATAGCCTGACTGGCTTCTGTGGAGATTGTCATCAGACCATTCTACCTAAACACCCATCCTGTTCTTTGTTGGTAATAAGAATTTGTAGTTAACAGGCATGGCTCTGATTTTAATTAATATAACGAACTGGTTTTGTAATCTTTCATTAAATGAGATAGGTCTCTTTGCCTATAGAGGACCTAACATAGTCCTGGTCTGGGGCATAAGCATCACTCCTATCCACGGGAATCTTTTCCTGTGTCTGAGGCTATGGATTTTCTCAAAAAAAAGATCTAAGGGGTTGTTAATGGGAAAGAAGGGATAAAGCCATGTTGGCCTCTTTTGCCAGCATGGCGCTGACTGAAGAACTCAGGAATGCTGGGCAGTAGATATAGTGTGCATATCTGAAATTAACTTCACACCTACATGGAACCAATTTCAGGGCAAGAGGCAATTGAGAACGATGAAGTGGGGGAAGAGATTAGCCATCAGTCTGGCTTACAGAAAGAAGCTCTAAATTAGGCTGTGTTCACAATCACTAAGATGGAGGGAGGCAAATGACAAAAAGACAGGGCATGGATGTGCGCACAAACAAGGACATGGGAAGAGGGAAGCAAAGTGTTTCTGGGCATGGTGGTCAGGACAGTCTGTGCTCCCAGCAGCACACAACTCCACCATGTAGATGAGACACACCCTCCAGGGCTATTCATCTTGTTTGAGTATGTACCAGGGGAAAGCAAATAAGTCAACTGTTTAGTAGTATTGAACATTTTTAATGTTAAAACAAGGGTACATGATGAAAGGGAAAGCAGTTTCATAGATGTTTAAAACATGTATGATCTCAGATTTTCTACCTTTCCTTCCACCCCCCTCCTCCTCCCTCTCCTCTGCCTCCTCCTCCTTCCTCTCCATCTCTTCTTTCCCATTCATCGAGGCAGCATCCTACTACGCAGCTTTGGCAGGCCTTGAGCTTATGTAGACCATGCTGGCCTTGAACCCCTGGAGATGCTCCTCTGTCTCCTTAGTGCTGGGATTAAAGGTGAACTACCATGCTAGTCTCTACCCTCTTCTTTTGCTCTTTTGGTGTAACAGTTCAAAATTCTTTAAAAGCGATCAGCTCCATTCTTGTCATCAGGGAAGGGTGGGGGAGCTAGAGAGATGGCCCAGCTGTAAAGAGCACTAACTGTTATTCCAGAGGACCTGGGTCCAACTCCCAGCACCCACATGGTGGCTTGCAACTGTCTGTAACTCCAGGATCTGACACCCTCACCAAATGTAGCCAAAACACCAAATGCACATTTAAATAAAAAAATCAATGAATTTAAAGTCAGCAGGGGTTAGAATTGCCCAGTGATCCTTCTGGCTACTGTGGTAGGCGAGGTCAGGTTAATACCTGCCCCTGGGGGATGTTCTGCTTGGTGTTAGAGAGCTCTAGAGTGTGTGGAAGAGGCAGGCTCTTGGGACTCCCAATGACAGCAGATCTTCTTAGCGGTTAGTGTGTCCCCCAGTGCAATAGCTCTTCTCACACAGCAGCTATGAATCGTTCCTGTCACAGGCTAGGAGTCAATTCTGTACTTTTGTCAAGAAAGCAGAGGAAACTAGAGGTGTGATCGCCCAGGATAATGATTTTTGAGGTCTTCAGAGGCACTTCTCATTTCTCTCCCACTGGCCCTAAGCATGACATTCCCCAAGGTTCCCTCTGTTCACCCAGGAATTTGTTCCAGGTCTGGGCTG
>NW_022196914.1:54243733-54261755 GCF_008632895.1 Mastomys coucha
TCTCTCTCTCTCTCTCTCTCTCTCTCTCTCTTTCTCTCTCTCTCTCTCTCATATGTAGCTTTGAAGATATGAGAAGAAAGGTCATGTGCTTAGGCCTGCAAATGGCCTCTGAAGGCAACTCCAGAAACAGTTTTGTGCATTGAGAATGTCATTAAAGTCAGGTCTCACTGTCCAGCACCCACCGTTCAATATAGTTCATTTGTTTGCACTGGTCTCTCTCTAGTTGCAATGTTAAGAAGCAGCAGCAGCAGCAGCAGCAGCAGCAGCAGTAGCAGTAGCAGCAGTAGCAGCAGCAGCAGCTGGCTTTGTCACCTGAGTCCACACACATCTGTAGAGAGGATCAGGGTGTGAAGATGCCCTTGACCAGGAAACATGCTTGTGCCTACTGGGTTTTGTTGGTTTGGGTTGTTTGTTTGTCTTGGTTTTTCGAGACGGGGTTTCTCTGTGTAGCCTTGGCTATTTCTCTGTAGACCAGGCTGGCCTCAAACTCAGAAATCTGCCTGCCTCTGCCTCCCAAGTGCTGGGATTAAAAGGCGTGCACCACCACTGCCTGGCTGTTTGTTTGCTTTTGAGATTGGATCTCACTATTCCTTCCTGGCTGGCCTGGAACTCCCCACACAAACCAGGCTGGCCTGGAAATCACCAAGACCTGACTGCCTCTACCTGCCTAGTACAGAGATTAAAGTTCTCCATGCCCAGTTTCCTACTGTTAGTTAAGCAACACAGAATGAGAAGTGACACAAAGGAGGAAAATCCCTCTGCAGCTTCTGGAGAGAAATCTGAAGTGTTTCCTTCTAATCTCATTTGTTTCCTGTGATGTGATAACATTTCTCCTCATAAATAGCAGCCTTCCTTTTTCCGAAAGATTTCCTCTGCCTGAAAGGAAAGGGCTGTTCGTGTTGGACAGAGAAAATACTAATAGCAAATTTGCAACAACAAAAAATTACAATCTAAAGAAAGCTGGACATGATGGGATAGGCCTATTGTCTTAGCTACTTGTTGGGCTGAGGCAGGAGGACTTTTTGAGCTCAGGAGTTTGAGGCTAGTGTGGGTAAAGCTTAATCTTCAAAAGATAAAAAGAAAGGGAAGAAGGAAGGAAGGAAAAGAGCAGGGATGCTCTGATCCTGAGAGCACTTTCCCACTCTATGGGTGCTAATGACTAAAATGTCAAAGCACATTATGTGTGTGGGCATTGAAGAGCGTTGGTCTAGTGTTCTGTATTTGTACTGTTTCAGTTCACTTTTCATAGACTAAATCACAGTATCTGGAAGAACAATGTAATGGATGAGATGCAGGGGGGGCAGTTTCAGAATTGCAGTGAGTTGTGGTGGGGAAGGCACAGAGGGGTAGTTCATGGTGATAGAAGTGTGTGGCCACACCGTCGTAGTCTAGGAAGGAAAGACCAAGACAAGAAGCAGGGATGGGTACCACCTTCAGAGGCCCATCTCCATCAGCAGACTTCAGCCAGCCAGGCCCCACCTCCTGAAGGTTCCACAGCTCCCCCAAAAATGCTATCAGCCACAGAACAAGTGTTCAAAATGTGAGTGGATCAGGGATATTTCAGATTCAATAACATGGACCTATTGTATATTTCAGCGTTTTTTTCCTTTGGGGTGTTTCAAGAATATCTCTTCTGTAAATAAAAATATCAATTTTGGTGAGGTTATTAAAAGTCCCAAGGAACCAGTGGCAGAAATGGTTTGGAATTTTAAGTGGCTTCTAGTCTAGCTATTACATTCATGGTTGTCTTAATTCAGGTTTCTATTGGTGTGGTAAAACTCTATGACCAAAACACCTCATAAAAGAAAGTGTTTAATTGGGTTTATGGTTTCAGAGGGTTAGAGTCCATGATGGTGGAGCAAAGGCATGGTGGCAGGAACAGCTGAGAGCTCATATCTGGATCTGCAAGCAGAAGGGGTTGGGGGGAGAAGAGAGAGAGTCAGAGACAGAATGAGAATATATATACTGGGCTTAGTGTAAGTCCTTTGAAACCTTGAAGCCTGCCTCCATCCAGGCCACACCTCCTACTCCTTCCCAAGTAGTTCCACCAACAGGATCCAAATATTCAAATATAGGAACCTATGAGGGCGGTTCTCATTCAAGCCCACAGGAGTCTGGTATGTGTGTATAAGAACTAAAATGTCTTTTGTTTCCAATAGAGCATACTATTCTGAAAACTAAAAGGTAAGACTCACTTTTAGAGAGACTTATTTTTCTTAAGTTCTACACTGGCTTTTTAGCAGTATATATATTTGTAAAATGCCTAAAAGTAAAAAGAAGTAAATAATTTGTTGATTTTGTTCCTTCTCACCACCCCCAACAGTTCAAACAAAACAAAACCCAGTTTGTCATCCTCCTGTCTTTTCCAGGCTAAGCCCCGAAGTCATGTGACTTTCCCTATGTTCTCAGTACTGTCTGCTCATATGCTTGAGGAATTTAATCACCTGTCTTACTGCCTATGATTCCTATGACTGAAAAGCAATGGCATTTACTTTTTCTAAGGGAATGTATTTCCATTTCTCCTGGCTAGTCATCCCTTTGTTGATATTTATTTTATCAAGGCTTGGAATATTAATCGATTGTAAGGCTTCAGCAAGATCACTTTTATACCCAGTGCAGAAACTATGCTCCTGCGGGTCGGTGCACAGCTGTGTGGCCATTGGCTGGAGATCCTGCAAAGCACTGTAAATGGGAAATCAGCAATCATGGGTCATGATAACGAGTTGTTCCGTGGCTGCAGATTCAGGAAGGAGCAGACACAAACAGCCTTTTCCGTGCAGACATGCAGACATTCAGCCATGCAGCCAGCCAGCCAAGGTGTTTCCTCAAGGACTGAAAAATGGATGGAGCCTGGAGAGGCTAATTTACCACACATAAAATCATCGCCATGTGTGAGTACAGGACGTGAGGAGTAAGAAACACATTTTGGAAAAGAACAGTGATTTTTACATGTTGGCACTGAGGACAGCATCTTACTTTTAGAGTCCCATGGTGTGATCTCAGCCAGATTCAGCTTTATTCCCTGAAGCAGATTCCCGCCCTGTCCTCCCCCCCACCACCCCTGTTTTTCTATTCTTGGCTTCCTGTATACATTGCACTTCTTAGAGAACATGGTACTAAACCCAGACTTTGTCCTAACACAAGGAAATTCTATTACATCTTAATTGAAGAAGATGGCCCAAGCCAACTGAATGGTGGAACGATATAATGTACCTGAAAGATTCCAGGCCCAGTTAGTATAGCATTCTCTGGAAAATCTTGTTAACAGTAGACTCAACTCCTTGGCATGCTGGGGAAGGAGAGAGGGTAGGCAGCCAGGTCCTAGTAATGTCATGGACATGAGGTTAAGAAACAGCGGGGATTCTGGACGCAGAGAGAATGAGCTCAAATCCCCATCCTAACACCTGCTAATCTGTGTTCCTATGGCCATTCCTTTTCTCAACATGAGTTTCTTCAAAATGGAACTTAGATTTGCCAGGACTGCTGTAAGAATACCATGAAAGAATTCACCTAAAACACCTGGAAGAGAACCTGGCAGAAGTAGGAATTTCACAAATGCAGCTGTGATGGTTGTCTGCACTTCTGGGCTTTGGCCTTTTTGCCTGGTTAGAGGGGACACTGCAGCAGCAGCCTCTAAGTGGTTGATAAGGGCTGTCCAGGCTTCGGAACCTATTTTCAAGTCAGCTAGTTTAGAAAAAAACATTGCACTGCAGTAGGGTGAAGGTTTTTCGGTAAGAGAGACAGAAGGGAAAAATGTAGACTCCACAAGAGTACTGTGGTACTCAGAGCCGAATCTCTGTACTGAAGGCCTCAGACTCAGCAGCTGTGCATGGCCTGGACAGACAGAAGAAGGCCTGTTCACCAGCATTATATTATAGTAAAACATTACAGAGATTCTTAAAGCTGTTCAACACTAGCTTTCTGGCTTTAATCCTTCCTCAGAACATTAAGCCCTAGTTCTCCATTTCTCACACGGAAAAAAAATAAGTGGCCTTGGGAGATGGCAATGTCCAACTAAAAGCAACCCCCTCACTTTTCTCTGTAGTCACAGAACAAGCCCACCCTCACCACAGTCGGTTTCCTATTGTCTTTTGAGTATCAAGAAACCTAGTGTTATTGCAACTCCATAACCAGACGTGGTTGTCACTAACCATTCCAGGTGGCACAGTGGCACAGTGGTTCAAAGCAACTGTATCCAAAAGCTCCAGGCTTTCGTTTGTAGCTCTGAATACCACAGAGGCACCAACATGGCAGGTGCCTCCAGCTATCACTGGGTTCTTTAAATTCCCCTCTTGCTGCAGCTGCTTCTGCCTGCTTCTCCCTGGGCATCCAGGACCTTTCACTGAGTCTACATGTCCTCTGACATCGGAGGACTTACATGCATCACCTAGACGTGCAGGGAGCCAGTCTCCATAGGGCCACCCTTACTCATTGGCAACTAGCTGGTGCATGCTTCTTTCACTGAGTTCTGAAAGCTGGTCAGTGGACTAGGGGTCATGGTAAGACTGCACATCAGTCTTCTGTGACAGTGGCCAACTAGGATGACATCATATCCATGTGCTGTTTTTTCCTTTTCCCCTTTTTGTCCCCAGCTGCTCACTCCTTCTCTCTGGGATCACTTCCAAAATAAACTACCTGCCTACATGCATTCAGCCCAAGCAAAACTGGTACCCGAAAGCATTTACCCATAACCACATTTACAGTAACTTCCTTCGTCTTCACCAACCTGGGGAGCTTAAGAAGTTCACAGCTTTGTTTTATAGACAAAGAAGCTGAGCCCCAAAGAGGTTAAGTTATTCCCCAGGTTCATACAACTTTCTGGAGAGAGATGTGGGAGCAGAATTCCTCTGGCATTTTGGCTAGTAGTCTGTCTTCTGAACACGCCAATCAGTCCATCATTCCTGGTCACGTACATGCTGGCTGTCAAGCTGTGCTGTCAGTACAGTACACAGAGCGTCAGTGATGATGAAATTTGTCCTAAGAAGTGCTAATGATACGTGCTTTCTGCATCCGTCAATATGCATGGAAGACGAAACTGGCTGAGGTTGTCGCTCTGCAGAATGAGAGGAAAGAAGCAAGGTGAAATCCAGGCGATGCGGTGATGGTTGGCTCGGGAACGTGAGCTGGGAAGAAACTAGGACTTGGCAAGGGTCATAAAAGCATAGTGGAAAGGTGGTGTGATTGAAGGACTGACCCCGCCCAAGGTAGCTGAAGACTCACTAAGATGACACCCTGGCCCATTACTGTCTAATGGGAATGTAATGCAAATCATTAACGTAAGCCACAGATGCAATCTTATATAGCCAAATTTATAAAAACCAGAGAGCCATGTGAAATTAAGTTTAGCAATATATTTTTATCCTGTATATATATGTATATAAAAAAATCACTTAGCACTTCAACATGAATTTCAGCATCAGAAGCTATCAAGGAGAATTTTACCGTCTTAAAAAAAACAAACAAACAAACATGCATTTTATACAGACAGCGCACTTCAGTTTCAATTTACCACATTTCAAGTATTCAATAGACACACACAATGGCCAGTATTTTGTTCAATTCAGTTCTGCAGGAAGTGAGCTGGGAAGCTGGTCAGTGGTCGTCAGAGAATGTTGCTAGAAACTAGTTGGGAGCCATTTAAAATTCATTGGTGTGGGTTGTTATGGCACTGTGGAAGATGAAGGAGAAGCCAGGCTTTTTGAAAGGTCATCTTTGGACAGGTAAAATGTGTTGATGTTGAAATGCAGAATTGTGAGGGCTGGCAGGATGGATTGGCAGATCAACATACTGCTACCAAACCTGATGACCAGAGTCCAACTCCTAGAACCACATGTACTGTGGTATGTGCATACGCATACACACAGATTGTATGAGTGTGTGCATACTCGCACACATATCTGTGATGTTTCTTTTTTTAAGGATCATGACTAGAGTGGTAATGGAGAAAGTCGAGGGGTGCCAAGGGTTAAAGTTCTATAGGCAAGTAAACCTCAACAATAAAGTAGCTCAGTCAGTGTGGTGATCTGGTGCCATTGCTTCAACCGTGGAGGGCCAGGCTGATGAGAAGTGAGGGCAGGAAACCGTGAGGATGTGCAGAGATGAGCACTGGAACATGGGAACACTGAGGGCCCCAGGGGTAAGGACTTCTGCAGTGGCGGTGTCTGAGGAGCTGCTGCACAGAGGAAGGATGTGGGAGCGGGGAGGGGCTAGTGCTTATGGTCTCCCCACTGATGTGCAGAAGGAAGGGCTGAGGGCTGAGGGATTGGCCTCCTTAGCCTCATGGGTCTAATGTCTCACTGCCCCACCCAGGCCCTGCCCATGGCTCTGAGACCTGAATTCCTTCTATGTGTGATTCTACCCTTCACTTCCATCTTGTCCAGTGTCTTACCCAGAATAAGAGACTGTTAACCGCTTTCATTATTCATCTGGGAGAATAATCTATGCCCTCATCCCTCCTCCTACCCGGTGAGAGTTGGGAAGTGAAGGAGCTGGCCTTTTCTACTTGGAAAATGCAATTGAGGATCTTAGGACTGAGCTTTCCAAACAGAATACAGGCACTCAGCAGCAACTGAATCAGCCAGCTCTCTGAATTAAGATGCAGGCAGACTTTGCAGTCACCTTGTCGGAAAAACCTTGATTTTTGGTCTCCAACAAATGCACAGAACTCTTCTAAGGGTAAGGGAGCTCTCCATGCTTTCCACTAATTAGCAGATAGGCATTGCATCTATGCAACAGCCCTGCAGATGACGCAATCCAGTTTGACACCTGCAGAGCACTGGGACTGTGTGTACTTTCTAATGCACTGTCCATCCTACCTGTTAGCTGTGGCAGTCTCGCCATACATTGCAAATCACTGACACTGGGATTGGGCAGGCATCTAGTGGGAAAAGGACTGTGAGGTCCTACAGCTTGACCTGTCACAAGTCAGGGATGTCACAAAGTTCCTGGCACACAATGGGTGGTGATGGTGTCACACTGACCTGCTATATAAAATTGCAGTAGGCATCCCTGGGAGGGTATTTTGAGCTCTGCCCTCCCTGCCTCACGTCCTTCTCTTTCTCCCAGACCAGAGCACAGGGTTTCTTGCTTCTGTCTCAGATCAGTCCTGCACCAACTGAAGGAGATCTCATATATGTGGAGAAACCTGAGGCTTGCTTGATCTGCTGTTCTTTCTCGATACCTCTATCGAACCAAAACATCTCCTATTGGTGCTATCACGTAGAAGAGGAAGAGTAATTAGCATAACCATCAACAGGGGACTGAAGCGCAAAAACTGCTTAGGCGCTTCACACTTCTGTGAAAACCCAATTAGCACTCTTTTACGGTTGTAATTTTTAATTACTGTTGAAGTTGAGAAAAATGTATTCACTAATTAGATAATTACTGGGTAGTGACCTTTTGATTTAAAAAATTGCTTTGAGTCTAAAATTGTCTCAAGAAGAATTGTTTAATTTAATAAATCACTGCTGCCTTGATGTCATAGAAAATCTAACACTTAGAAAGGTCTTGAATTGCCTGCTAAATTTCCAGAGACCCAACTTACAACCACAAGGAACCCCAGCTTCAGGTGATCCAGTGCCCTCCTCTAGCCTCTGAGGGAACCTGCACACATGTGGCTCATGGTTTTGTTTGTTTGTTTTTTCTCTCCTTCCCTCCTTCCCTCCTCCCTCCCCCCTTCTCAAACACACACACACACACACACACACACAAATAAAAGTAAAAAAATAAATCTTATAAAAAGAAAGGCCTTGAGGAGTTTGCTTATAACTCCAGCACTCAGGAGGCTGAAGTGGGAGAATTGGGTATAAAAGACCAGCCTTTGTTAAGAGGAAGTCTGTTTCAAAAATAAGGTGTGTGTGGGGTGGGGGCACATAGGAAAGAAAAGGATAGAAGAAAAGTAAGGAAGGTGCTGGGGATGTAAGTCTATCAGTACAGTGTTTGATTAACATGTGTGAGGCCCTGGGTTTGATCCCCAACATTGCATGAACTAGACATGGTGGCCAATCCCAGCAAATAGGTAAAAACAGAGGGATCAGAAGTCCAAGGTCATCCTTGCATTCATAGTGAGTTTGAGGGTAGCCTGGGCTATATAAGGCAGTGTCTCCAAAAAGAAAAAAAGAAAAGGAAAAGAAAAGAAAGATTTTCTCCCCGAGGCTATTAGTATACTATACTATAATTTGATATTATGAGTCACAGCCTCCAGACACTCAGTCTTTTTCTTGTTCTTTGCTGCAGTTTCCTTATACCCTCATATAGTTTCTAGGATATGACAAATGATACAACTTTATAGGGAAGCTCCTGGCTTGAGATTTCTTCATATTAAATGTTTATGTGTGTGAATATGTATGTGTGTGTGTCCATGCGTGTAATGAAGTTAAGAGTCTTTTCTCCTTAAAAAAAAAAACAACTACAGGGCTGATTACTGTGTGGTATTGGTTACATGGAGAAGTTTAGTTGTAATATAGGAGATATTACTTCTGTCTACCAATCCAGTTTCTACATTTGAGCTGAGCTTAGAACTTTGAATAAATTATTTTCAGGGTTAAAAGGCTGTGTCTTGATGCTGCCGGCCGGCATGAGGGAGCGTGGGAAGAGTTTGAGTTGTATCTTCTGGCTTGTTTCCATTTACTTTGATTTAAGATTATCCAGTTTTGACTTTCCTCATCTTGATGGTTTAATATGCCACCTGTAAATACAGCTGCATCCATAGCAAGGACTTCACATCAATAAGCAAATTCCAATGAGATCAAGCAAGTGGGTAGGATAGATGCGGAAGAGAAGGGTGGTGACCACAGTCTGACCTACAGTGTCCCTAGCTTTACTGCGAGGTGCCATTTAGCTTGAGTTAGAGGTAGGTTATGGGTTTTTGTTTTGTTTTGTTTTGTTTTTGTTTTTGTTTTTGTTTTTTGTTTTTTGTTTTTTTTGACAACAGGAAACAATTAGAGGGGGCTGGAGAGATGGCTCAGTGGTTAAGAGTGCTGACTACTCTTCTGAAGGTCATGAGTTCAAATCCCAGCAACCACATGATGGCTCACAACCATCCATAATGAGATCTGATGCCCTCTTCTGGAGTGTCTAAAGACAGCTACAGTGTACTTACATATAATAAATAAATCTTAAAAAAAAAAGAAAACAATTAGAAATATAGTTAATAGAGTTTTCAAGTTAAAAGAAACTCTGGTATAACATAGGTAGTATCTGCTGCCACCAGCTTGAGCTCCTTCCTGTCTGGAACTCTCTACTCCGACCTTGCCAAGACTGAATGTTTAGTACATGATACGTCCCCTCCTGTTCTGCAAGTCTAATCCACACTACTGTGTTAGGTTTTTATCCCACTCCCAGCACAGGAAGTGCTCTTGACTATTCATGGTCTCTGCTCCTTGTTTAACACTGATTTCTCTCAGCAGAGTTAGGATCATTGGGAAGAGAGACCTTGCCTGTCTTGGTCACTACCAAGACATTGTTTAATGACAGAGCTCTGAAAACAGTTTTTTTTTTTTCATTCTCTTAGAAAAGGAAAGAAAGAAAGAAAGAAAGAAAGGAAGGAAGGAAGAAAGGAAGGAAGGAAGAAAGATAAAGAAGGAAATTGTACTCACTCATTTCTCCTTTAGTTGTAAATTAATACCAATGAATAATACTTTCAGATTTTTGGGTCACTAGATTAGACCTTTTAATAAACCACATTTATTTTGTTATGTATATGAGTGTTTTGCCTGCATACATACATGTGTATTACGAATGTATTTGGTGCCCTTGGAGGTTAGAAGATGCCACTGACTCCCCTGAGAAAGAAGTTACAGATAGTTGTGAGCTTCAGTGTGGGTCCTGGGAACTGAATCTGTGTCCCCTACAAAAGTAACAAGTGCTCTTAATCGCTGAGCCAACTCTCCAGCCCCAACACAGTCATTTTAGATATAATGTCCACTGTCAAAAGAAATCCTTACTGTCTCTTAATTAACTTCATTTAAAAACCATTTTATTAATCTCATCAGATTACTCATATTCTTGATTTAAAAACCAACCCATGATTGGAGAAGAAAGGTAAAAACTATTGAAAGAATAAAGAGGAAAATATAAATTATGAATTGTGTTATTCCTGAGAAGAACATTTAAACTCACGTGAGAAAGATTTTAAAAGTAGAAAAAAGGCAAGGTGGGTCAACCTGCCAAGCCAGATCTCCAAGTTTATTTGTAAAAATAAACTCACAGGAAGTTTGCATTTGTGTTTGATTGTGGTAGGAGAAGCTTGAGGATCAAATGAGATAACAGCTTGCATTGTACAACAGGACAGAAAGCACTCTAGATGTCTACATTTGTTAGTGACTCACTGTTATTATGAAACTCACTGTGAATTAAATGCATTCTATGTGTGCAGTGAGAGGGCTCCGTGTGTGGCAGCATTTGCCTCCAAGTACCTAAGCTCTGTCCCCAGGACCCACGTGGTAGTTGTCTCTTACCCTTCATGAGCATGCTGTGGCACACACATTTGCCCCGCCAGTGATGGAATAAATCAGTACACATAAAAATTGTTTAATAGTCCAAAATTTCATTCAAACAAACCTCATTCCCATTGTAGCCTATGGCTAGCTAGGAAAGTGTCGGGGATGGTGACATCACTTTGGCTGGCCAGGAGGTGCACAAAAGAGTCCTTATCTTCTAGAGCTGATCAGGGTTTTAGCCCCCATGCCCTTTCTGTCTCAGTGTACGTGTATGCCTGTCTGCCCAACCATCTGTCTGTCCGTCCAACCATCTGTCTGTCTGTCTGTGTGATTATAATAATCACACATTTCTTCTTTTTTTAATTAAAAATCTTATTATATGCATGGCTGTTTGCCTGAGTATATGTACATTGTATTCTGGTGCCCAAGGAGTCTAGAAGAAGTTATCAGATCCCCTGGCACTGGAGTTACAGGTAAACATGGAGCTTCCATGTGGGTGCTGGGAATCCAGCTCAAGTCCTCTGTGAAAGCAGCAAAGTACTCTTAACTATCAAGGCACTTCTCCTACCCCTGTTCATCATTTTAATACCTGAGGTTATTTCTTCAGAGGGTTGGGAGATGGGCTCAGTGGATGAAGAACTTGCTTGTTTAAGTGTGAGGACTAAGTTTGGATTCTAGCATGGTACTATGGCTTTTCTGTAATCCCAGCACTCAGAAGCAGAGACAAACAGATCTCTGGAGCAAACTAGCCATCTAGACTAGCCAAATCCGTGAGTTCCAGACTCAGTGAGAGACCTCCACCTTGGTAAATAAAGTGGAGGGTGATTGAGGAAGACACCCAGTGTCAACCGCAGGTCTCTACATGTACATACGTATGCATACACACATATGCACCTAAACACATATACATGTGTACACTCACAGCACATGCCAGAGTAATTTCTGACTGCATGTTTGTTTTCTGACCAGAAAATAGAAATAGAAATTATGGTTATGAATCCATCCCAAGAGGACAAAGTTATGTGCCTTAGTCAAGTGGCTCCAGGTCTCCCCGATGTCCTTCACTCTGTCCTGAGAGCTCAGAGCCCTCTTCACTAGCTATGGCATTGTGTTATCCAGCTGCACAAACTCTCACCTTTTCCCTACTTTGGTCTGTGTTGTAATTTTTGACCTACCTGCTGTGCTGGTAAACCTGAAACCATTACAGCAAAAACCACTTATTTGATCTTCCCTGAAATACACTGTCTCTTTTTACCTCCTGTAGATAAAACCAACAGGTCCTTTTCCTGCTAGCCAAAACCTGTAATGAGAACCAGGTGGAAGATACAGCTTTAAAATGTAGTTTTAATTTGCACTGAGTCTCACATAGTCTGCAAGTAACTATGAGCCTCCCGAACGACTCCATGGCCACACTTTTCTCCTGGTAAGCTCCTGTCAGAGTGATGTGGTCATAACATCACCACAGGGCCACAGACAGTTGGCTAGAGAGAGAGCTGGACTGTGGGCCTCTAAGGCTGCCAGATATCCCACTCACACCCACCTTCCTGTTTTCTTCTTCACAGTCACAGTCTTTGGGTACCATTCACTAGACCCAGGTATGTTGTAGTTTGTGAAGACCTGGTGACCTCGGAGAGGTAGTTTTAGGATTAATAAAGACTACAATGATTCCTTGGGTTCTTAAAATGGATATTTCAAATGAAACCTCTGAGGTCTCTAAAATGATAATTGACCTTGTTGCTATGTGTTGAGATTTCTGTTTTAGAACTTCCCCAGGTATCTTTCTTTCTTTTTGTTTAATTTTACTGTGACTGTAATTACAGTTTTAAATATGATGATAGAGATTTGGATGGGCTTCAGGAACCACAATTTAATTCTGGCTTTGCTGCTGACAGCTGTATAGCTTCTCTTATGCCATTTAACTAGGCCTTATCATCTTTGTGTTGATTTCTTTGATAATTTTTGTGATTCTGTGGTCTCGTGTTAAGAATTCCAAGTTCTGTGCTCCCCAACCAAAAGCTGTCTATCCACAAAACAACACTTCCTCTTTTCTGCAGGGCAGAGCTCTGTCTAGGCAAGATTACTTTTTAAAATCCCTTGGACACCCCTCCCAAGGGTCTGACTGCCCACATGATTCTGCAGTGTAGCCAGAATGAAAATTGAAGCAGTAGTGTGTTAATCTGTTCTAAACTACCTAGCGGGCACGCACACACTCCTCACTACCTGCCCAAATGTTTTAGATTCAGAATGAAAGACACACACATGCAGCTTTATTTTTAATATGCCCTAAGCTGCTCAACAGCTGGACCACTCCCAAACTTCGGTGTTGCTAATGCCTCCCCTCCGATATTCCTGAATTATTACTTACTAAAATTTATATTTCACCTCTGCTACCCCAGACCCAACTGGGGGAGTGACTCCTGAGCCTGCTCTTCTCTGATTCAGACAAAAAAAAAAATACTGTCCAGGAAAGGACACATGATGCAGGATAGTTGACAGTAATGCATTACCATCTGAAAACCATCCTTTCAAATCTACATCATCTTCCTTAATGCTAGACAATGTAAGTTTGATTATGAGACTATAACTAGTCTTCAGCCACGTCAGAAATCCACAAATGAATTAAATATTACCTGAATCTATAGGAAGCACAAAAACATAGCTACCAAAACTTCACCAATTTGCAGAGACAGCTGACTACCTGGACAGTCCCCCGTTCCTCAAAACATTGGCACATCTGTCTACAGCCTTCTGGCCCAGAACCCTCTGACAGAACTTTAGTGAAGCAGGAACTATGAAGGACTAGGTTACTCTGTATTATCAGGCCTAAGCTGTCAACTGTCCTGCATCATGTGTCCTTTCCTGGACAGTATTTTTTTTTTTTGTCTGTAGATTTAATTAGGTTATTTCTTGCCCAGTGTCTACCTTGCCACAACTGAAGCAACTCCATATGGAGGTTATGATGCCCAATATCTTCTTTGAACCATAAAGTGGGCACTGTCAGGAACCTACATGCTTCTTAGTCAAAAATCTGATAATAATGAAATGATTATAAGTGCCATATTCTGTGGATTTCTGATGTTTTTGAAGACTATCTATCTATATAAAATATATCTGAACTATTAAACCTTGTCTACTCTTAACTATTTCTATTTGAATACTATTGAAAATACTTTTTTATAATTAAGTCAGCATCTAATGTAACCATGTTTACTTTCTGACCCTTAACTTGTCATCCTTAATCATCCTAAATAGTTTGTAATAACAGCTATAGAAGGACTGGGTCAAAACCTTGTATTCGTAAATAAGTTGCACAGGCACAACTGCTAATGCCTAGCTAAGAGTTAACAATATTAATTTCAAATTTTGTATCAATATACAAAGATTTAGTCTATAGCCATACCACCCTGAACGCCCAATCTTGTCTGATCTTGGAAGCTAAGCAGGGTCGGGACTGGTTAGTATTTGGATGGGAGACTGCCTTGGAATGCCGGGTGTTGTAGGCTTAAAATATATAGATTTACACCAATGAAAACTTTAAATCTGCATCAATACATAAATTCTGTACCAATGTAAGACATTATAACTTCAATTTTGCATCTATTATAATGATTTCTATCAGTGTAAGATTATAGCTATACAGTGCTTTATTCAAGAATAAATTTAGGCCAGGCAGTGGCTCTAAATTTATTAAAGGGCATGCCTTTAATTCCAGCACTTGGGAGGCAGAGGCAGGTGAATTTCTGAGTTCGAGGCCAGACTGGTCTACAGAGTGAGTTACAGGATAGCCAGGGCTACACAGAGAAACCCTGTCTTGAAGAAAAAACAAAACAAAACAACCACAAAGAATAAATGTAGTAATCCATCCCATCTATTTCCTCTCTATTCAAAATTATGACCATTTCTAAATCATCCCTTAAAATGACAACCTATGTAAATTTATAAAATAACCATAACCAGACACCCAAACCCAAGCAATCATAATGATGACTCTCCACATCTTCTTCTTGCTAAATACGGGTGATGAAAAAAAATTTAAAGGGGTGTGGAGGGGTAGGAAAATTAGAAAAATTGGTTAGACTTAAGAAAGCTAGCTTTAGCATCTGTTATCCACTGTTTGTGTGCTTAGAAGGCTTCGGACTTGACTGAAGTTCTGACTGGCTCTGTCTAAAAGGCTGAATGAACTGAACCCATTGGGTTTCTCCCCAAGCTACGCAGGTTTGGAACTAGAAGAAAAGGTGCATAGAACCTTCACAGGGCCAAGAGCCTCTCCTCCCATTGATGACCGACTTGGCCATCCTCTGCTACATATGCTGCTGGAGCCATTAGTCCCACCATGTGTACTCTTTGGTTGATGGTTTAGTCCCTGGGAGCTCTGAGGGTACCAGGAAGCAGGAGAGGATGGATTGGTGAGCAGGGGAAAGGGGAGGGAACAGGGTTTGTTTTGTTTGTTTGTTTGTTTATTTTATTTATTTTTCTTTTTTTCGGAGGGGAAACTGGGAAAGGAGATATCATATGACATGTAAATAAAGAAAATACCTAATTAAAAAAAAAAGAAGAAGCCGGGTGGTGGTGGCGCATGCCTTTAATCCCAGCACTTGGGAGGCAGAGGCTGGCAGATTTCTGAGTTCGAGGCCAGCCTGGTTTACAGAGTGAGTCCAGGACAGCCAGGACTACACAGAGAAACCCTGTCTCGAAAAAACCAAAAAGAATAAGAATAAGAATAAGAATAAGAATAAGAATAAGAATAAGAATAAGAATAAGAATAAGGAGAAGGAGAAGGAGAAGAAGAAGAAAGGTGTTCATAGTTCTAGGGTTCATGATATGAGCTGGGACATAGTTAAGTCCCCCAAGTCAACCCAGACAAAGCTGGGTGGCAGGGATTTACCCAGGGCCCTTCTCAAAGGCTTCTGACTGCCTCAGAGGGTTTGAACTCAGAGGTGCTGGGGGCCCCTGCTGTGCAAACAGAAAGGCTACTCAGAAGGCAGAGAGAAGCAGATGGTAGAGGTTGATTGCCCCAATGATCAGATAAGCAGAGGATAGAGATGAATGAAATGTAATTGCCTTTAAGAATAGAAGAGAGTATAATGGTGATTGTTTAAGTGTTTTTATGTATGCATGGAATAAAGGAATTCACGCTTTTGAATTAAATGTAGGAAACAGAGACACAAAGATAAAGAGAATAGAATGAATGAGAAAAATACATTAAAAGAAATTTGAAGAAGTCTATGCCAGGGCAGCACTGAAGATCTTTTGAACATGGTCTACATGGGATTTCTGGGATTGCTTAACCTGGAAGGCAGGTGGCTGGAACAACAGGTCATTTCAGCATCCCTATGGATGCTGAAAATTCTGTACATTCTGTAATATATGAATCTCACAATCAAATATTTAGAACTATTGAGATATTTGTATGGATTTTTCAAGGTTCACAGATCAGTTAAGGGTGAAATTTTGCTTCTAGTTTGAGTAGGTAAAAGGCAACTACCTCTTTATGAGTTAATTTGATCAATATCCACTTGTAATAAATTTTAATCATGCTATGTGGAGAATGGCATGATGAATCTTAAGGATTCCACAACCTACAAGATGTATTGTCTAATTTTAGCTGAAGTTTTAGCTAGAGACATTTTTATGTCTCAGCCAGTTTCAGGGCTGTGCAGGACTCAGCAAACAAAGTTACCGGTCCTGTTTGACTTTTTTCAATTTTTTCCTTTTCTGTAGCCAAGATCTTCAGTGGGTCTTCACCTGATCCATATCATTCTGGAAGAAGACTAACACAAATATAGAGCCCCTCTCCCATAGCATGTCCTTGGTCTAGTAGCCTGAAATCATTAAAGGTATAGATTGAAATTGGCAGCCTCCTTCAGTCCTGACCTATTTTGACCTCTCTGCCAGAGGACCATTAATATCATAACTACCAAACTTATAACCTCATGCATTTTGATAATTAAAACAATTCGAAGCAATTAAAGCAATCTAAACAAAAATTATTATCCATCGAGACAGTTTTCCCCCATTATCTCCTGCCTTGTTCTTACATGATTAATTTTTAATAGTAAGATCAAGGCCTAAATTTATTAACTCATCTATGTATACTTAAGTTCTCCCTTCTATGGAAATTAATATCTCTGTGGCTATATATGTCCCTTTTCTCTTTATATATTGAATTAACATCCTTTCCTATGTATTTAACTTTAATGAAATTCCCTTCTATAGTTCTGTATGAGCCTATTTTAGGCTAGTAATTTGTCATACCAGGCTAAGCAATCCCAGAAATCTCATGTAGATCATGTTTGAAAGATCATCAGTGCTGCCCTGGCATACATAGACTTCTTCAAATTTCTTTTAATGCATTTTTCTCATTCATTCTATTCTCTTTATCTTTGTGTCTCTGTTTCCTACATTTAATTCAAAAGCGTGAATTCCTTTATTCCATGCATACATAAAAACACTTAAACAATCACCATTATACTCTCTTCTATTCTTAAAGGCAATTACATTTCATTCATCTCTATCCTCTGCTTATCTGATCATTGGGGCAATCAACCTCTACCATCTGCTTCTCTCTGCCTTCTGAGTAGCCTTTCTGTTTGCACAGCAGGGGCCCCCAGCACCTCTGAGTTCAAACCCTCTGAGGCAGTCAGAAGCCTTTGAGAAGGGCCCTGGGTAAATCCCTGCCACCCAGCTTTGTCTGGGTTGACTTGGGGGACTTAACTATGTCCCAGCTCATATCATGAACCCTAGAACTATGAACACCTTTTCTTCTTTTTTTTTTAATTAGATATTTTCTTTATTTACATGTCATATGATATCTCCTTTCCCAGTTTCCCCTCCGAAAAAAGAAAAATAAATAAAATAAAACAAACAAACAAACAAAAACAAACCCTGTTCCCTCCCCTTTCCCCTGCTCACCAACCCACCCTCTCCCTCTTCCTGGTACCCTCAGAGCTCCCAGGGACTAAACCATCAACCAAAGAGTACACATGGTGGGACTAATGGCTCCAGCAGCATATGTAACAGAGGATGGCCAAGTCGGTCATCAATGGGAGGAGAGGCTCTTGGCCCTGTGTATGTCCTATGCACCTTTTCTTCTAGTTCCAAACCTGCGTAACTTGGAGAGGAACCACGTGTGTGGCTAGGCTCAGCTGGGCTGAGAAGCCAATTCTTTCAACTCCTAATCTCAGGTCACAGCTTGTGTCTTCCATTTCATAATCTCTAATTAATTTTTATTTTTTAATTTTTTTAAGTTTTATTGCATTATAATTAGAAAAGTTTCATGATTTCAATTTATCCGAATTTGTTAACATTTAAAAACACATTTTAAGTAAAGAGAATTAAATCACATTCTTGTTTTCCTTTTGTACCCCAACTCCTCCCAGAGACCCCCCTTTGATACCTACAATATCTTTTTTGTCATATTCTTTAAAATTTATAAAATATTATAGCAATAGAAGTGAGTATTATAAAAGTTGTTTGATATAAAACAACAATCAGTTTAGCAGTCTTATGTAGATACTTGTCTATGGCAATACTGAAAATACATATGTTTTTCTCAATATAAATTTTAAATAACTCCAAACATA
>NW_022196914.1:54262586-54355958 GCF_008632895.1 Mastomys coucha
AGTTTTGCTGGGTATAGTAGCCTGGGCTGGCATTTGTGTTCTCTTAGGGTCTGTGTGACATCTGCCCAAGATCTTCTAGCTTTCATAGTCTCTGGTGAGAAGTCTGGGGTATTCTTATAGGCCTGCTTTTATATGTTACTTGACCTTTTTCCCTTGCTGCTTTTAAAATTCTTTCTTTGTTTTCTTGCATTTGGTGTTTTATTATGTGACAGGAGGAATTTCTTTTCTGGTCCAGTCTATTTGGAGTTCTGTAGGCTTCTTGTATGTTCATGGGCATCTCTTTCTTTAGGTTAGGGAAGTTTTCTTCTATAATTTTGTTGAAGATATTTACTAGCCCATGACCTTGGGAGTCTTCATTATCTTTTATACCTCTTATCCTTAGGTTTGGTCTTCTCATTGCATCCTGAATTTCCTGGATGTTTTGGGTTAGGAGCTTTTTGGTTTTTTGCATTTTCTTTGATGGTTGTGTCAATGTTTTCTATGGTGTCTTCTACCCCTGAGATTCTCTCTTCTATCTCTTGTATTCTGTTGGTGATGCTTGCATCTATGACTCCTGATTTCTTTCCTAGGTTTTCTATTTGCAGGGTTGTCTCTCTTTCTGATTTCTTTATTGTTTCTACTTCAATTTTTAGATTCTGGATGTTTTTGCTCATTTCCTTCACCTGTTTGATTGTGTTCTCCTGGAGTTCTTTAAGGGATTTTTGTGTTTCCTCTTGAAGAGCTTCTAGCTGTTTACCTGTGTTCTCCTGTATTTCTTTGAGAGTGCTATTTATGTTTTTCTTAAAGTCCTGTATCATCATCATAAGAAGTGATTTTATATCTGAATCTTGCTTTTCCATTGTGATGGTGGGTCCAGGACTTGCAATGGTGGGAGTATTGGGTTCTGATGATGCTAAGTAACCTTGGATTGTGTTGCTTATATTCTTACGCTTGCCCCGCATCATCTGGTTATCTCTAGTGCTATCTGCCCTTGCTAAATTTGACTGGAGCTTGTCTTTCCTGTGATCCTGGTTGTGTCAGAACTCCTCAGAGTCAAGCTATCTCTGGGATCCTGTGACTCTGGGATCCTGTGACCCTGGGCTTGTTAGAGCACCTGGGAGTGGAGCTTCCTCTGGGTGTTTTGGGATTGACTGCAGAGTTTGCGCCCAAGGTCTGCTCAGGGCACTGGCCGGCCCAGACAGACGGGAAGCAGCCCCAGTCACTGGGCTGGTGGAATTCCTTTGTGCCTGGGTCCTGTGGTCCCAGTTACTCCCAGTAGTGGGACAGATGTTGTGTCCTCCTCACCTCTGATCCTGGGTGTGTTAGAGCGCCTGGGAGTGGAGCTTCCTTTGGGTGTTGTGGGACTGGCTGCGGAGCTTGTGCCCAAGGTCTGCTCAGGGCACTAGCCCAGACAGATCGGAAGAGACCTGAGCCACTGGGCTGGTGGAGTTTCTATGTACCTGGTCCCACTGGTCCCAGTTACTCCTGGTGTTGGGACAAATGTTGTATCCTCCTCACCTCTGATCCTGGGCGTGTTAGAGCGCCTGGGAATGGAGCTTCCTCTGGGTCTTGTGGGACCGGAAGGATCTAATTAATTTTTAAAAGTGAGTACAAGCCTGACACGTTGAAGCCATCTGAAGCATAGTATATCAATCAGCTCTACACTCCCAGGTGGGTGCACTGCGGTCCTCACTACCTGCCAAATGTTTTGGATTCAGAATGAAACCACACACACACACACACACACACACACACACACACACACACAGAGAGAGAGAGAGAGAGAGAGAGAGAGAGAGAGAGAGAGAGCCTTATTTTTAATATGCCCTAAAGCTGATCAACAGCTGGGCCACTCCCAAACTTCTGTGTTGCTAACACCTCCCTTCCGATATTCCTGAATTAGTACTTACTAAAATTTATATTTCATCTCTGCTACCCCAGACCAATTAGGGGGTGACTCCTGGGCCTATTCTTTCCTGATTCTCACATGGCTGTTCTCTGTCTAATGCAGCTCCCATGCTTGCACCTATTCATTTCCTGGCATGGCGGTTCTCTCCTCCCTTGTGTTCCTTGCCTTGGACCCTCAATGTCCTGCCTCTGTCTCTCTGCACAGCTATTGGCCACAGGCAGCTTTATTTACCAATTAGAACCAGCTCAGGGTAGGGGCCCATCAGCATCTCACATGCAGACAAGTAAATTCTCATGTAATTTGGGAACCCAATTATCATAATATAAGAAATAAACTGTATCCACAGCATGTTCCCTGAGGGACTCACTGCTATTAGACCTTCCCTGTGCCTTACTCTTTCATTCTGAAGGCAGGGCCATTTCATTCTTTAGGAGAAGATGTGTGGGGGAGAGGGGACAGGCACAACAGTCTGGGCTGTCTGTGAACTTGATACCTTCCTATCCTAGCCTCTTGAGATTGCAGGTGTACATTCCCACACAGTTAGGGCATAGCTTCTTCTATAGTTTTATATTCCATAAGAGTTAAAAGGCAGCCGTTTTCTCTTGGTATGCTGTTTCTAACTAGTCTTCGTTGACTCAGTTCCCATCTGTTTCAGCCACACTTGACCATCCACTCAGAGAAGCAGTAAGAAAGGTACAGAAAGCGTAAGAGGTAAACGCAGAACATTGGCTTTGATCTCTCTGGAGTGATGATTCTCCAAGTAAGGTCCCAGGAGCAGTGACAGCAGCACCTCCTGGAACTTGTGGGAAACTATAAGCCTCAGTTTCTTCCCTGGACCAGAGGCCCTTGAAGCAGCACCCTATACTTCCAGAGTCTTCTACATAATTCTACATGCTACTGTTTGAACAGTTTTTTAGAAAAATTTGGGTTTTCAGATAGTTGGGTTTTATTTTTCTTTTTAATGTGATGATATTATTTTTGAAATAATCATTGAACTGATGTGGTTAGGAGGGATTTTGCCCCTCTTTATCTCTCTGTGTCTGTCTCTATAGTCTTCCCCCAACCCCGTCTGTCTTTGTCTCTCTCTTTCCTGTAGTCCAGGCTGGCCTCAAACTCATTATGTAGTCTAGGATGCCTTTAAACATATGCTCTTCCTGCCTCCATTTCCCAAGAACTCAGATTACAGGCTTGTGCCATCAAGCTTAGCTCAACACTACTCATTTTTAAAATATATATTTTAATTATGCGTATATGTGTATCCTATTTAGGATTCTTACTGCTGTGATAAAGTACAATGACTAAAAGCAAATTGGCTTATCCTTCTACATCACTGTTCATCATCGAAGGAAGTCCAGGCAGGAACTCAAATAGGCCAGGAACTTGGGGTAGGAGCTTATCCAGAGGCCATGGAGGGGTGCCGCTTACTGGCTTGCTTCTCATTGCTTGCTCAGCCTGCTTTCTTATAGACCCCAGGACCACCAGCACAGGGACGGTACCACCCACAATGCACGGCCTCCTCCTTCCCCCATCAATCACTGAGAAAGCCTTACAGTTGGATCTTATGGAGGCATTTTCAAAATTGAGGTTCCCTCCTTTCAGATGATTCTAGTGTACATGAGCTGGCATAAAGCTGGCCACAGTGCATGTTTTTGTGTTTGGGTTTATGTACATGAGTACAGTGTCTGCAGTGCAGAAAGAAGATGTCCACTCCCCTAGAGTTAGGATTATGGGTGATCGTGAGCTGCCCAGTGGGAACTGAGTGTGGGTGCTGCGGAAGAGCATCGCATGCTCTTAAGTGTTGAGTCATCTCTCCAGCCCTGGATATTATTTTTTTTTTAAAGAAATATTTTCCAGCCTTCCTATCCTTTTGCTTGCTAGAAGTTTTCACAGTGTTTTCTGTGTTTCAAAAATGTATTTTGACACTGAACATTTAGGCTTAGCTTGTATTATCATGGAGGTATGAGCACCTGCTATTTCAGGGATGTACTGTGACGTATAAGCAAGAGTTAACATGGAGGGATGGTCACTGATAAAACCCTTGTTTCTTTCCTTCTTCTGAGCTGGCTTATTTTCTGTTAAGCCTCCCAGATGCTGTGTTGCTTACCTTAGGATAGTAAATATATATTATCTTTTAAAAATACCCTTTAAACAACTGGGATTTTCCCCATAATAGACCCAAAAGTTACTCTTGTCAGAGGGAACTCTTCCTTAAATGTAGCACTTTCTGGAAGGAGAATATATGAGCTTATGTCAGGAATCAGATGATGGAGAGGGGAAAATGTCACCTGGCACTAGGTGCAGAGATTGACCCAGAAGCCTGAGCCCAGTGGGAAGAGTTGACAGAGAGCCAATAGCTGGTGCGGCTGACCCATGCCTCCGCAGGGACCTCTGCGTCTCACCCATGCCTCCGCAGGGACCTTTCTTCTACCTTTAGACTTCAGAACACCTCTAATTGGTTGGGTCTGTGTCAAGAGCTTGGTCCGAGGTGGTTTCTTTTCTTTTCTCTTTGTTTCTTTTCTCTTGATTTAATATAAAGCACTCACGAGTTCTTTCAAGAACAACACACAGCTTTGTTTAGCTCCCTCAAGCCCTTTCACCTCTGTCAAGTTGCACTAGGAAATTTAAGGTCTAGCCAGAGGCCCCCAAAGAGTTAAAAAGAAGAAAAAAAAAACCTCAACCATCCTGCAGAGTAGAAGAAATTGATGTCAAAAACAGATGTGCTGCTGTGGGCCTTGCTGAATTCATAAGTCAGGATAAAGTCAGTATGTATGCATGCATCTAAAAAAAAAAAAAATCTTGGCTAGCATTAGAGAGAAATGGAAGGTCTCCTCTGCAATTCCTTGCTGGCCAGGAGCCGTGGTGAGGGGCTCCTGGGAGACAGGTGGCCCTGACACTCCTAACCATTAAGTCAGAATGCCCTCTAATCCCTTGTTTTCCTTGTTGGTGTTCAGGCAGGCAGGCCAAGCTGCCTGCACAGAGCCTGCCCGTTTTCATTGGCTTTGGGGATTGTTATTGGAGTGGCTGACAGCTGTCTGCCAGGCTGTCTGAAACTGCCTTCCGGTGCTCTCTGCACTGCTCCACTTCACAGCGCTATTGTTCCTGTTCAGCCTTTTCTTAAAATCTTTCCCAGCTGTATCCTGATATGGTAAACCACTTAAATTAGCTCCAGATTGTTCTGTTTATTTTATGTTAGATAAGTGATAGACTATAGTCCCAGCAGCAGGCCAAATGGAGGGTGGAAATGGGGGCGGGGTGTTGGAGGGGGTCAGGAGACGCTAGATCTTTTACTGCACAGGGAGAGTTCCAGACAAAACTCTGAAATGGCGCACGTGTGACAAAGCCGCCGGTCCTGCCATTCATACGTGACCCAGAATGGCTGGGTAAGCATGAACTTTGGATCTGAACAGCAGAAAAGAGAAATCGGGACTCTAGCACAAAGCCATATTAGACAGAAGGAAAAATATCTATCATGGGGAGAACACATCGGATCTGTCAGGTTGGTTTCTATGCCAGCTACCACACTTGACATTCCTGTCAGCGGAGATCCCTCCACTTGCAAGGAAAGGCTCTGTGGGTTCAAACCTGTCCCCTGTCCTTTAATCTCCCTATATTTTCAGCATTTGAAAACATTTGCTTCCCATGCCTGAATTTAAAGCTAGAAACCCACAGCAATTGAATCACCATCATAACTGTGTTCCACACAGCTGCAAGTAAAAATTCACAATGGACTTGGCCTCCTCTGTTCCTCCTGACCATCTGTGCAACTGCTTAACCGTGGCCTCTCCCCTGTGGGACCAACTTCTAGCAGGGCCTCTCCACAAAGACCTTCTAAATGCTTAACAAAAAAAAGTGGTTTTTAACACTAGATCCTCTCCTAGGATGAAGATTTCATGATCTGTAGGATAAACCCAGATATAATATAAGAAATGAATGTCCAAATGCTTGAACTCAGCTGAAGCAATGCCAGCAGCCTGCTGAGTTCCAATGGCCACTGAGTGCTTGTCTCTGGTAACTCAAGACTCCCCAGTGGAGATAACCATGACTCACTTCAGAGCTGGCCCACTCCTCCCCACCCTGAGCCAAAGTCCTTGAAACCCTTTCTACCATGTGCAAAGATGGGGAGGAAAGCAAGGTCAGGAGTAATAAAAAAAAAAATGCCCCTAGGAACTGCTTCTCAGTTTCCTTTTAGGAAAATAATCTCACTGTATAATTTTTTAAAATGACAAAACCAACTGGAGAAAAATAATTACCCTGTCAAGGTCTCTTGGCCCCCATGGAATATGCCTTTGGTCTCTATGAAGGTCCAGCATGGAGCTGCCCGGCCTGCATGTTACCCCAGCTCCCAGTGCTCCTCCTCTTTCTGTGTAGCCTTGTTGGCTTTTGACTGTGTACAGCCATGCATTTGCCCCTGAGCCAGGCTTCTCCTAGTTGTGTTCCTAGAAAGAAGACTGAAGTGTCTTCTCTTCCCACTACACTAACAGCCGTACGGCCTAGGAAGCCTTTAATCGGGGCCTTTCAAACCATTGTTTTTTCTTTAATTCTAACCTTACACTGTGTACCTCATTACACTTTTGTTTTCGTCCTTTCCCAGACTTTAAAACAGAGGCAGACAGTACAGGTACCCTTGGCCTGTTCTCATTCAAACCATGGCACAGCCATCTCAGCTAGCTAAGATGGAGTAAGACAGTCAAGGCTTCCTTACTGTAGCAGCTGAAAATGGAAAACAGAAAGCAGACTGTCTGAGACTTCATAAGGCAAATGGTAAATGAGGAGTGGACTCTGGGTTTTATTAATTCCTGTGATGTACCCCATCTGTGTGATTGTTTTCTCTCCTCTGTCTCTCAGGTCTGGCACATGAAATATGAAGCAGGCATTGATAGTATTCTTTTGTAGATATCCCTACTTCTAATAGTGAGTGAAGAAATCAATAATGATCTGGAAAGCATAAGGAACTCTCATTTCTCTTGTCTTCTCTGTCCTGTGTTCTGTGTTCTGTTCTCTGTGTTCTGTGTTCTGTCCTCTGTGTTCTGTGCTCTGTGTTCTCTGTTCTGTGTTCTGCATTCTGTGTTCTGCACTCTATTTTCTGTGTTCCATCCTCTGTGTTCTGTGCTCTGTGTTCTCTGTTCTGTGTTCTGCGCTCTATGTTCTGTGTTCCATCCTCTGTGTTCTGTGCTCTGTGTTCTATGTTCTGTGCTCTGTGTTCTGTGTTCTATGTTCTGTGCTCTGTGCTCTGTGCTCTGTGTTCTGTGTTCTCTGCTCTGTGCTCTGTGTTCTGTGTTCTCTGCTCTGTGTTCTGTCCTCTGTGTTCTATGTTCTGTGCTCTGTGTTCTGTGTTCTCTGCTCTGTGCTCTGTGTTCTGTGTTCTCTGCTCTGTGTTCTGTGTTCTCTGTTCTGTGCTCTGTGTTCTATGTTCTGTGTTCTCTGCTCTGTGTTCTGTCCTTTGTGTTCTATGTTCTGTGCTCTGTGTTCTGTGTTCTCTGCTCTGTGCTCTGTGTTCTGTGTTCTCTGCTCTGTGTTCTGTGTTCTGTGCTCTGTGCTCTGTGTTCTGTGTTCTCTGCTCTGTGTTCTGTCCTCTGTGTTCTATGTTCTGTGCTCTGTGTTCTGTGTTCTCTGCTCTGTGCTCTGTGTTCTGTGTTCTCTGCTCTGTGTTCTGTGTTCTATGTTCTGTGCTCTGTGTTCTATGTTCTGTGCTGTGTGCTCTGTGTTCTGTTCTCTGTTCTGTGCTCTGTGTTCTGTCCTCTGTCCTCTGTGTTCTGTGCTTGGTGCTCTGTGTTCTGTCCTCAGTGTCTGTGTTCCATCCTCTGTGTTCTATGTTCTGTGCTCTGTGCCATCTGCTCTGCTCTCTGCTCTGTCCTGAAAACCTGAGGAATAGGCTTGTGCCCTGACTGAGTTCCTGCACAAACAACAAACTCACCCTTTGAGAGGGTTCTAGGAAAACATGGTACTCAAAATGTTTAGAATATAATTCATAATTACTTATGTCACAAAGAACTTGTTCTCAGAGCAAAGAAACTCCACATAGATGGCCATCTTTGAGATGGTTTAAATACTGGAATTCAAAGATAAACATTTTTAATTTTAATTTCACACATGCATGCTTTGTATACTAATCACACTCACCTCCTACCTCCCTACCCACTCCTGTCTGCATCTACCTTCATCCCTTCCCACAATCTCTCTCACACCTTCTGTCTGTTTTGTTTTATGACCTACCAAGATTAACCACAGCCATGTGTGTGAACATGAACTTAAAGCTGCCTAGTGGAGCCTGGCAGGTTCAGTGGAGAGTAGACAACTAAAGACAGTGGCTGCCCCTTCTCACAGAATCCATTAATAGCCAGCAGTTCAGAGGGAAAGGGTGGAGCCCTGTGAGCCCCTCCCCCTTCCTTGACTGAGTATTGGTAGGGCTGATCTTGTGTGGCCTCAGCAGAGTAAATACAGTTGGTATGAGTTAATGGTTACAGTAGTTGTACCTAGTCTAGGGCATGGCATAATATCCCTCCTCCATCTTCTTCTGGCTCTTACATACTTCCTGCCTCCTTTCCACAGTGTTCCTAGAGCCTTAGAGGCAGTGGTACAAGTGGCTTGTTTAGGGTTGCGTCCATATCCAGCACTTATCCTCTGCATCTTGGGCAGCCCTGAGTCTCTTCAGTCACTCTTCAGTTGGGTGTAGGGAGAGGCCTCTCCAAGTCAGGCTGAAACTATTTCTGTGAGGCAAACAGTTTATGGAAGCCCTTCTCCATGAAATGTCAGCAACACAGTTGAATGAAATGCGTTAAGTTCTCAGTAGAGAAATGGAGCTACAACCTAACAAACAAGCAAATTAAATCAACAAATGGAATCTAAGTGAAAACTGCATTATTGAAATCTAGAATATATTTTCATGACCCAAAGGAAGACGGCAGTGGCAAACAGTGGAGGTCAGGGATTGCGCAGCTTCAAATGTGGAGTGAGAAGGATCACAGGGCATTAGCTTTCCAGGAGTAAACACATACAAAACATGTTATAAAGTAGAAATGTCTGAAAATACTGTGATTTTAGTAAAAGGTCCATGAGTAGATTAAAGAAAGTCGGAGAAACATCTACTCAGCAAACTGTAAGAAAACAAAGCCTGTCATAAACCGCTGAAAATGTCTTAAAGATAGCAATCATAATTTTTTTAAAAAATGTAAGCCCCGAGGCTGAGGGTGTAGCTCATTTGGAGCTTCACAAGCATCATGAAAGCCTGGATTTGATCCCCAGCGCCACTCAAACAGCTATGGTGGTGCATGCCCACAGTGCCAGCCCTTAGGTGGAGGAGGAGGATCAGGAGTTCAAGGTCATCCTCCACTACATGCTTTGGGGTCAAGCTAAGATTTATGAAACCTTGTTTCAAAAATTTTAAAGTTTACACTTTGCGCTTGTAGCATTTTCATTCAGTACTTAGAGTTGAGCCCAGGGCCTCAGATATACCAGGGAAATATACCAGGTAAATGCTCTACCACTGAGCTGCACGCTAAGTCTGACTTCATTGATAACAGATAACTGTAACTGACTAGGGGCTTCCCACAGTGTATAAGGAACGCTGACCATACACACCTGTGTGGAGGGATTGCTAACACATTATATAGAGGGAAAAAAAGCCAGGCTAAGATTATACTTTGTGCTTTTATTTGTTTGTTTGTTTATTGTTTTTCAAGACAGAGTTTCTCTGTGTAACAGCCCCAGTTGTCTTGGAACTCTCTTTGTAGACCAGGCCATCCTCAAACTCGTAGAGATCCACCTGCCTCAGCCTCCTGAGCACTGGGATCAAAGGTGTGTGCTACCACACCTGTGATTTTATTTTTAATGAAACATTCTCACAGAAGCAAAACTCTAGAGATGGAGAGATATCCATGGCACGAGGGACTGGGGTTGGACATATAACTTGAGTACAGAGACGTCGCACAGGAGTCCTGGGATGCCCCATTTCTTGAGTATGATGGTTGTCAAAAGTCATGGAAATGCATATATAACAATTGGATTTTTATCATCTGTAATTTTTTTGTTTTTGTTTTTTGTGAAAGGGTTTCTCTGTATAGCCCTGACTGTCCTGAAGCTCACTCTGTAGACCAGGCTGGCCTCGAACCCAGAAATCTGCCTGCCTCTGCCTTACAAGTGCTTGGATTAAAGGCATGTGCCACCACTGCCTGGCTTATCATCTATAATTTTAAAAACAAACAAACAAAAAGACCAACCACCAGCACACCATTTCATGTCTGAGAAGGTTAATGTATTTTCACAGCTGTGTGAAATACAGGAAAGATTTGTGTAATCCCTTATCTATTTTGAAGTCATTTTCCACTTGATTCATATTTAAACTTTCAGGAAGCCAAAAATGGAATAAACAATGAGGCAGTCTCTCTGGCTACATACAGAAAGCTTTCTAAAACTGAATCCTGTGTTTCTCATGCCTGATGCATATTTTATAGGATCAGCTTGCCCCCAAAAGACTCCACTGAGAAATGGAGTTATCAAAGTAAGATTGTCAAAGTTAAGAGAGACTCACTGGCTCCAGGACATAGCTGCTGGTCTGTGTACATGCATATGCACGTGTGCTTTATTTACAAGATGCTAAGTCAACGTGACAGACTAGTGAAAGCATGAATAACTGGCTGTGTCTCATTTTGATAGTTAGGTTGGTGATTGAAATACCTGTTCAGAGGAGTCCACCGGGTGCCTCAAGATCCATCCTTGATGTGTTTGTTCTGAACCAGGAAGGCCAAGTGGTGAGCTTGTGTGGTTTTCACGAAGCAGGCTGTGTGCATTCCTGTGACACTAGGAAGAGCTTCGCTACTTGTGAAATGTCTTCTCTAAGCGGTCCGTCATCCAGACAAAGGCTAGCACATTCAGGCTGCATGCTCTATCACAATGGTGCCCAGCAGCTGACCAGAACTGCACTCTTTGCGTTTGAAGTCCCGTCACCTACCCTGCTTCCTCTTAACCGTTATGGGTCTCACTAGTTCTTATAGCAAGCGTAGTGTCCCAAAAACTTAGCTTTAAGAGACCTTTGACCTATCCCGATGCACAAATTCGTTTATGTTTTTCTGTAAGAGTTTCATGGGGTTTGTTTTACTTTTAAGTCTTTAATCTGTCTTTCCTTTTTATTCCGTTTATGGGATGGTTAGTTTGTCCATTTGACACAAGCTAAGGTCATTCGGAAAGAAGGAACCTCAACTGAGATAATGCCCCCATTAGATTGGCCTATACAAAAATCTGTAGGGCATTTTCTTGATTAATGAATGATGTAGGAAGGCCCCGCCCACTGGGAACAGTGCCAGCCTTGGGTACAGGGGTCCTGTGCTGTATAAGAAGCAGGCTGAGTAAGATATAGGGGAGCAAGCCAGCAAGCAGTGCTCCTTCATGGTTCTGTTTCATTTCCTGCCTCTAGGTTTCTGCCTTCAATTCCTGCCTTGATTTCCCTCAGGGATGGAAGAATAAGCCACATAACCTTTTCTCCTAAGTTGATTTTCATTAGTGTTGTTAAAGATTTGTTTCTAAGCCAAGCGGTGGTGGTGCACGCCTTTAATCCCAGTACTTGGGAGGCAGAGGCAGGTGGATTTCTGAGATCGAGGCTAGCCTGGTCTACAGAGTGAGCTCCAGGACAGCCAGGGCTACACAGAGAAACCCTGTCTCAAAAAAAAAAAATGTTTCTAGTTGAAGCAAAAGTGTTTGCCTGTATGTATGTATGTATGTATGTATGTATGTATGTATGTATGTATGTCACACACACACTGTGCCAGCAGAGGCTAGAAGGAGCATTGGAGCCCCAGAAACTGTAGTCACAGACAAGTGTGAGCCAGCATGTTGGTGGTGAGAAAACCAGGTCCTCTGGGCGAGTATCTGAGTGCTCTCCTGACCATGGAGCCATGTGTCCAGCCCCTCAGTCTGTGTATCTGAGCAATTGAAACCAAACTAGGACATCACACAATTGCTTATGGAGGTATAATTCACATACCATAACATTTAAAAAGTGTGCAGTTTGTTTTTTTTTACTAGTTTGTAGTATTTTCACAAAGTTGTGCATTCACTGTCATCATCCAATTCCAGGCTATGTTTGTCAGCTCTGACATCAGTTGCTCCCATTCCTGTTCCTTCCAATCCTGCAACTACTGTCTGTGTTTTCTGTATAGATTTTCCTGCTTCAGACATGCCATATAAATAAAACCGTGTGGTATTTGGTCACTTACATCTCACTTTTGCTTAGTGTAATGTTTTACTGTGTTGTAGCATGAATCTGCACTTTATTGTATTCTGTGGTGACATGGAACCTTTCTGAAGAGCCACCTAAATGTTTTCCCAAGGAGCCATAGTGACGTATGGGGGGGGAGGGTTGCTTCCCCAGCAGGAGCATGACTGGTTGTCATTGCTCCACATTGACACCATTAAGTTTTTAGTACAGCTGTACTCTAAGGTGTAAACATGGCATCGCCTGTGGCTTTGGTTTGTGCCTACTTAGTGACCAGTGATGCTGAGCATCTTGTTATGCGCTCATTGGCCATTTATAAACCTTCTTTGGAGTGATGTCTCTTTGCACCTTTTGCTCATGTTTTAATTGAGTTCTTTGTCTGTTTGTTGTTAAATTGTAAACATAACTGTCTTTCGTTTTCTTAGTATATGTCATGAGGTCAGAATTGGTCAAGGTTTGTTTTGGTTTTGTACTGGTGTTTTTTTTTTTTTTTTTTTTTTTTGCTCAACATAGTCCAGCATTATTTGTTGCAAAAACTGTTTCCCTCTGTCAAGCTTAACACCTTTGTTAAAATTCAAACTCGGGCATGTGCAGAGTGAGCACAGATTTCTGTGTTCAGACTTAGAAATGCAATACATAACTTCTTTTCTCTCCCCATCAGTGAAGCCAGGACTGCCTGGGTTCCTGTTCTGTTCTTTGTGTGTGTGTGTGTGTGTGTGTGTGTACATGCGTGTGCACGCACGTGTGTGTACGTGTGTGTACGTGTGCGTGTGTGTGTGTCGGGGAGTGGGCGTGGGGTCATATAATGGTTTGCATGTCCCTTCCCAAACTGAAATTAATTGCCACTGTGTCTATATTTGAGAGACAGATTTAGAAGTGATGTGGCTATGGATGGATTAAGGCTGTTACTGCAGGGGTAGCTTTGTTGTAAAATCTTTCCCTTCTGTCTCTGTCTCTTCAGTCCTCCTGTTTTCTGCTGGGTTTATGCAGCACTGAGAGAGTCCTTCACTGAACCCGTGAGCCTGGATTTAGCAGCCCCCAAAAGCTGATGCCTTTATAAACCATTTGGTCAGTGATAATCTATGTTAACAACAACAAAACAATACCCATTTACAGTCAGTGCAGGTCATCTCAGTGGATGTCCTGGCCCCTTTCCTGGCTTCTCTCTAACTAATGAGCTGGGGTGGGAGGTGAGAGTACAGCTCCACAGCCCTCGCTCAGTGGAAACATTCCTGACCCCAGCAGTCCTCCCATTTCACCCATCAAGACCATCCTGGGTCCTCCCTGTCACAGAGACTCTTTGTACCACCTCCACATCATTTGTGTGCTTCTCAACAACAGATAGAACATCCATGAGTGGACCTGAGCTTCCCCCAGGCTCTGGTGTGGCCTGCTACGGACCTTGCTGTTCCCTCCTCTGCCCTCAGTTTCCTCTCAGGCATGAGATAGCCTTTACCATGAATGTCATTCTACATTGGGGTGGAATTTCCAGGGCTTAGGGGACCAAAATATCTTCTTGGGGATACAGCTGCACTCTCTTGTTTTCCTGCTGTCCCCTTTCCTCCTCTAAGTAGCTCTGAATGACTGCCCCAGTCATATGTTAGTTCATTCTGCTGCTGACTCTGTCCCCAGAGGACAAGCATTGATTGCCCTGATTGCTTCCTGGGTTGAGGTGACAAGAATGACAAGGAATGAGAAGAACCTTGCTGTCTAGAAGCATCATTGCAGTAGAGATAAAAGCCACCAAGGGCATCCTGTTTGGTTTATGGGTGGCTCCTTTTTGATATTCAAATCTAACATCACTTTACTCCAGCATGGATTTCGTATGCATATGAAGGTGATTCTGGAAGAGACATCTGTAAAGATTTACCTTATATCGATACAGATTGAAACAATGATGTGAATATGGAATATAAAATGTTTTTTCCTTAAGTCTAAACTATCCTTAACTGAGCCCTGCGCCTCTCACTATCTAATGATGGAGGATATTCATTCTAACAGTTTATTCTGTTTCATATAGTATTCTCCTTAATATATAGGAAAGGGGATCACAATGTTGGAAAAGCAGGCACAGCCACGGCTTATCTTCAACACTCAGGTCTTTCTTCATCCATTCTTCTGTGGAGTCGGTCTCCTGCTTTCTGGTGCAGATTTTAGCCTGCTCAGAGACTGGACCCCACCCTTATCAGTAGAATTGAGTGTGAGACAGTTCAGGCCCTGTGCTCGTCTCTGATAGGCTGGACTCCGTGAGCCTGTTGTGACTACTCGGAGACATTTGTTTTGCTTTAGCTGATTGTTTGGTCTTGCTTTCATCCTGGCTGTTCACATGCCTTTGCTTCCTGCCTTGTTTACCCACTCTGCTCTTGCTGGGCACAGAGTCCGGCCGGATTCTCACCTCTTCTTTTCCAGCCATCCTCAGTACAGTGGCTCATCCGCTTGCTTGGGATTTCTGGTGTCACCAAATCTCACTGTCACTCCGGGTGCGCTGGCCCGGGGGCTGCTTCTGGCCACGTGAAAGTCTAGTATTCTGGGGACTCAGGGAGTTTTCCTTTTGGCCTTGGAGTAAGGTTCATCCGTAGACCTAAAGGCAATCTTTTTCTTGCACTCAGGATCCCACATTTTTAATCAGACTGCTTCATGTTTGGGCTTGTAGAGTTATTTTTGTGTCAACCATTGAGTGTTTCCTCCTCTGTTCTTCAGACAGAGTGCTGGCTCGTTCTTGTAATGTTTGTCTGCCTGTCCTGATGCTGAACACCAACCACCAGTGGGGTCCTTTAGCATCTGGCAGAGCTTCAGAGAAGTGCTCCGGGGAAATGGAACTGCCCGGGAAATGGAACCGCCGGGCCACTCGGTTCCGTTCTCACTGACCTTTCTAAGTAGCCCTAAAGAGATTCGGTAAAATGCTGACATTAAGAGTGCTAGTTAACAGCAACTCCGCAGGTTTTGACACATGTAACTTATATTGCTTATTGGCTATTAAAAGCAAAATAACCAATGCTTGCCTAAATGGAATATTCTAGCTTTCTCTGATTTAGCAGTCTCTGAGACTCACTGGCCTCTCCATTTTCCCTACCACGTATGTAGGTAATACGTCTGTTATTTTGAACCACAAGTCTCTTTTCCTGTCTGTTAATAGCATTTTCAGTGTCTTGCTACTGTCCTGAGCTTGCCAAACCCTTCAAGTACTTCTACGGTAGTTGGCTTATTGTTTCTCGATTTGGAATTACTGAAAGATTGAGCAGCAGACTAGTGGAAAATTACCTGACCATCAAGAATGGTTTTTAGGTTTGAAAGAGTTGTTAAATGATTGGTCAGTAAACACTAATACTCTTGAGGGGCCCCCAAATGTAGCTTGCCTGGAAGTTTGTAAAAAGGATAAAATAATTTTTTTAAAAAAATAAAGAATTTAAAGTTGAATATTTTCTGTAAGATCAAACTATAGGAAAGACAGAAGGTTTTACGGGTTTTGTTTTTGTTTTTGTTTTTTTCCTAGGGCACACATTTGGTTCTTCTGCTTAGTAGAGCTGCTGTGATCCTCTGAACTGCTTATTAGAGGATCTGGAGTACAAAGATTAAAATACCATTATTATGCTTTCCAAGAGCAGGCAGCTTTCCACCTTTTGTGCTGATCTTACAACTTCATCCGAGGAGTTCCCAAATCTGTGGATACTCATGCTTCAAATTACGAAAAAGTTATCTGTGACCAGAGTGTTGTAAATTAGAACACTTTCCCGGTTCCCAGTCCCATCATGACTTTCAGAGAGCAAGTGTTTTCAGTCTTTCAACAGACTTTTGTGTCTTTTTGCCCTTAGTACATTTCAAAGAAGAGATAAAAATCTCAGCAGTCTCTCATTATTCCAAGCAATGGCATTCCTACCGTCAGAATGAGGAAGTTGCTTTATTTCCGCACTTACAGTCCTTCTTTTGAATCCCACAGCCCTGGTTTTGGCCTTTCCTCACATCTATCTTCCTTTATCTCAGCTCTCTGGTGGCCAAGTCAGTTATTTGGTGAATGGCTGCCAAATCGCCCACCTTCCCAGAATCCTTTTGGAGTCGCTCAGCAGGATCCTCCCTTGCTGGCTGCTGTCAGGATGAAAAGGGCTGAGGAGTGTGTGCTGGGAGGCCAGCATCACAGCACTCATCCTCCTAGAGTAAAGAAACCACCGCAAACCCCTGGAGACACTCAGATGAGCATCTGGATAGATAGCCAGTTTCTGACGCTCCATTTGAATCTCAGGCCGTCATTAGTAAATCACAGTTAACAGATGAACTTCACTTAAACCCATGGAAATAGAAAAAGGTCCTGAGTTTTCCCCAACAACAACAAATCCCACCATAATTCATTCTACTTTTCTGCTTCCAAAAAAATTGCTTGCAGTGTATCGTGTAATCTAGCAGGGCTCTAAGCATGGTGCCTGGGAACACCTAGGTTTACCTAGTCCTCGCTTCCGTGCCAGACACCATATTAAGGGGGGCTTTGCTATCTTCACTTTTCAGGCTCAGGGATGGAATATCCTGCCCGGATTCACAGCCCTTGTCTCGAAAGTGTTTCAGTGAACTTATCAAAGTGGGAATAGGCCACTATAGTCATAAAACGGCTAGATGGATCTTGTTCACACCTAGATGTCATTCAGCTCTTGATTTCTTATGAATATAATTCAGAGGGCTGAGGGCAGGGTTCCATGACAGGGAATTTGCCTCACATGTAGGAGACAATCAGTTCCACCCCACACATATGAAAAAGAGAAGGGAAAAGATAGCTAATTAGTCTTTAGCTAAAAAGATCTTGACCTTAATGTCAAGAGCCCGTATAATTGAAAACGGCCCTTGTACCGCCTGCTCCCTGTGTCTGGGCTGCCTGCTCTGTAGTGGTCATGTGACTGCTCTTCTGGTTTCAGTTTTTTTGCTTTTTTGTTTTTGCTTTGTTTTGTTTTGTTTTAATATTTATTTTGAGGCTGTCAGAACCAGGGAGCTTGGGTTACAGGCAGTGCCTTATGTGGATACAGAAAACCAAACCTGGGTCCCCTGTGCTGTTAATCACCGAGCCGTCTCTCCAACTGTCTGATTTCAACTCTTTTAACAGGTCAGGTTATTACTTACAAAGGAAGGAGGGAATCTTGTCTTGCTTTCTTGCTTATACCGTAAGAAGAGTTTGTATGCCTCATACACAGGCTGCCATGTTCTAGAGCTAGGGGGACCCTGGCACATGGCAGAACTCAAAACGGGTTTGCTAAGATATGACCTGGAGAGCCTCTTCCAGGCCAGTGTTTTCCAAAGTGTTCCTCTGCAGCCCCCTTAACCCTCAGCATGACTGAGCAGGCACAGGGCGGGGGGCACAAGCAATTCTTGTATTTGTTGGTTTGATGCTTCTTACACCTCACTTGATAGTCGTCTGTCTATTAGAGTAGCATCCTTTTTCTGTAAGGTCAAGGTCAGGCAACGGCCAAGCAGGGCCTTAGAGAGCCGTGTGGTGTCCAGCGTTAATTCTCAGCATCTTCACTCGCTGTTTGGAGTTGGTGGCCTTTTCTTCATTTATTTGTTCTTTTTCTGTGAACTGGTCCTCTGTGAGGTCTTGCAAACACAAACAACGAGCTTCATCCTTAGCCGTGAGGAAAGAGTTCTAGGGAGGAAACTGCCACAAAGAGCCAATAAAGGTAGGCAGCACAGAAGTGATGGAGAAAAGGGTGTGGTCTAGGAGAGGTTTCGGGGACTAAGTAACAGGTTCACAAAAGATCTGACATTTAACCTTAGGCCTTAAAGTTTGAGCCCAGCAGAAATGAAGGAGGATGTGTTTATGTGGGGAAACTAGTTTATGTGAGTTAGCCTCAAAGGCCATGGTGTACTCTAACAGTGGGAGAACTTAGTTATGTGTGATTGAAGTGTAAGCACGCATAGGTTTGGTTGAGGTCATGTGTGTAAAGGATTCTGTCATCGGGGTTGAAGTCTCAGCTTTCCTGTTGATAGGCAATCAACTGGGTCTTTAAGCTTTCGTGAGGCCTGAGGAGTTTGGATCTTTGCACAAACACCCCTGGTGGCAACTGATGAAACTTGCTTTCCCCAGGAGCCCAGGAGAGGGGTAAGCCTTACTCCAGGCAGTAGGTGATGAACTGGAGAGCTAATTTGAATGTATCAGTGGCAGAGTTGAGTCCATGTCCAACCCAGGCAGAGGTGCTTGAATGTGGTGAAATGAATCTCCATTTGAGCATCTGGCTTGATGACTACTTTCTCAGACTCTTAAGCACAAGAGTATTGAATTTTCCTAGACCTGTAGATAGCACTAAGACAAAGAGTACTTCTCCATTTTGCATTTAGTAATATAAAAAATGAATCAAAAAGAGTCAGCTCTCACCAGCTGGTACAGCTCTGGGACAAAGAGCCTCCCTGCCCCGCCCCATTTTGTGGAATGGTGTTTCTCCGCATTTGCCTACCACACTCACAAAGGTGCCCCTTGAAGAGAAGCCTGGACTCTGGCGAGAGGGTGAGAAAGGACTCTCTGCTTTTGGGATTAGCGGGAGGAGGAGGTCTTGGGGGAGCCTGGGTGGGTCACGCAGCAAAGACACTAGACTGGGGGAGGGAGAGTCCTAAGAGTCAGTGTTGTCAACAGGCTCCATTTTAATTTTATCATTATTGTTTTGTTTTGTTTTTTTGCTTTGTTGTTGTTGTTGTTGTTTTTCGAGACAGGGTTTCTCTGTGTAGCCTAGGCTATCCTGGAACTCACTCTGTAGACCAGGCTGGCCTCGAACCCAGAAATCTGCCTGCCTCTGCCTCTGCCTCCCAAGTGCTAGGATTAAAGGCACCACTGCCCAGCCCATTTTAATTTTTATCAGCTGGACACAGGTGAGGTGTCAGTTTCATAGACTTGATGTTTTTGCTCAGATCTTTGGCTAACTGATGCTTTTCCATGATTTCTGATAGTTATTTTTATTTGATAATGAATAATAAAGTGAGATTTACAGTCTACATCTGACAGCATTTGTTTTATTTTGACAGTTCTTTTCTAGACAGCAAAAGTTTTATAATTAGGTTTTGTGTCTGCCAAAATGTTGCTGAAAGGGGAAAAAAAAAGAACATTTCTCTGGAAAAAAAAGTTTCATAGTTTCCAGCCTGTAAAGCTGGAACCATCTTATTTTGATTTGGAAGCTTTTGCATAAGTCAGTCAGGAAATGAAACCAAATTTTCTCTTGAAAATGAATTCTTAACAAGAGAAAATTAACCCTGGCCATGTAGAGATTTAAGAGGGAGAATTAGTAGACATATGCTTGAAATATGGTATTTCTATAGTCCTTGTAAAAATCTTCATCTGTATCAATATAGGAAACTCCCTTTTCTAACTGTGTTTTATGAGAGCCCATGCATTCTTGCAGTGTAGAGGTGCCACCCCCAGGGGGCGCTGCTGACACACACCCCTACCCCCGCCCCCGCACATCTGGAAGAATCAGGTGGAAATCACAGGTGCGTTAATTGACAATACTTTCTGCTTAGAGCAGTCTTGAAAAACTGACAGAGGAAGCCATGTTGCTAACTGGAGCTAGGAAAGTTTATCATTGCTAATGGCAGAAACAGGAGGGCTAGCTAATCTCGAAAACAGCCCTACTCACTGCCTTGGCCCCTTGCCGACTGGTGCGTGGAGCCGCGTTCAGTTCCGTTCAGTTCCTGCAGTAGCAGCAGCGGCCGGCCGGATTCGATTTACAGTGTTTTCCTCTCTGACTCACTCCTTCAGACTAGGATCAGATTCCAGACACAGCCGCCCTTGTCCCCACCACCTCTGATCTCCACCGCTTCCACCATCCAGTATTTTCCATTGAGCACAAGTATGTGGAACCGACAGACACATTAACTAGTATTTCAAAGAACTGTGTCTGCTTTAAAAAAAGAGACAACGACCTCGTCTATGGCACTGTGGCATTTCTGTTTACAGCGTGTAGACAGCGGAGGAAAACAGGATCTGTGCCGCCCCAGACATTCATGGTAGCAGGTTATAAGTATTCCCTTCTTGTGTATTTTTAAAAATCATTTATTTTTTGAGCTTATAGTATAATTACATCGTTTCCCCCTTCTCTTTCCTTCCAAACCCTTCCATGTGCCCCTCCTTGATCTCTTTCAAATTCACGGCCTCTTTTTTTTCATTATATGTATTATGTATATATTCCTAAATATATAAATACACCCTCAGCCGGTATAGTGTTACTTGTCTGTATGTTTTCGGGGACGATCACTTGGCATTTGATAACCACCTAGTGTTCTCTTTACTCAAGAAGACTATTTTTCTCACTCTCAGTATTCCTAAGCTTCCAGTGTATCTTTGAGCACATGTGGGACCCCTTCTTTGAAGTGTTGATATATTGGCTATAGAGTCTGACGCTCTGTTGAGTATTGAAGGTGATTTGGAATGTGTATTTTATACACTTGCATGAGTGATTGAACCTTGAGTTTGGGGTGGTGAGAAAATGCAATACGGGATGCATAGAGGTGGGTGAGGGGTTCAGAGCCCGCACAGCCCTTACAGAGCATAGCAGCTCACTACTGCTTGTAACTCCAGCTCCAGGATATCCGATGCTGCCTTCCGACGTCTGCAGGCGCCTGCACACATGTGCACGTACACTCACAGAAGGACACACGCATACACAATTGTTTTAAATATTAAAAGAAATCAATGGAGTTTGAAGAAAAGGTTGTATACACCTCTGATGTCAAATTATGAGATCGGTTGTCACCAGGCACATGCTGAAGAGGTGTTAGCTCCATGTAACCTAACCCAAGACCCTTCTATACTCTTCTCTGAGGAGCAAAGAAAGAAACATGTGTCAGAGACTCCCTGAGAAGCCTCTGTGACACTGGAGCCTGAACATCTCTCCTAAGAGCAATAAAAGATGCCTCTGGAAGTGACTCTCCTCTCTCTGGCTCCTGGGAGGAGTGTGCTCACTCTTTGCTTTGGCCGACGTTGCTTATAGCTTGCTCGGGGAGATGGAGCTGTTTGATAAGCCCCCATTATACTAGGAATGTTGGGCCTGTACGGCAGAGACCTGGAGCTCAGACAGACCTCATTAGAAGCCTAGCTTTTCCATTCTCAACTGTTTTCAATCCTCCTCTTCCTCCTCTTCCTCCTCCTCCTCCTCCTCCTCCTCCTCCTGCTCCTCTTCTCCACGTCACAAGACCATTATAATCCAGACTTTTGGAATGGCTGTGGGTATGATAACCTTGGGCATTAGGAGCCTTGACCAAAGTAACCATAAATGGTATAATTTCATTCTCACTTTAAAGATTTATTTATTTATTTTTATGTGTATGAGTACACTGTAGCTGTACAGATGGCCATGAGCCATCATGTGGCTGCTGGGAATTAAACTCAGGACAGCCCCGTTCGCTCTGGTGTAATACACTGTAGCTGTCTTCAGATGCACCAGAAGAGGGTGTCAGATCTCCTTGCGGGTAGTTGCGAGCCACCACGCGGTTGCTGAGATCCGAACTCAGGACCTTCAGAAGAGCAATCAGTGCTCTTACTCACTGAGCCATCTCGCCAGCCCTCATTGTCACTTTAAAACAGGAGGAAGGAATTATAGCCTTCACAAGGAAGATGGAGAAACTGAGGTAGCATGTTGTCCCTGGTCACCCAGCTAGAGACCAGCTGCCCTTAGCTGTCAATTATGTCTCTGTCCCATCTTAGGCTTTGAGATCTTGTGAAATCCAAGTGGTACCTGATGTCGAGTTAGTACTTACACATTTTGACATATTGTTTCCCGTAGACACACCCTGTGCTGTATTGTAGAGTCCTCTGCATTCACCGCTTAGGGCTCTACTGTGGCAATCCACTGTGTCCACTATGGCCTGAAAATAGTAAGTGGAACATTACAAAGTAAATGACTTCCACATTTTAAACTTCACTTTCTTCTACATGTAGACTTGTAGTGCAGTGCAGTCTCCTGTCTACCGTGGAATGTTCCTTCATGCAACACATAGTGTGGTAACAGAGTGCGTGAGAGAAACTATAGCCACATAGCTTTGGATTTTGAGATTGGGTTTTTCTGTATTGTCTAGGCTGGTCTCAAATGCCTGAGCTGAGAAACATCTTCCTCCCTCCACTGGAACAGCAGCCTGCACCACTGAACGCTTTTAAAATAACTTTAAAAAAATGTTATTTATTTATTTATTTATTCATTTTTATTTATATGAGTACACTGCAGCTGTTTTCAGACACACCAGAAGAGGGCATCAGATCCCATTATAGATGGTTGTGAGCCATCATGTGGTTGCTGGGAATTCAACTCAGGACCTCTGGAAGAGCAATTGGTGCTCTTAACCGCTGAGCCATCTCTCCAGCCCCTTCAAATAACTTTTATAACAGTATATTACAATTGTTCTATTTCATTGTTATTGTTGTTGATAGCAACTGTGCCTAACTTAAAAACCATACTTTATGGGGCAGGAAAGATGGCTCAGCAGTTACGAGCACTGGCTGTTCTTCCAGAGAAACTGGGTTCAGTTTCCAGTTCCCACATGGTGGCTCATAGCTGACTGTGACTCCAGGACCAGGGATACACATCAGGCATGCACAGTTGCACAGACATACATGCAAACACCCACACACATAAAAATAAAAAATAAAAATTAAAGGAAAATAAAATGAACTCTATTATAGGTGCATGTATAGGAAGAGACAGAGTATGGTTAGCAGGGTTTCAGGTATCCAGGGAATGTCTTAGACTATCGCCCCACACCCACCCCCAGGACAGGAGTGTTCTGTGTGGAATGTTCTATGGAGCAGGTCAATCCTACCACCCTCTTGTGATTCACTTGAACAACAGTGGTTTTAAAAAATAATGCTTAAGTGTAATATGCATACCCATAAAAGTTTTGTATATATTTGCATATTTAGGTATTTATATAAAGTTACCTTAGAACCTGGGTACTTTGGAAAGAAATATGATTCTACAAATTTGGTATACAAGAAATATCACTGCTTCTTTTCTGAAGTCCAAATGCAATACTTAACCTGAGCCCTTGCCTAGCTCATGAGATACCCAAGGTCACTTTGAGCTGTCACCTGGCTCATAGGAGGAGCAAACCCTTTCTTTTCCCCGGTATGGCCTGAATGAAGCTCAATCTTGCCATTCTGCTGAGAAGGGAGGGATTGGCCCACGTTTCCCTCCCCACTGCACTGTCTGTGGGCGCTGAAAAAAACCATTGCTTTTCCCAATTAAGAAAGGGCTCAGGTCACTAGAGAATGGGTTGATAATTCAACCAGTTTCAGTACTAGGTGTTTTCTTCAAGGAAAATTCCCCCTCCCCTTACCCACCTCTGTGTGTGTGTGTGTGTTTGGTTGTTCCAAGTCAGAGGTTTTTAGCTCTGGCTGTCCTGGAACTCACTGTGTAGACCAGGCTGACCTAGAACTCCAGATTCACCTGAGTTTGTCTCCAGAGTGCTGAAGTTAAAAGCATGTCACCATGCCCAGTCACCATGCCCAGTGCTCCAAGACAAATCTTAGATCTGTTGTCCTTTTCTGAAGGAGTGTTGAGTCACCAAGTGCAGCTCCCCTGAGTTTTCTTTTCATGAACCTGTGATCCCCAGCTCTTGAATCCTGCAGTGTACATTGTTGTCCAGTGCATGTAAAATTCATCCATGGCTTTGCCCAGGCTTATCCACACTGGAACACATAGAGGATTGAAGATCTTTTATCAGTTAAGTGTCCCGTTGGAGCCTGGTTACTTCTGGTACTGGAGCACAGTGTCCAGTGGGAGAGGAGGAGAGAGCAGGGGACTGGGCAGATTTTCATCACTAGTCTTCGAGAACCATTTAACAAGAGTTACGTGGAGTTCTTCTGTCCTTGAATGTACTTTAAGAGGGAACAGCTGGAAATATACCATGTCTCACTTTTTAGCGTCTGGGCACTCTTAGGCAAAGTCCTTGAAACTCTTACAACCATTTGGAAAGATGGGGAGGCAAGACAGGGTCATGAGTAATAAAGGAGTAAACATCCAGAAAGATATTTCAGCCCTTAAGAATGTGTGCTGTTGGGGGAGAGGCATTGCTGGAGAGATAGCTCAGAAGTTAAGAGTCTTGAATGTTCTTCCTGAGAACCTGGGTTCAGTTCCCAGCACCCACATGGCAGCTCACAACTCTCTGCAACTCCAGTTCTAGGGAATCGAACACCCTCACAAAGACATACAGGCGCAATACTAATGCACATAAAATAAAAATAAATAAATTATCTTTTTTAAAAAAGAACTTGTACTACTCTTGTAGAAGACCTGGTTACCTTTTCACATAAGGTGGCTCACAAGCACCTGCAACCCCAACTCTGGCACTTCTGACCTCCACATGTACCTACATTCATATGCCCATACACACATCCAGACACATACTCACATATAGTTTAAAATGCTTTTAAAAGAGCAATAACATTGTCATTTCCCCCCTAATTAACAGAAAGAGCCTCAAAGATGATGAATTCCTATGAAAGCAGAGAACATTGCAATGGGATCATGGTTTCTTGTTAACCACAAACACTTTTAGAAAGATTGGCCCATGGGATATTTTTTAATGAAAACTGAGGAAGATTGCTAAGTTACTTTGAAGCAATAATCCTTGGCCTCAGAGATGAGTAGCAGGAACAGCTCTAGGCCATGATTGACAGTTATTGGATGGATGTCCTGGCAGGATTACTCTTGTATAAGGTAACATGACCTCTTTCATCCCTGCCCCCTCAAGACTGTGGTTCTGTAAAATCATCTGAGCTTGTTCTTGCCATGTGGCATATGTGCATGAGAACCACCTCTTTCATAACTGTAGCTTCACCCATTATATTCTTGTTGGTTATGGTATGACACAAGTGACTCCATTTTGATAACTTTCATCCACTCATGCCAAGGCTTATCTGTGTTTCAGACAACGGTGGGCAGACAAGGTCTGGAGGCAACAACTGGCCACTTCGAGGAAGGAAGGGGACCCTGTGGGAAGGGGGCATCCGAGGAACAGGCTTCGTGGCAAGCCCCTTGCTGAAACAGAAAGGCGTGAAGAGTCGGGAACTCATGCACATCACCGATTGGCTTCCCACACTGGTGCATCTGGCTGGGGGAAGCATCCATGGAACCAAACCTCTGGATGGCTTCAACGTGTGGAAAACAATCAGGTATCTATATGTCCTTCCCCATTCGTTGCCAGGACAGAAACTCCAGAATCTTAGCATGATGGATGGAGAATGATCACTTGTCTTTGTAAGATGACAGTCCAGTTAAGAGGCTTCTTAAAAAGAAATGAAATGCCTTCCAAACATTGCATGTTCCGAGTCCTACATGTGGGGTTTTGGTTCTGTGTTACAGAAAGGAGAGATGCTCCTGTAGGTCTTTAAAGCTGAGCGCCTTTTCTTGGTGTACAATAGAGTGTTGCCGGATTCCTGCAAGGAGGTCAGGGTACCTGCCCCATGAATGCTAGGAAAATAGAGGACTGGAGAGAGAAGGAAGCACTTGAGTAGGAACCTGGAGCCACTGTGCAGTCTCTAGAACTAAGCTTAGTTCCACTCATTAATGAGTATTTTATGAGTATCTCCTATGTGATGCTCTGTCCTAGGTTCTGAGAAATTAAGAATAAATAATTCAGGCAAAACACTGGCCCCCAAGAAGCTTGTGTGGTGTCAGGGGTCAGGAGGAAAAGTATTAAACCAGGAAATAGATAAAGAAGCAAGATGACTTTGGGGGCTTTGGGTGAAGATAAGTGTGAAGGCAATAAATAGTGTCCCCTGAGCATGAGGGACACCTAACGGGAGCAGGGCCTGCTCTCAGCTGTAGAGATGGTCCTGCCCCTGGTTCACTCCCACAGTATGGACATGTGACCTGCAAGGAAGGGAGATGCATGCCCTGGAGGCTGGAAGATGCTTGCTTCATTGGAGTATGGGAAGGAAACTTGAATCCAGCATCTTTATCTAAATTATGTTAATATATGAATTATAATATATATGTCAGCATATGTTTTATAACATATTTTAGCATAAGTTTTATGACATATGCCTGTGGTTTGGTACCTAGATCCAGTTTGTACATAAAATCACATATACTGGATGCACTGTTTTTACCTAAACAGCAAATGACCATTGTTGTGCCTTTCAACCTCTTTAATGTGCTGAGCTCTGTTTGGGGGTGGCCAGTTGGCAGTCCTCCTTGTGCATCATTCATAGTTTTCTTTCTTCACTGCACCATTTGGAGTTTTGGGTTTCTATGCATAGGAAGTCCACAATAGAGGACTTAGAAGTAAAGAGCCAGGATGTACATGGTCCATAAAAAGTTAGTGTGTATATGTACTTTGTGTCTGGGGGCAGATTTAAGATTTCAATATTAGCAATCTGAGAAGATGGGTAAGGAACATAGATGGCCTTGTACTCTGAATTTTTTACAACTTTTAATAAATTTGAAATTATTATTATTATTACTATTTTTTGTTTGTTTGTTTTTCAAAGCAGGGTTTCTCTGTGTAGCCCTGGCTGTCCTGGAACTCACTCAGTAGACCAGGCTGGCCTCAAACTCAGAAATCCGCCTGCCTCTGCCTCCTAAGTGCTGTGATTAGAGGTGTATGCCACCACTGCCCAGCTTGAAATTATTTTCAAATAAAGTGTTTTTCTTTTAATAGAAAAGTCTGGCAATATTTGGCCTGTATTTCCACAAGCCTAACCAGCGAATAGAATCATATAGTGGCAGTCTTCATTAGATGAAGTGTTGACCCTTCCAAGTTATCTTTCTCCAGTGCTCTTGCTGCCTCTGGCCCTCTGCACTCGCTGGTGACACCTACCATGTTCCTAGCCATGTTATCCATGTTCACAGAGTTATGGTACCAACACTGCACACATTCCCCTGCCAGGGAGTTTAGAACAAATTAACAATTACTGTTTTCAACTTCTTATTTAACATCTTTATTAGCAGGCATTTTAAAAAAGTAGGCTTAAAAAAAGTTCTAACCTTTTATTATAGATTAAAATTTAATTTCATTTTTTAAAATCTCAATTTGGCCATTTCTAAAACAATATATACAAAAGTATATTGAGAGAAACAAAAACTTGTATTTTGTCCAAAAAGAAAAATCTTTAAGTAAAAACAACAATAATGAAAAAAAACCCACAATATACACACAAAACAGGCAATCCTGGTTCTCTGCTAACAGGCAGAGAGCAAGCCTGCCACTGCAGCCTGTTCATTCCTCATTGCAGGGTTACACATTCTCTTCTTCTCAGTTGATGATGGTAGAGATGATAAATTGCTCTCTTCTCTGGCTGGCTCTGTTCATCCTTAGGAGTGGACAAGTCCACAGCTGGTGGGGCAGCTGTCTCACATTTGCACCAGGGATTGACACTGCAGGGAGCTATGTTACTGACCTCAGGGTTCATTACCCTGGTTTTTCTCTCTAGGCTATCTGGAGAGGGAAGCTCTGCATATTGTGGTCTGTAATTGCAGCCACCACAGCATATCCTGTGGCACTGGCTTGCCGGGCTGTCTGTAATCTCCAACACATCAGCCTGCACTGGGATGTTGCCACACGAGGTCTCTGGATGCAGTGAGTGGGGTCCTTCTCCTGAGTTAAGGCCAGAATTACTGTCCTAGACTTAGAGAGTGCTCTGTAAGCCCCACCCCATGCCTTTTGTCATCTTTGCTCACTCGTGGTAATGCTAGTGGTATGGAGGACCTTGGATGTGGATAAAATGCAGCAGCTCCCATCTGCTACCTTACAGAGAAACTCTACCCCTGCCTCTCTCTGCTGCCCCTCTCCCTTCTCACCCTCCACTCACCCTGCACACCCTTCTATCTCCTACTTCCACATACATGGGCACATGTGTGCATTCACACACATTCAAATATGCACATACACATACTCGTGCACAGCACACATGCATGCAAAATAAATAAAGAATTCATGAACAGGGTAAAGCTGCTTGGTTCTGATGTGATCACACTGTGGCATGCTGGGAGCCCAGTCAGTTTTTGTTTTTATTTTGTTTGATAGCAGAAATGTACACTTGTCCTGTGGTGTGTTTTGGTCAGTCTGAGAAAATTCCCTTGTTCCTGACCCATGGGCTATTATTTTTGGCACAGTCCACATCATTGATGTTCATCTCCATCACCAGATTTTGGGTTGTTAACCCGTATTTCATTAAGATTGATTCTCAGTCAGGAGTGGCCTTTAAGAGTCTGGTTTCTATGTGCAGAGAAATTGGCACAATATGTGGTCACCACTAACTCCAAGTTGCAGTCTTTTTTAGCACTAGAGTGTTCTTTTGGTGATCAACTCCTTAGGAGCTCTGGGTTCTTCAGGAGTGTTACCAGAAAAATACGGCCAAGTATAGTGTATCATAATTGGGCTTCCTTTCCTGTTGTTTGTGTCTACAGTTTAATCAAACATTTCGAGGCTCGTTTGGTTGAAAAATCCAGCAAATTCCTATTCCATAAGTGAAGAATAACTTTCAATTTTACCATTCCTTAAAAAAACAAAAAAACAAAAAACCCCAAAAACTCTGCTTCTGCCCCTGGCTCCATGCAGGTTTTTCCACATCAGTGGCAGGGCATCTTTCACCTGGCAGCAGGTACTGAGAATGTGGCCAGTCACACTGGAGAATGCAGCAAAAACAAGCGGCCAGCCAAGTGTCAGAGACACTTGATGCCCAGAGGATGGGAGATTTTTTCCAGAAATGGAAAAACCATTTTTTAAGACAATGTTGGTTTTTTTCAGTTCTCAGCAGAGCTCATGAAATGGGCATGACAGTAATGGACAGAAGTCAACAATGGCCAGTGCAGCAGAAGCCCCCGTCAGTGTGCAGACACCAATTCTTCTTACTCTTGTTTCAAAAATGTTAAACTGCTAAGAGAAATATCAGAGGCCTAGGGTTGTCCTAGATTGTTTTCTATTGCTGTGACATAACACTGTGACCAAAAGAACCTTGAGGGGGAAAGGATTTATTTGATTTATACTCCCAGATCACAATCCATCATAGAGGGAATTCGGGGCAGGGATGTGAAGCTGAAACCATGCTTGTTTCTTACTAGGTGTTCTCTGGATTCATGCTTCGCAAGCTTTCTTATACAACCCAGCACCACCTTCCTAGGGATGGTGCTGTGCACAGTGGGCCTGGCCTTTCCAAGTCAATTATTAATGGAGATAATACCCCAGATATACCAGGAGGAATTCTGCAGTGGAAGCTTTCCTCTCAGACAACTCTAGGCTGTGCCAGGTTGACAGTTAAAGCTCAGTAAGACAATGATGTTGTTTTCAAGAGGGTAGCTTCTCTTCCTCCCAAGAGCACTCAGCACTTGGACCTGCCATGTTAAGCAGAGGAGACTGAATACCATCATGGCAAGGGTGTGTGGAAGAGGCAGCTGTTCGCTTCATAGAAGCCAACAGAAGGCCAGACCAAGACATAGCTTTCAGACACACTTACTCAGAGACTCGGTCCTCAGCTGAGGTCCCACCCTCCAGGCATGCATCACTTCCCAGTGTTCTCATCAGATTTTTTAATCTGTCAGTGGATTAAACCATTTGTTTAGGCCAGAACCCTCATGATTTAATCTTTCCTGAAAACACAGAGAAGTGTGTTCCTAATCTTCTAGACATTTTTTTTTAATCTAATCAAGTTCACAGCCAAGACTAATTATTACTTACAACCTTCAAGTTTATCATCTTCTCTCAAAGTCCAATTACCAGTTAAGCACAGCTGGAATGTTTTTCATCTCACACTTTGGTACTTTTACTTCTAAAAGTTGAACTCTGGTCTTTTAACTTTGTTTAACTTCTTGAACACATCCAATGTCATCGCCGTAGTGTGGCAACTGTGAATTAGCAAGCAGTTCCAATGCAGACTTTCAGGTGGTTGTGACTAGTTAGTCATCCTCTTTATAGGTCCTCTTCCCATACCAGTCATCTTTGATTCAATGCCAAGCATCACACATTTACCTTGGTGACTGTATTCTTGTGAATCTTCTTGCTTTGGTCACAGATGCACTTGTCAGTACATTTATTTGAGTGATGTTTTTCTGAAAAATACATTTTAAATTTTACTCTTTGAGAATTTCATACATGTATGCAATGTATTTTGATCATGCCTACCCCTCAGTTCCCCAAACTTCCAAATCCCCACCACCACTTCCTATCTCTCAATACTTCATGTCCTTCTTCCTTTTATATAATCCATTGAGTACAGTTAGTTCTGTCTATATGTTCAGGGGTGTAGGACCATCCATTGGAGCATGGTCAACCTACCCCGGGCTGATGAAAACTGACTATCCCTTCCCCAAAAGCTCTCCAGCTAGAGATGGGTTCTTGTGAGTTCCTCCCTGACCCATGCTGGAATTTTAACTGGCTTGATTTTGTCCATGTCTTAGGCAGCCACACCTGCCATGAGTTCATAAAAGCAACACTAGTTATGTCCAGAAAACACTGTTTTGTAGCAGGCCTTCCCAATCTCTGTTCTTCCAGTCTTTCTGCCCTCTCTTCTGTAATGTTCCCTGAGCCTTGACGGGAATGGTGGAATATAGACATTTGAGGTAAGCCTATTGTGCAATAGTGGCATGAGTGTTGTGGAGGTAACCAGCTGCTTTCTGATTGGGTTTCAGGCCTAATCCATAGGACAGAACTTATACCAGGTACTGTAAGCATGGCCAAGAACCCATGGCTGGCAAGATCATAAGTAATAGATGTGAGAATCTATTGCTATCATTTTGCTACACAATCGTAGTATCAAATTGCCTTCTAAGTACTTGTGATGGCTTGTATATGTTTGGCCCAGGGAGTGGCACTATTAAGAGGTGTGGCCTTAGCCAGGCAGTGGTGTCTCATGCCTCCCAGCACTTGGGAGGCAGAGGCAGGTGGATTTCTGAGTTCGAGGCCAGCCTGGTCTTCAGAGTGAGTTCCAGGACAGCTAGGGCTACACAGAGAAACCCTGTCCTGAAAAACCAAAAATAAATAAATAAATAAATAAATAAATAAATAAATAAATAAAAGAGGTGTGGCCTTGTTGGAGTAGGTGTTTCACTGTGGGGATGGGCTTAAATACCCTCAACCTAGCTGCTTGGAAGCGAGTATTCTGCTAGCAGCCTTCAGATGAAGATGTAGAACTCTCAGCTTCTCCTGTTACCATGCCTGCCTGCATATGGCCATGCTCCCACCTGAATGATAATGGACTGAACCTCTGAACCTGTAAGCCAGCCCCAGTTAAATGTTGTCATAAGGGTTGCTTTGGTCATGGTGTCTGTTCACATCACTTAAAACCCTAACTAAGACAAGCATAATCATCTTCATGTCCGTAGGTTAGTGCAGCTCTCAGCCTATCAGGGAAGCTGCTTTTTCCAGTGATTGGTATCTAATGCTAAGTAATGCTTTTGTGGCTTAATTAAGCAGGCTTGGGACAGTACTTACTCTGGGGCCAGTTATTCCCAAGCACTGAGGCAAAGCCTATTCTGTGCCCATTGTTGGATGAGTTATGAGTGCTTCCAGTCTGGGATACCACGAGCTGTTCTGACCTGGAGTGAATGCTGAGCACGGTCCCTTTCAACCTTTCAGATGGGTTTCTCTCTGGTGGTAAGTAGTAGTTAGCAATACTCCAAGGATCCTCTGCAGAGCTCCCAGATTCTACTTGTATAGCTTTCTCTTCCCTGGAGCTCTCTTCCTTGGATTCTGTGGGTTTTCCACTCTGCATCTTTAACTTGGGGAGTCTGCCAGGCCCCCTCAGTTGCCTTTCTCCCACTAGCACTTAGGAGTTCCCTCAGGCTGGGGCAGTCACACAGCTTAGCACTTAGGAGTTCCGTCAGGCTGGGGCAGTCACACAGCTTAGCTTTTCCCACCAATCAGGCATCATTGCCCGTGGACAGCTGGCTAGTGTTTTGCCTTTTACATCCCATCTGGTTTTTGTTGGTTTGTTTTTAAGTTGTTTAGGAATCATAGTAAATAAAATCCCATTTGCCCATTTCTCTGTCTTAGCTAAAACAGAAATAACTGATAAGAAATTGACTGTGCCCTTGATTTCATTGTGTCCCACTTTATTTTCCATTTTCATGAGTTCTAGATCCCCCCTCCCATAGTCAAAGGAGATGCTTTTGGTATTTTAGACTTAGCCCCTGGACCAATCACATATCCTGGAGAAGATGGTGTGTTTTGTAGCAATTAATTATAGTTCTTGTTTTGCTTGATGATCAAATCTGAGCATGTTTGACTCCATTGGGTAAGATTTATTTATATGTATGTTACTACAGTTGTCATTTTAAATCTTAGCTTTGTCATTTTGTTTAATGTTTTACTGTTACCTCATATTTGTTAGCAATTTTAATATTTAGAGAAGTTTATATTTTCTTCAATTGCTCACCAATATACTTATGTCATTTGTTAATTCTCTTATCCATAAGGGACTCGCCTAGCTCGTTCACCCTTACCTTTCTACTTCCTAGGTCTTCTAGCTTTGTTAAATGTATTATTTCTACTTTGTCAGAGCATGTAATATGGAATACTATGTTCTCCTATCCACAATTTTGTTCCACAATTGGCCTTCAATACTACACTTAATACTAGACAGCTATTTCTGAAGTATCCACCACAATTGTCTCTTCATTGAAAGAATTTTCCTCAGATAAATTTCTCAGGATTCCTTAGATTCTTACATGCCTATTAAAAAACATTTTCCATAACCTTAATAATTAATAATATCTCCATGATTAAAAAACTCATTGTCTCATACTGTCTTTCCTTAGATTTTAAAACTGTTATCCATGCCTTTGTTTGTTTCATATGTTGTTATGGATCAGTCTAATTTCCACCCAATTTAATCTCCTTGGCAAGTGACAAGTCTTTCATTTGGAGGCCCAGGAGATTGTTATTGTCACAGTTGTGACAAAGATTGGCTAGTTATGTCTCAGAGGTGACCATTCTGGGTCGGACACGAAGTACGTTCTTTCAGTTATACATCCAGGCATTTTCTTCAGGGTATTTACAGTTGGCTTTAAACACTGTCTTCCACCATTTCATTTTCTTCTTCAGAAGCTCAGCTGTAGGCATGTGGCTCTTCTGGCAGTTTTTCTCTAACCTTTTCAAAAAATTATCTTCTCTTTTTATTTCTCTTCTCTCTCTGCCTTCACGAACTTTAGTTACATGTCATGGTCCTAGTTTCTGAGAGTTTTTTCTTTCTGCTTCTGCTGATCTTTCTTTCTTTCTTTCTTCCTTTCTTCCTTCCTTTCTCTTTTTTCTTTCTTAAAAAGTTGCAGATACATTTTTTTAAAGAATTATTTATTTATTTATATGAGTACACTGTTGCTGTCTTCAGACACACCAGAAGAGGGCACCAGATCCCATTACAGATGGCTGTGAGCTACCATGTGGTTGCTGGGAATTGAACTCAGGACCTCTAGAAGAGCAGCCAGTGCGCTTAACTGCTGAGCCATCTCTCCAGCACCTTCCTGTTTTTTCTTTAGCTAGTATATACACCGTGGTCCCACTGGCCTGGAACCCGCTGTGTAGTTAATGCTGGGCTCAGGCAGGCCTCCGGAGTGCCACTTTAGCGCTGGATCATAGGAATAAGCCACCATGCTGGTCTTGCTCATTTATTTCTTCATTCCATTTTCTTCCCTTCGATCAGTACCTAAGGTCAGTACTTAGGGATTTTGAATTTCCAATTCCTGGTGTTTTTGTGCTTAATTCTACTCAGAAGGTTGGGAAGCGATACTACAGCTTTTATATGTTGACAGTTACTGAGTTAATTATATTTGCTTCAAGCTGAAATATCATATGACAGTTTTCCTCTGCTCCTGACTTTCTTTCCATAGTAGGAAAGTAGTTTTCATTTGCCAAACGTTTTGAATTCTCGTTGCTGTACCTTTTTAAATTTCCCTGGAAATTCTGGGCTCGTGGCAGATTCTTATCTGTTGCCTTGTCCCTGTTCGTGTGTGTTTGTTTTTTTTCCCTAGACCTGCAATAGCAGACCATCTGCTGGGGTGGGATTTGGATAATATAGGTTCTTCCTCGTGGCTCACGCCTATAATCTCAGCCCTGTGACAGGAGATCATTGCCATGTTGAAGGCGAACTGGGTTACAGTTTTAGGACAGCCTCAGCTGCAGAGTGAGAGCCACATGAAAACTCAAGGAGAAAAAGAAAAGAAAATTGCCTTACTGTGGTAGAGCCAGATGGTTTCTGTGATGCTGAGGTCTCCTTGCCATGGTTTGCCCTCCCCTGAACTGCTGATGAGCTGAGCTGGCGTGTAGCAGAACCTGTTTTCTAGCCACTTCCTACCTTGGCCATCCATCTTCCAAACGATACCTGTTTTTGTCTCTTCTCTCTTAGTGGCCTTGGTCCATCACTGAGATCTTTTCCTATACTCTCCAGCCACTTTTTTCTCCAACTACTCTCTCATATCTAAGGTCTTGTTAGATCTGTGTTAGCATTTTGTCCCTTGAAGTGTGACTTTGTTTTTCATCTGGAATCCTTCCTTTCCTATACTGTGCCATCTTCCTGGCCCATCTCTACCCCTGGTGAATCCAGGCCTGACTGTTCAGGTTCTGAGTGGTTTCTTACTTCCATTTGGGATGGAAGGTAACCTGTCTCCTGGCGTACTGTAGGCTGACACTTGGTGCTCTTTATTGCTATTCTTACCAATGAGGCTCAGGAAGGCGCTGTGTGAAAATATTTAAGTTTAGATGGTCATTGTTGTTCTGTGGAAGCATGGGGATTCCCATGTTCTTGGGTTCTTTCACTGCCCTCAAATAAAACAGCACCAGAAACAGACTAAACGTCACTCACTGGATTCAAAGGCTGCCAAGGATGTATTTCATGAAAAGAAAATGTTCAAGAAATTGTTATTTGTCCCCTTTTAAGTATTTTAGATTAAAATATAATTTCATGACTTCCCCTTTGCCTCCCTTTTCTCCCTCCACGCCCAACCCTTTGCTGTTCTCTCTGCTCTGTTCTAGTCTGTGGCCTCTTCTTCCTCTGTTCTTACATACATATGTATGTGTGCATGTACTTATTCCTAAGTACAGAAACACACGTTCTCAGTCTGTATAATGTTACTTGAATGTATGTATTTTCAGGGCTGACCATTTGGCACTAGAGAACCATTTGCTGGCTCTTCTCTGGGGAAGACTATTTCTCTCAACATTCCTTGTTTGCCTATAGTGTTTTTATGGATTCCTTTTGAGTTTCACATCATGGACTCCAGTCCTGCTCATCTCCCGGACCCCTCATATCTGCCTTTCATTCCTGCAACCTCCCCCCAAAATAACACACACACACACACACACACACAGTGTAGGAAGCTGTCGTGTGTCCCACAGTGTACCCACACAAAAAGAAAGTGTCCACACATCTTTCCTTGCGCATGTTCATTCCAATGAGTCTGGTCTGGTTCGAGATCTCTGGCTTCTGTGACACCAATCACTGGAAGTCCTCCCGGTTATCCTGTTGTCGTTCTGCATCGTGAAGAATTGGAACAGCAGGACTGGCCCTTGCACACATCCCAACGGTTCACAGAGGATACAGATTTTGGGGTGGGCCAACTCAGAGCTCTGGATCTGGGCCTGGGTGGTAGCTGAGCTGGTCAGCGCACTGTCTCACCCTGATCCTCACCAGCGGGGTGAACTCTTCAGCACTGCTCTGGCTAGGCCACCAGAGGCTGTCACCAGCAGGAGGCAGGGTCTGCTCTCCCGCTCTCATGCCCTCAGGGTGTGCTCGCCCACACCCATGCCTCCAGGGCCAGGTTCTCTGTGTTACCCCTGCAAGGTGCAGGATCTGCTATAGACAGTGAAGGGGCAGGGCTAGCTCTCCCACTCTCATGCCCTTGGAACCAGCTTTCCTGACTACCAAAGATGGCAGGGGGGAGGGCACAGCCCCATGCCCATACCATATCAAGCAGCAGACAAGTAACAGGGCCAGCTCTCCCTTACTCTCACCCTTGGGGCTGGGTCACCAGTGCTCATATTTAGGCAGCTATGTTGGTGAGACTTTATGTGTGTAGCTTCTGACGTTCCTAGGAGACTCAGTCTCACAGAGAACTCCCTATTCTTCTGGCTCTTATCATCTTTCCACCCTCTCTTCCACTGTCATCCTAGAGCCTTAGGTGCAGGAGTAGTGTCTGGGGAAGTCGCTGTGCCACCAGACAGAAGAACTGGTAAGGTAGCAGCAAGTTCAGAACCCCAATAAGTCTCATAATTGAGAACAGCAGGAGTTTGAACTAACTCCCAACCAGGTTCCTGTCCTGCAATACATGATCACGATACCCCACTAAGAGGACCATGACAGTTGGTCACGTAGCGTGAAAACCTGAGGAATCTAGATAGTCCCCGAGTGTTTAGCCAATGAGTGTCCCTTCCTTGGCATCCCTTCCTGAAAAAGGTATTTAATCTCTGGTTCACCCAGAATAAGACATATGCATCCTCATCCACCATGAATAAAACAGTTGGGCAAAGCAAGGGCTGTCTCCTTCATCAAGGACCAAGGTTAAGGGGGGGGCATTCATCAAACAGAGCCACGCCCAAGTCTCGCATTGAAGGTCCTGTCCCAGCAGTGTCTGGGCACACAGGATTTTGAAAACCATATCCCAGCCTCTGTTCCAGCCCCTGCCATTTCTCACCCAGAGGAACACAGGCTGAGAACCCTATCTTAGACTGTATTTTGCCTCCCTTGAGTGGTGTTGGCAGCCCACAGTGGCAAGGAAGAAGCAAGGCTTAGCACCCCTTCATTTTGGCATCCCATCGGTGAGGCAGAGATGCAGAACATCAATAGTCAATCAATCATTGCTTGACTATTTTGATTCCCTTCTATATTGCCATTTCTGGTACACGTCCCCAGGTTGTGCTTGCAGTATGACGTACTTTAAGGGTCTTTCCCCATAGTATAGGCTGTATCTCATTCTACGAAGCTACACGGCCTGCCATCTCTTCCTTGTTCTTTTGCCATTTGCTGTCTGTGTGGATAGAAACAAGGGAGCCACTGAGGATGGACACAGAGCTGCAATCTGTGGGTGATCACTGCCCATTTTTGTCTTGTGTAGCCCCTACTTGGTGAGGTTGGGGGTAGACAAAGTGGATGCCTTTTTTAAAAACTTTCTTTGAATCAGGTTTCCATCCTTATTGTAGATCCAAAACTATGCTGCTAGTCTCGCCAGCATTGGCATTACTAAAGTCCCCTCAGGACTCTGGCAGTGGCTCTCCTGCCTACTTGCCAACACTGCTGCCAGCTCTCATCTTCTGAAAATTCTTCATGAGTATTAAAATGGAAATTGGATGAAGGGTTTCTCATCCCCTATGGCTTGTCCTGCTACCAACCCAAGAGTCTGGCCCACTACATTTTAGTAATCAATACAAAAAGATTGTATGAAGAATATGATGCTTTGAGAATTACTTTTTTCTTGAGTATTCTACTTTAAAAACTTAATAAGCTCCTTAATAAAAATAAATAGTAATGCAAAATATCTCCCCATCCTCTAGCAAATAAATTCAACTTACATTTCCTTACCAGATTTTGTCTAAATTTTATAATCCCCATGCCTAACCTCTTTTCTCATGGTAATGTTTGCATGTTACAGGGATTTTCAGGGAACATGGGTCTTGCATAGAGCCAATACTCACCCACCTACCCACATGCAGTGAATAAAATAAATCCTGTCAGCAATTTCCCCAGAGTAATGGTTTCAAATGTGTACTTTGTGGTCAGCCCTGGTTCAAATCTCATCTCTTGTGTTTATTATTCATGTGCTTACTAAAATCTCCAGGCATCAATTTCATCCTGTGCAAGATGTGAGACAGTCTGGGAATGGAGCTCAGTGGTATAGCAGTTGCCCAGCACACAGGAGGAGGGCTCTAGGCTCGATCCATAGCTCTGCAAAAATCCAGTAAGTTAAAAATACTATGTGAGTACAGTGCTTCCATCTTGTTAGCACTTACGTGAGAGTCTAGTAGGAATGTATGAGAACACAGCACAGGGCCTGGATGCGGGAGGAGCTCAGCAGACCCACGTGGAGCTGATAAGGAAGGTGTCTGGGCTCACACACGCTTGGGAATTACCCCTGCAGGACTCTCTCTTCCTGGTTTTAGCAGCAACTGGTTTAGGTTTGTTTCTTTCAAAACGTCTCCCCAGAAATTCTGGCCATTGCTATTTCCTTTTCTAGGACATGTCTTTTGTGGCAGATGGTAAGCATCTAGCTATAAAAGGGGGAGTAATGTAGCCACATCTCGTTTATATGCGGGAAGGTTTGCTGTCTTGCCCTCAACATGGAACACAATGGCCGTCCGAAGCTGGGGGACTTAGTAAGTGGATACTGATGGTACCTCAAGGTCCGAAACTGTGGAGACCTATAATGTATTAAGACAGGTGGTCACTGGCAGGGCCTCTTCATTCTATGTCAAATAAAACTAATATAGAAAATGTGAACTTTAAGGTGAGTTTAAATGAAATATTGAAAAGTCACCAATGACAGTAGCATTTTATTTTGTCAGTCACATGAGAAAAAAAATGGAGAAAATAATTGACATGTTTGTTAATTTGCATTTAGATGTTAGGGTTTCTGATGCTGTGATAAAACACCATGGCCAGAAAGAAGTAAGTTGGGAAGAAAAGGGTTTGTTTCATCTCATACCTCCACTTCTTGGTCCATTATTGAAGGAGTTTAGGGTAGGAACCCAGGGCAGCAAGCTGGAGGCAGGAAGTCTGATGCAGAGGCCATGGAGGGACGTTGCCTACTGGCTTGTTCTCCGTGGTTTGCTCAGCCTGCTTTCTTAGAACACCCAGGACCAAGAGCCTATGAGTGGCACCACTCACAGTGAGCTGGGCCCACATCAATCATTAATCAAGACAGGGCCTCTCAGGCTTTCTACAGACAAACTGGTAGGGGATTTCCTCACTTGAGGTTCCTTTGTCTCAAGTGAGTCTAGCTTCTGTCAAGTTGACATAAAACTAGCCTGCATAAAGGTATTTGTTTATGGAATCATAAAAATAAGCTAGATGTATAGCATAACACATTCAAAAGATCCTGGGGCTATAGGTAAACATTTCACTATGGAGACAGAATAAGCATAGAGGTTAGGAGTGGAGATCAGGAAATCCATCAGCCTGAGTTTCAAACACAGTTCCAATCTGCTCAAACAGAAGTCATGTTAGTAACTGTCTTAATTAAGGTTTCCATTGCTGTGAAGAGACACCATGACCGTGGCAACTCTTTTTTTTTTGTTTTGTTTTGGTTTGGTTTGGTTTGTTTTTTTTTGTTTTTGGAGACAGGGTTTCTCTGTGTAGCCCTGGCTGTCCTGGAACTCACTCTGTAAACCAGGCTGGCCTCGAACTCAGAAACCCACCTCCCAAGTGCTGGGATTAAAGGCATGTGCCACTACCGCCTAACCCAGACCATGACAACTCTTATGAAGGAAAACACTTAACTGGGGCTGGCTTATAGTTCAGAGGTATCATCATGGTGGGAAGCATGGTGGTATGCAGGTAGACATGGTGCTGGAGAGTTGCTGAGAGTTCTATGTCATGGCCCACAGGCAGCAGTATTCTACACTGAACATAGTTTGAACAGAGGATACCTCAAAGCCTGCCCAACAGTGACACAGGTCTTCCAACAAGGCCACACCTACTCCAACAAGGCCACACCTCCTAATAGTGCCACTCCCTGTGGGCCAAGCATTCAAACACATGAATCTTTGGGGGCCATACCTATTCAAAGCACCACGGTACCCTAACCAATTGCCCTAGCCAAGGTTGGGTCTGTGGTGTTGAGAATTAAATGAGATTAATACATGTTAAGTATTTTAAACTTTCATAAGTTTGGTTGTATTGTTATTATTATTATTATTACTATTATTAGTGTATATGTGTATTCACATCCATATGTGAAGGTTATAAGATGGCATTCGATACAATGGAACTTGTATCCATTGTATCCAGGTGGTTGAGAGCTACCCAGTATGGGTGCTAGAAACCAAACTTGAGTCCTCTGCAGGATTAGCAAGCACTCTTAACTGCTGAGCCATCTCCCCTGTGGCAAGTATTTTAAAGTCTGTATCAGTGCTAATTTCTAGTATTCAATCAAACCTTGCCAAACAATCAAGAGCCTAAACTAGCCCTAGTCTGCTTATTTAGGGCATGGACGAAACATCCCCTGTGCAGTTGAGGAGCAGTTCTCAGTTGTTACAGGTGAATAAAATGGTTCTGTCCTTTCTCTTTCCTTGGCTCTTTGTCTACTTCCTGCTGTGGCTGGCCATTCTCAGCAGGCCGTGAGCACAGCAGACATGTTCCCTGAGCTCCGCTGTAATAAAAGTAACCATTGCTTGGAGTTCCATAAGATTAGGTGTATGATTTAAAAAAAAATTCTCACAAATGTCAGGACCCATGACTGAAAGATGGAATTTCCCAGATGGAATTCATAGAAGACAATATTACTTAACCAGCTAAACTTTCACTACCTGTTCAGATGCCCCCAGATAAGGAAAATTTATAGGTAGCAGATCACATCTCTCATCTTTTTAACTGTGTAGTTCGTAACGAGTAGGCTGTGTTAACATGATGTCTTCCTCCAAAATGGGAGGTGCTGTCATATGAAAGAGAATATAACGTGTCTTAGAAATTAAAGTTAACAGCTCTCTGATAGTATTTTATACACAGAATGCAGAAGTTATGGCTTAGCTTGTATTGTCTTATATCAGCGACTCAGAATATGGCCTTGAGTCATTGGTTATTTTCTCTTACAAATATTCACCCTCCATTATTTCCCAGGCTTGCAGAAGTCTTTGAGATTTCCCAGTTCACCACTCTCCCATCCCAGGACCCCATCCACAGATTCATGCCCATGTTCTAGAAAAACACATGTACTTGCCCGGTAGTGTCTACTGAAATCAATTAGATAGATTTTAGATTGGGCTTTACTCTTATGAACTGAGGTCTTGTTATGTAGCTCAGGCTAGCCTTAAACTCATGGTCTTTCAGCCTCAGCCTCTTGAGCTACTAGAATCATATTCTGCCACGCCCAGCTGTGCCTTCCTGAAATGATGCTGTTTAAAGAGAGAGTCCTTTTAATCCATCTGTGCTGATAATCTACCTTGTAACTATGGATAAAAATTACACAGCCCCTCCCACCACCTTTCCTATCCCCTGTTTTCTCTCCTTCTCTCTGGGGATTTCCTTTTTCCTATCTTGTTCCTCTTAACTCCCCCCAGTCCTAAGCATTGAGACCCTGAACCCTTTACTGAAGGTGAAAGAAGTGAATTCAGCAATGAAACTTGAGACTGTGTGGCCTTAAAGCCATTGCTATTTCCAACTACAGATAAAGGCAATTTTGTTCAAATACCTGCATGGAGACTTCAAGACTCCTAAGAGGGAAATCACCCTTGATAGACTATAAATAGGTAGAATACAACCAAATCCCAAATATTAACTAATGCATTCTAACACTACCCATACATTGTAATTGTTGAGATGGATAATTGTCCCATCTTTAACCTCTTAAACACCCGAGCACGTGAGTTTTTTGCCTTGTTACTGTTTTAAGTGTTGTGTTTGTGCCATCCTGGACATTTCCACATTTATTGTGGTTGTTGTTGATGCTGATGTTGTTGATATGGGGGGGTTGTTAGCTCAGGTTGACCTCAAACTCACGTTTCTCTTCCCCATCCTCCCAAGTGCTCAGTATACTTATTCTTGATTATGCTTGCATTTGCTAACTGTTTAAAAGTACAGTGGAAAGAGAAAGTCTTCTATAGTCTCACTGTACTTATTCCTCATCTCAGGTAACAGTTTGATGTATATTTTTCCATATTTCTGCAGTTACCATCTTCCCTGCCTGTGCATAGCAACATTACTTTTATGTAATGCTGGGGACAGAACCTAGGGCCCAGTGTATGCCTGGCAACTACTCTTTAATCAAGCTACATCCCACTTTATCCCCCATTTGCATCTTTTAAAACTTCATCTCTCCATGTATCTCTGGGACCTGTCTGCTGTGGCAGCCTCACTTCCTGGCCATGGAAGAGCATTTTCTTGTTTACTGGCAAAACAGTTACCATTTAGTTGGTATCGGAGTTTGACATGCACAAGTAACCTTCTTGTTAAGAGCCATGGGATGCCAGGATATCAGTCATACTTTTCTAAACTATCATTGAAATTTTTCTGAACATTTTAAAATAATGATCTGTAGGTCTCTAAAACCTATCCCTTTCCAAAGGATTAGCCCATTTGAATTATTACATGGTGAGACATATATAACATATTGTATGTCTTGAGATTTTACATGGTTTTAAGGTGATGTAACCCAAGATTTATATTTTATTCAATTCTCATAAATGTCAGTTTTTTAAAAATTAATCTGGCATCCCTAAGTATGTTTGGCATTGTTTTAAGTACTTGTCACATATTGTATTTCCTTGGCATGTCTTTTAACCACATCCTCACTAAAATATCTTGATTAGCATATTTTAAAAGTGGAATCATAACACACTGTGACAGTCGAGGATTTGGCGATCCTACTGGCATCATGAGAATTCAGCCTGTGAAGAATTTTCCCAAGGAATAGTCAGCAAGGGTTGGCCACAACCTCCAGGATTCAGAAAGTCACATCATCTTATTATGCTGATAAGATTTATCTACTACAGAATTACTAGAAAAGTATCCTTGACTTATTTGTGCCTCATATTTTGGGATAGTCAGGGCAGCTCTGGTTTTAAGGATGAGTAGTCACATAGGAATGGAGAACCTGAAGTTTAGAGGGGCTTTTTCATCATTCCTGACTTTTTTTTTTAATTGAATGAACTGTTCACATTTTCTATAGTCCTGAAAACACATTTTCCCCTAAAAACTTATAAATTTTACTTGGTTATATCTAAATTTAACCAATAGTCCTCTTATGAAACCAATGCAGACATACTGCTTCTGTTCTGACGCCCCTCCTGACTTTCTTGCTATTGTTATTCAGGAGTTTCACTCAATTCTGGTTTTTTTTTTTTTCTGCCCAAGACACCACCACCATCATTCTGTTCATGTTTTCAAAGATGTATTATTACTATTACTATTATTTATTATTATTATTATATAAGTATGTGCACATGAGTGTAGGCACTCACAGAGGTTTTGCTTTGGTCTTTAGACTTAAAGACCTGACACGGTTGCTGGGAATTGAACTCAGGTCCTCTGGAGGAGCAGTGCATGTTCCTACTTGCTGGGCCTCCTCTCCAGGCCCCTGTTCATATTTTCTTTGCACATCTTCCCGTCCTTGCATTCAGAGCCTCTAGGACTAAACTCACCTAGGACTAGCTGCCCGTCTCCAGAATCTATAGGTAGGCAGTTAAGTGTTTGGGGGAGAAAACGGGAAAAGTGGGATCCTAGGAGATAGGCCTTACACTCAACACCAACCCATCTGCAATGCCCTAGGAACTGAGGACTGGAACATCCTACCTGAGTACTGTCCCTAAAGCCTAGGCATGTCTCTGAGTTATTTGTCTTCTACTTTCTAGTGTGTTATGGGAGTAAAGAACAATGAATTCTTGTGAAATACTTTCATTAAATATATCTGGGCTGTATCCCTCCTGCTGGGTGAGTGTGTGTGTGTGTGTGTGTTTGTGTGTGTGTGTGTGTGTGTGTGTGTGTGTGTAAAATTAACATTATTTAGGAAACAATGGTAATGATAGTTGACATTCTTTTGATTTGGTTTTAAATTTATTAATTACATTTTAGTATTTTCTTGCTTGAAAAATACGAAGTCACAGATTGATTGATTACACTTTTTGGAGTTTTGCTGTCCTTGAACTCTAAAATAACTATTATAAACAACTAGCTGTAGCCGTGCAGTGGTGGCGCACACCTTTAATCCCAGCACTTGGGAGGCAGAGGCAGGTGGATTTGTGAGTTCGAGGCCAGCCTGGTCTACAGAGTGAGTTCCAGGACAGCCAGGACTATACAAAAAAACTTTGTTTCAAAAAAACAAAAGAAAACAAACAAACAAACAACAACAACAACTAGCCATGTGTTTGGATGTAGACACTGGGCCATCTGGAAAATGTGTCTTCTTGGTTACTTAAGAGCTTTATCATTTACTCAGGCTGTGTACAAGTCTTGTGATGGTAACAACATTTTGCTGCCAGCAGTATGTAGCAGGGATCCTGGACTAGCGAGTGTCCTCAGCTGTCTTCTGGTGGTCAACACTGATTCACAGTTTCTATAAGCTTGAGACAATCTGACCAGAGTGTTTATGCTCCCCGTTTTTAGAAAACTCTGCTTTCAAAGTTACACAGCCCAATGGTAACTTGTAATATAATTTCTCTCCTGTCTAAATGACACCAATTTGTTCTTTGTTGAATATAGATTGTGGCTATGGCTATATGTGCTTTCAAAAAAAGTTTTAAAGGCATGTATTTAACTCATATTTCTATTAAATGTGTGATCCAGGCATGGTGGCTGCAGGAAGATCGGAGTTAGAGGCCAGCCTTTGCTAGTTCCAAGTCAGCCTGGGCCACAGGAGACACTGACTTAATTAATTAATTAGCTAATTAATTAATTAAATATGGATCTGCAATCCCTTTGGCTATGAAAAAGCTGTAAAGATCTCGACATAGTTGATGTTGAGGCCACTACATCTCCACTTTTGGTGTCACCTTTCTGGAAAACGTTCTTTCTTCATTTCTTCCCACGTAGTCAGTATGACGTCACTACAGATGACCTGAGTCCTTTGCTTCTTCAATAAAGAATGGTCACATTGAAATAGAGCCACAGTGTCATCCTATGTTTGATGCTGACATTTTTATGTGGGGTTTTCAGTGATTATTATAATAGATACAAATGACCTCATGAAGCTCCACTAGCCACACAGTGGCAGATTTATTATTTTCTTTTCTCTTTTTTTGGGGGGGGGGTGTCTTTTTTTTGTTGTTGTTTTTTGTTTTTTTGTTTTGTTTTTCCAAGACAGGGTTTCTCTGTGTAGCCCTGGCTGTCCTGGAACTCACTCTGTAAACCAGGCTGGCCTGAACTCAGAGATCTGCCTGCCTTTGCCTCCTAAGTGCTGGGATTAAAGGCATGTGCCACCATTGCCGGCAGATTTGTTATTTTCTATAGGCACCAGGAAAGGAAGTAGTAAAATAATGCACACCCACTTGAGAAGAATGTAACACTTCCTAAAACTTACTTTCCAGTGAAGGAAGCCCATCCCCGAGAGTGGAGCTGCTGCATAACATCGATCGGGACTTCTTTGACGGCTTACCATGTGAGTACCCAGCCATTGCTGCTGTGCTAATTGTTTGCTTTTTGGTTTTAGTAGATACAGTAACTCTAACTGGAATTGCAATTAGGGTAAATGTTTCTTCCTGATACGCGTGCTGGTAATCTCATAGTGGCATCAGTATTCTGTGATGTTAGTAAATTCTGGCTCTGCCACTTGCTGGCTGTATGTAGCAAAGCCCCCAAGACCCCTGAGGCCCTTTTCCACGGCCAATCTCATGTCATTGTCTACGTCAGCTGAAAGTTCCAGAACTTTTTCCCAGAGAATTCACCATCAAACAAGCCACTGTCCAGCTCTGAGGTTGTGTGAGCCACCATAGCATCTGATAGGATTGGCAAGATGCTGCGCACATCCACTGAATCTCACGGTGTGAGCTTCCTAACCGTCCTGCAATCATTCGGCTTCATTCTACCCACTGCCTACCAGAGCCTGGTCCATTCCTTGGGCGTGTGGTGACATTGCCTGCACTCACGTGAGGTCCACACCAGCTCCCTCCAGACACTGCACTGCCTTGGTGAACTCTCTTTACTTCTTTGTCCTTTCCAAAATACATAACCAGTGACACAAGACCCCACTCTTTAGGCATGCCTGCTCAGAGGGTTATCCTGACTGTGTCACTTGTCACCTAGCTCCCTCTCACCTCTCCTTGTCATATTCTTGCCCAACACTACTGCCCTGTTTGTCAATTCAAAGCATATGATTGGTTATACCATCCCTAGACTCTGAATACCTGTTTCCTGCCTCTCTGCAGTTTCCAGAGCATCCCAGAAGTCATGGAAAACAGCTGTCCCTTCCTTATTGTCCCTTAGTGCCTCTGCATAATGTCAGTCACATAGTCTAGTTGGGCATCCATTTCCCACTGATGTGAAGGGCCTGGGTGACCCTCATCAGTTAACACAAATGCACAGCACTTGACAAGCACTCACTAGTCATTATTTATAGACCACAGAGTAGACAGTTGGAGGAGAGATTAGATGAAATTAAAAATAGGAAATTTCCAGGAAAATGGGTGAATCTGGAAATTATTATATTAAGCAAGGTAACCCAGAGTCATATGATGGCATGTTCTCTTTCATATGCAGATCCTAGCTTTTAATGTTTAAATATGAATATGTGTGAGTGTGAGTTTAGGGTATAAAACTGGAAAGAGGAACATGAGAGGGGAAAGAAGGACTGTGAAAGGGAAAGGAGGGTTATAAAGGGGAAAGAGGACCGTGAAAGGTGTCAGGTGATAGAGGAAGAGAGGGATGGACAGAAAAAACAAAGGATATTTGAAAATGCCATATGAAAGCTGATACTTAGTATACTAGTTTTAAAAAGCTAAACACTACCTCCACCAAACCCAACTGGATAGATTAAAGGTAGAGAAGGAAAATACCCTGGAAACAGGCAAGAAATGTTTATTCTATTGGAGTGAACTTAAATAGGAGTGTAAGAGTGGGGTTAGACATGGGAGAGAGCCAGAGTAGTCTAGATTTGCACTGTCTGCTGTGGTAGCAATAGCTACATGTAGCCACTGAACACTTGAAGTGTAGCTAATCATGGGTTGAGATGCCAGATCTAAGTAAAAAAATACATATCCAACCTTGAAGAATAGCTACACATATGATGCATACATGTTGGAATGGCAGTACTTTGACTATGTTAAGTTGAACATATTATTAATACTACCTCTGTTTCTTTTTCCTTCCTTAAAGCACGACTGATGGAAACATTTTAATTATGTATGCGACGTGCATTATAGCTGTTGGTCTTGAAGGGCTTTCTAGAAGGTCCTGGGGAACACGTTTATCAGCTGCACGGAGACTGTAATTAGTCTCTGTGAGGCTACAATGATTCATATAACACTGCTCCAGGATGTCCAGTGTGTGCTTCTCATATAGTGGCTGTGGACTGTCTCCATCTGCTAAATCCTTGCACAAAAACAAAACCCCTTTTATCTGTACACTTATAGTGTAGTTTGGCATGAAAAGTGACAACCTGGAACCAGATTCTTACATGGCCATTGCAGCCCTGTTTGGAGTAGGGCTCTTATGGTAACCTTCCATGCCCTTTGGCTGTCCTTCCTAAAATACTCCTATCAAAATAACAATATAGGCAAGAGTGTGGAAATCAGGACAGAGTATGGTGTATTGTTTAGTGGATGTGCCAAGCTCCATCATGGTGGTCATTAATCCAGGGACACATTTTGCCCTCCGTTGTCCTTTGTGCCTCTTATAGAGAAACCTACTTGATTTGGGGGCCTAACAGCTTGGGACCTCGAAACAACATAGAGCCCACTGGTTCACATGAGTGAAGTGGTCTCTGTTGTCTGTGTCTACAGGGAACTTCATGCCCACATCCTCCTTACACAGAACAATACTGCAGATTTTTTTCTGCTCTGTCTGAGTCACTTCAGGCTGCTGTGAGGCAAAAATCAGAAAAAAAAAAAGAAAAAGAAAAAAAAAAGTACTGTCTTTAGGGCCTGCTGCTTTTTACCATGAAAACGCAAGTCTACTTTCTTTCCAATGCAGTTATTTTTGTTGTTGTTGTTGTTGGTTTTTTGTTGTTGTTGTTGTTGTTGTTGTTGTTTGGTAGGGAAAAAGTCAATCCAGTTGTAAGGAAATAGTAACTTAGAGCCGACACAGTTGGCTCCCAAGTCTAGTGTCTCCCAGACTGACCATCAAATTTAGGGGAGCATAGTCAAGGATTAGCTTAGTTAACTCCGCTGGGATACACGTGTTAATGAGCAGTAATGTTGCCATAGGCACAGTCACAAGAGAATGAACAGAAATGAAACCCTTAGAAGCTTTGTAAACAACAGGCTAGTTTGTATTAATAGGTAGTTTTGTTCTTGCTACATCCTGTTCGCCTCTCTGAGCCCTGTCCCGTACATGGTCTCTTCCTTTACCAATGTCACCTCACATGAGTGATATGAACAGGCACTGAGTATTTCTCAGAGAGCTCTGCCTTTTATGAACCCCCACATTCTCTCAGAAGCTGGCTCTTAGATTTATCACTTACTCCTTCCACCCCATCTTCAGAGTAGAGGGACTATCCAGGGCACCTTTGTTACCAGGAAAACTGGGGTTCCCTCTCCTTAGGCTCTTAGTCTCATTAATAAAAGCAGACTCAGACTGAATCTCAGGGACCCTTTTACTAGAATTTGAAAGAAAAACAACAGGACACTCTAGCTGTAAGTTTTAGCGGCTGCTAGATGGAGGTAGATAGAGCAAAACAGAGAGGCAAAGCCATGGCCTCTGAGTTAGGGTCTGCAAAAGCTGGCATGTTGGAAAGCAGAGGTTGGCAAGCATCCGCATGGAAGAGTAGGGTGTGGGACTTCAGAGGGAGGGGGAGAAAGCAGAATGCTAGGGAACGCATGCTTAGACAGGGAAAACATGCCTGGACTTTTGAAAAAAAGGCACAGAAAAAGAAGGGAAAATTATACTTTTTGAGTTTAGAACTCAAAAAAGCAGGCAAGCTTAGCAATGAATATGTGCAAACACCTGCATCAGGGGAGGGGCTCTGGGGGAAGTATAAGCACATCATCTCATTAAGGGGATAATTACTCCTACCATCTCCTTAGTATGTCATTAGATGCATCAGCTTTCTTGGGGAGTAGATGCTGGCCATGTGATTGACAGGCCCAACTGGATTAACTCTTAAGGGAAAAGACAACATAGTCCATAATGTTCTAATCTCTGGACAGCATCAGAATGTTAGGTCTCCACTCAGGGCCAGTGAGAAGTATTCCATCCTTCTGACTAGAAGGCCTGAGGAGAGAGGCAGTTGTACCATTTTCCTTTCTAGTGTTAGCAGGAGAACAGATGGGGTCCGAAGCCAACCAAGGGAAAGAGGTCTATTCTCAGTGGTCTCCAAGGTTGCTAATCTCTGTCCGGTTGACATTCCATGCTCATTCACTATTTTGAAGGTGGGCTGAAATTGGGGAGTGAATCTGACCAGATGCACATCCAGAGGTATGATTCCAAAGCTGTCCATCAGAAGAGATCAATGTCTACCTGGAACTCCATTTACAGTCACATACAGCTTCCAGACAGGGTGCCCACTGAGAGCAGATAAGTGTCCAGCACTCCTGCTCTCCATGCCTCGGCTCAGGACAGGACCAAGGACAGACCACATGGAGACCACATGGAGGAGGGCAGACCACATACAAAGCCTAGCCTCTCACATCTTACGACTATCTTTCTAGTGAGGTGACCTAGACTCAGTGTCTTTCCCTAGGAGTGAGCAGTAGACATAACCAGTGAGAGACTAGGGGGAGCAATGGCACTGCTCAGACCGAGTTATGGGAAAGTCTGGAGGTGTCAGACGAGTTGGGGAAACAGCTGTGGTGCTGGATCTGAATTTAGCTTTCATGGATCTGAGGGCTCTCCCTTGCCAGACTCCATGTTTCCCAGCACCATTCAGATCACGGAAGAACCACTGTGCTAACTCGGTTTGTAATTGCTAGACTGATCTTGGCTGCTCTGGGGTGTAGTGCCCTTAAACTGAGGCCACGCCTCACCTTGGATGTCAGCAGTGATCACCTGAACTCCAGAATAATCCAGTTGTATGATATATGCGTATGTACTTCACACACACACAGACAAACACACACACAGACACACACACACACACACACACACACACACACACACAACCAGTTATGCTGGCAGGAGCTCAATTACAAGTAGAGGGCCCTAACAGAAGTTAGCACAGTACCTGCCATGGAAGGCCCACTCTGAGGAGCTCTGTGTAGGGCTGTTACAACCAACCTCGTGTCGAAGGCCTCCTGTGTTTGGACATCACAATGACATGTGACTTCTGCTAGCGACAACAGTGGGAACGGGGCTCCCTTTCCTCTCTCACATGGGCATTTTCTCTGGTACAGTTGCCACATCTGCCTGAGGTGTAAGACTCATCCCGCGTCTCAAATGTGTCCTGATTTGAATATAAAATGACCTGGCTGGCAGAAGGTCACTATGACCATGCCTTTAAAAGTTAGAAACCACCCTGTGCGTGGCTGCGGCTCCCTCTCAGCTTTCTTCATGCCACCATATAAGCAGCCCCTCCCCCACCTGCCTCTGAGACTGTGAGGCCAGACTAGGCAGGCAAACTACTGTGGACCAAACCAAAAATCTTTTAACCCCTTTAGTTGTTTTTATCAGGTGTTGTCATAGCAGTAGCTGACTCTCTTTCTCTGATGGCCAGTTTTCTGTGTTGGTTCTTTTAGTGTCGTGGTGACCATATCATCTGCTGGAAACAAGTCAAGGAAGGAGATGTATTTCAGACAGGTTTCCATCAGGGAAGAGACAGGGACAGATTGAGGAGCTGTTCATGGCTGGAACAAGCATTTAATAAGAGCCTGCCGGGGCATTTCAGATTCATGGTGTTCTGCTGATAGCTCCAGAGTTCCAGCCCCTTAGTGTCTGTGGGGCTTCTGAGAGACCGTGGGGTTTTTTTGTTTGTTTGTTTGTTTTTTGTTTTTGTTTTTTTCTTTTGTGGTTTTTTTTTGAGGCAGGGTTTCTCTGTGTAGCCCTGGCTGTCCTACTCACTCTGTAGACCAGGCTGGCCTCGAACTCAGAAATCCACCTGCCTCTGTCTCCCAAGTGCTGGGATTAAAGGCATGGGCCACCACTGCCTGGCTGAGACCTTGTTTTTGTTCTGTTTAATGGATCAGAGCATGCCCACATGTTACCCTAATCAGGCTGACCTGCTTCCCATCCAGAGACATATGCTCCGAGTAGATCAGACATCACCTGTATGGCTTGCTCAATGCCTGAGTGTGTGACGGGGTGCACACTGGTAGGTGAGTGTATTGCCATCAACTCACTTCAGTTAGAACAACCCTAGCATGGACCAGGGTGATTCCACCCATTCTGATTAGCTAAGGAGACTATCCATCTTCCTGCAGAGCACGTTAGGTGTGGTAGACTCTACCAGCTCACGTATTGTGCATTACATAGACAGACAAAGTTCTGGAGGCACCTAGAGAGTCAGGTTGTCCCCCACTTTTCCTGCAGAGCGCGTTAGGTGTGGTAGACTCTACCAGCTCACGTAGTGTGCATTATTACATAGATGGACAAAGTTCTGGAGGCACCTGGAGAGGCAGGCTGTCCCCCACTTTTTCTAACCTAGATGGAGAAATTGAGGTTTTAGGTCCCTCGGAGCTGTTAAACAATGGAGCTAGAACTCAGGGCTCCTCTGCTCACACATTTCCAGCCATCCGGATTCCAGTCTTCTCTCATTTCCTGTTCCTCACTGGTATGATGGGGAAAGGGCTACTTCAGCAACTGTAGCCTCACCTCAACGATGGCATGTTGGGATGCACTAAGCTTATGTACGAGTGGAGTGTGGTCTGTTTATGTACATATGGGGTATGGTCTGTTTATGTACATATGGGGTATGGTCTGTTTATGTACATAAGGGGTGTGGTCTGTTTAAGTGAGGCTGGGAGGACAGCTCTCATGGTGACACCAGCCTTGCTGGCTTCACATGTCATCTGACTCTGGATGGTGATGGCTTCTGACGGCAGTGCGGACCCTGAACATGCTACCCATTACACTGAAGGTACAATAGGGAGAGTGTTGGGCAGTACCAGTTCCTGCAAGATGTAGAAATCTGGACTTGGGTTTGAAAAGCAACTTTGACTCAATTCTTGAGAGCCTTGAACCTGAGTTGACTTCTTCCACTCACTCATCTGTTTTGTCACCAATAAATTGAGGACAGCTACAGCACTGTCCTGTAAATAGATCTGTCTGCTGTAAATACCAGTTACACTGTGGCTGCCAGGATGGGAGGGAAGCTGCAGTGTCTACTGCATGTATTGCTTAAAGATGTTTCCATTCATTCATTCATCCATTTAATGTGTATGTGCTCTGCTGCATGCTAGAAGAGTACAACAAATGCCCTTATAGATAGTTGTGACCCCCTATGTAGTTGATGAACTCAGGACCTCTGGAAGAGCAGCCAGTGCTCTTAGCCACTGAACCAACTCACCAGCCCCTCTACAGTCGTAAGTTCTAGGGATGAGCACACGTCACTTCCATAGTCAAAAATAATGTGTTGAGGTTGAGTTTGGAAAGCTACCCAAGGCTCTGTGATCACACTGTCCGCACAAATGTGTCACTGTTCCTGGCAGTGTGTATCTAGACTTCTCGGCTGTCAGGAAACAAGATCTTCAGGGGGCTTGTTTCACAGCTCATCCTCATTCTCACAGGATGCATGCTTGCAGTATTTCTCATCTGCAGTTCGTCACACTTCTCTTGCTGGAGGTTGCTCTGTGCCCTCTCTCACAGAGCCCAGGAACATGTTATTTTTCTCCGCTTGAGTTCCCAGTGGTTGGCAGGCTTCCTCCCCGACTCTGGGGACCTCTGCTGCTTGTTTGGAAGAGTGGCTTTCTTGATGCCTTGAGCAGCCCCACAGCTGCTTGTCCTGCCTCACGTGTTCCACACAGCACATCTCAGTGACATCCATCAAACCTGTAGTTAACTCTCCATCATGACCTGGCTTTCCTCCTGAGAAAACACAGAAACCAAACCAAAACCACAGCACTTTAAAAATGCTAATTAATCCTCACCATGGATCTTGGCTTCACAAGGCTAACAAATCCCATGGACCCAGTTTTATGTTTGGAGAAATGTGGGTAATTGGTGTCAGAGGACAGAGGCTGATGGAAAAGTTGGGGCTAGCCACGTCTCTGGGAGTTAGGCCATTTGACCAAGGGCCAGATGCTTTACCACATTCCCTTCTGAACAACAATATAAACTCTTCTTTAACCTCGTTGCATTCCATTTCTATAGCAAAATACCTGGGTGTTTTGGGTAATGGGAGCAGCTGGGGCTAAAGGAGGCATGGACACTTGGCTTATAGTTGTGAAGATTTAAGCCTGGCACTGACATCTGCTCAGCCCTGGTGAGATCCCCACTGACTGTGTCATGGGGTGGGTGGCATCTAGGAGTGCATGTGTGAGGCAGTGACCAGGTAGTGATCCTGGAAGCCAGAGAGAGGAGGGGACGGCCAAGCATGTCTTTACTGACAATCCAAAGAGGGCAACCCTGGCCAACTGAGGCTGAATGATCTTGCACTAAGCTCTACCTCCTAACGGTTGCATGGCCTCCCAACCTCACCTTACTGAGACTCAAGCTTTCAGCGTGTGAACCCTCAGGAAACACACTTAAATCAGCCAGCGCAGTCATTTACACTCAGCTGCTTGCACCTCAGTGACAATGGCGGCAGACTCTCCCATTTCCAACTCATTGTTTTGATTACTTTTCTTTAATTCTGGTATAACAAGATGTTTAAACTGTGGCATTAAGCTTTTCTGTGGCTGAGATAAAACACCCTGTTGAAAGGCAAGTTAAGGAAGAGAAAGTCTATGATGGCTTCTAGTTCCAGAGGGAATACAGCCCATCATGGCGGGGAAGGCATGCAGTCAGGAAGCACGCTGCACACATTTGTCCAATAGACAAATAGAATAGAACAGGAAAAGAAACATCAGATGAGATACTTAGAGTGACTTCTTATTAACAGGAACAGTGGTTGGACAGAATTGAAAGGTGCTCTGACAATGCTTCACCTCTGTGCCAGTGGTCCAAGGGGAGGTGTGTCCCTCTAGTCTGTCTCTGGGGATTGAGCTCTTCTCATGCTACATGCCTCCAACCCTGTTCCCAGTCTCACCCCCTCTGCCATGTCCCTCTTGTCATGACTCTCAGGATAGCATGAGAACCACATGGAGAGCCAGCCTCCCTCCCTCCCTATTTGGGGGCCAGTTGCTCAGCAGTCTATTCTATCTATACCTTGATTTCCTCCTTGCTTTGTAGGCAAACATATTCACAGGCACTGGGGAAATTAGGAGAAGGAGCTCCTTGGTGCCCAGGGATGAGAGACATTATTCTGTTACTTCCTCTGATGCCCTGGATTTATGAAAAACATGGAGTAGCGTAGAAGCTAGCTAGAGGAAATAATAAGGTACAAGCTTAAATAAATTCAAATAACAGACAAAGGCAACTGTGGTGAGATATTACAAGCTACATTTGACTAATTGGTAGTTTCCATGGAGTCTGACAGCATTGCTGTGAATGCAGGAGGGCCGCTCCCAAAGGCTGCCTGCTGAGAGAACAGCCTGCTCTTCTGGGGTGGGGGGGGTGTTGCTGGTGGAGAAGGGATCACCACAGGAAGTGTAGGTACAAGCAAGCCTGCTCAGGGCAGAGAGAAAGCCTGTAAGATTGTGCCAGCCTCAGCAGGTAGGACTTAGTCCAGGAGCTACCTGATTGCTCTTACACAAAATATCCGTGAAAGTCGGTGGGGGGGGAGGGCCTGGGGGTGAGGATTGAAACACAGAGGAGGGCTGGAGAGATGGCTCAGCAGTTAAGAGCACTGACTGCTCTTTTAGGAAGTTCCAGACTGAACTTCCTAAGTTCAATTCCCAGCAACCAAATGGTGGCTCACAACCATCTATAATGGGACAAATGACCTCATGAAGCTCCACTTGCAGATTTGTTATTTTCTTTTCTTTTTTTTGGGGGGGGGGTGTCTTTTTTTTTGTTTTGGTTTGGGTTTGGGTTTTTTGTTTGTTTGTTTGTTTTTTGGATGGAGGGTTTCTCTGTATAGTCCTGGCTGTCCTGGTACTCACTCTGTAGACCAGGCTGGCCTCGAACTCAGAAATCCATCTGCCTCTACCTCTGCCCCTCTGCCCCTCTGCCCCTCTGCCCCTCTGCCTCCCAAGTGCTGGGATTAAAGGCATATGCCACCACTCCCTGGCTTAAAGTTAATTTTTTATTTTTTTTAATTTTTGTTTTGTTTTGTTTTGTTTTGATTTTTAGAGGCAGGGTTTCTCTGTGTAGCCCTGGCTGTCCTGGAACTCACTCTGTAGACCAGGCTGGCCTCGAACTCACAAATCCACCTGCCTCTGCCTCCCAAGTGCTGGGATTAAAGGCACGTGCCACCACTGTTCAGCTTGAAGTTAATTTTTAATACAAGCCTCTATGGGCATTAATTTAAAGAATTCTTTTATAACAATTTTATGAATGATTACATAAGGTTGTATCATATGAAATGACCCTACCACTTCAACAGAATAAAATGCTTTCCTTCCATGGCCCGAATCCTGCATTTTTTAGGGTATTTTCTCACAAAAATATGGTTACGGATACCATGATGATTGCCACTGTTTGTCAACTTGTAACACTGAACTCTAGAAACACTGAGGAGACACGCCTCTTCCCATATCTGGAAGGGATTACCTAGAAGATAATGGAGGTGGGAGGGCTCTCCCCTGCCCACCACAGTGTGGGGAGTATTATCTTATGGGCTGGAATCCTGAACTGAATGAAAAGGAGAAAGGGAGCTGGGCATGCGTATTCATCAGCTGTGTGCGTGGGACTCCTGTGGTCCTCATAGCAGGTGTGTACACACACACATTAAATAGGAAATAAATAGTAAATAAATGGCTTTTTAAAAGGTGCATGGTAAATGTAAAATTTTTAATTTTCATTTTGTACAATCTCACCTCACATTTAAGCATTCACCAATATACTAGTTTGACAAAGGTTTAATCATTGTACTTGGCTGCTTATAACAGTATTTGTACTGTTTATAAATGCTTAATCATTTATTCTTGGCTCCTAGGTATAGAGAATGAAATCAAAGGAGATTTGCAGATAGAAAACAGCAATAGCAAGACTGGGCCTTTCCAGCAGTGGCAGATTGTCCTCTGGATGAACAAAGTATTTTTCCATTCATTCCTCCCGGTCTGAGGGCCCCCTCCAAGTGTGTTCATTATTTTTTAGGTACTTTGTGTTTTTATTTCTGGTGTCAGGGCTTCCTTTTTATTTCTGAATTTTGTTAGCTAGCTGGAGGTACACAGTAAGTTTGATTTTTTACTTTTTTTCTAGGGGTTGCTAATGTTGCACGGCCGAGCACTCCTGACCTAACCCCAGTCCTGCAGTGGAGTTTTACACATTTAGCAGATGCTTGGTTTTGTATCCGATCAGTGTCTTGTCAAGCCAGTTCAATCATTTGTGTGCCTGGGAGAGAACTGTCTTTGATGATGTAATTTGTTTCGGTCTTTTCATTTTTATGCCTTTCCCTGTGTTTCCCTGTGTTTCACAGTGTACACTTAGCTCTGTCCCAGTCTCAGGGAGAAAATGTGCAGACTTTACACTGTTCCCTATGAAGTTTGTTGTGGGCTTTTGTTGTCTCCAGACAGGGTTTCCTGTGAAGTCTGGGTTCAAATCACAGCATCATATAAACCAGGCATAGTGAGTGAGACAAACCTGTCACTTCAGCATGCAGAGGCAGCAGGCATGAGTCCCCAGCAGTCCTGGGTTCCACAGTAAAGACCCACTCTTGAAGACAATACCACACAACAGAACAACACCAACAGCAACAATAACAACAATGCCTTTCAAAAACTAGTATTTTTTTTTCAATACTTTTTCACAGTGTAGGACTGGGCATGCAGCTCAGTGCTCAGTTGGTAGCGTATTTGCCTGGCATGCATGAAGCAGCCGACTTGATCTCCAGCACTGCATAAGCCTGGTGTGGAGGGGTACACCTCTTAGCACAGTACTTAGGAGGTAGAGGCAGGAAGATCGAAAGTTCAGGGTCTTTCCTCAACTACAGTGCAAGTTCGAGGACTGCGTGGACACAGTGAGAAAGGGTCTCAAAAAATAATAAATTCAAAGTGCTAAGCCACGGGAAACTGCTGGCTCCGACCTTTAGTAACCCTCAGATACAGTGATTTCTCACATCCCTAATGTGGCCACTACCACCACCTGCTCAGGATGCTCACCTTTGTGCTTTTGCTTTCCATGAGTAATACCTCAAGACTGGCCTGTTCTATTAACTGCTCAGAGGAAATTGTTCAAGCTTTGCTGGTCCATTGCACTGTCCTGGTTCTCTATTAACTTCTGCTCTCCCCTAAACATTTCCAGTTATAGCAAGAACACTCACTCAAGGTCTGCTCCCTGAACAGATCTGGAAACACTCAATGCAACATTGTAAGCTCTGGGCATGCATGGAACAGCAGGGCGCTGAGGCCCCAAGGACCTAATTGCCCTGTGTGGCAGGCCACACTGTACCTGCATGCTTGCCCCCCACCAGCCCACAGCCACCACCATTCTTGGGAGAAGTGTCTTTTTGGGCCTTTCACCTACTTTTTAATGAGATGGATTAGGTATGGTTTTTCTGGTGAGTCATATGGGTTCCTTTTTAATTTATTTCTTTTTATTTTATGTACATTGGTATTTTGCCTGTATGTATGTCTGTGAAGGTGTTAGATTGCCTGGAACTGGAGTTATGGATAGTCATCAGCTACCATATACATGCTGGGAACTGGACTCAGGTCCTATAGAAGAGCAGCCTGTACTCTTAACCACTGAGCCATCTCTCCAGCCCCTGATATGGGTTTCTAATTCTATAGATTTTGAAGTTCCTTTAACTGTTAACTGTTTACCACCTATGTGATTTGCAAGAAGTTTCTCTTGTTCTGTGAATGGGTTTTCCCCTCTTATGTGTCATTTATACACACCCACATACACATTCTGACCCACCCACACATTCACCCATATCCACAAACATGCACATCACCTTATTTTCAGTTTTTTTTTTTTTGAAATGACCCAATTAAGGCAGATTTACTAGGATTTTAGGCCTTTTTTTAACTATGTGGCTTCCTTGTGAAGATGTTTTATAGAAACTTCGTTGGCTATGTGTGAATCACCACTAGGTACAAAGGACCTGCTCATCTGGAAGCAGAGCTGAGTTGAGCATTCAGTGCCAAGCAGACAGGCCATCAGCCAGGGTAATGGTCCACAAATCGTTTCCCTACAAGCTTACGTGCAGGCAGACCTGGCTGGGAGGTGAGCCCCAGAAGTATCCCATCCTACCCAACCACACATAGACACCTCACCCCAGACTCGGGAGCCCATCCGCCCAGTCTATCTAGTAATATTTGAAGACCAGGGACAGAGTAAGCAAGAGTGCCCTGAGGGTGCTGTTGCTGTCATTCGTGGAAAAGACCCTAATGATGGAATTGCTTCCACTGCAGATTGAAATCTCCTGAGCACACACTAAGCGGTAAAGCAGTTACTTCAGCACTTCCAATCTGACTAAAAGCTCAGTGCTGTAGAAACATGAAGTTAGTCTGCATCATTGGAGGCAGACTACCTTGATCTGCAATTGGTGGCCCCTGAACCAGGGGAAGTCAGGCAGCCCCTTTGCTAGTGAGCCGATCAAACGTTGGTTTAAGTGCTCCAGAAGCACGCAGATAGGAATGCTGAAGTTCTTCAGTTCCTCAACAAGGAGGGTACCCTGGCTGGGCCTCCCTCAATCAGGAGGAGCAGAGGCATAAGGCAGAGACTCCAAGCCATAGTTGAACATACAATGGCAACTCCAGAATGAGTTACCAGTTCCTTTTCTTTACAAAGGAAACTATCAGGACTCAGAGAAAACCAAGGATGTATGTACATCCATGGAGCCAGTGATAGGTTGAGACTGTCTCATTAAACATTGGGGTCGATGCCTAGCCGTTCCTTCCAGAGCGTGTTACTACCCCTTGCTCTGTGTATCACACGGCGTGCTAACCTTCCTCTTGGCCTACACTAGTCTGTCAGGCTGGCTCCACAGTAGTCACAGGAAAGTGGCTGCATCAGAAGAACAAGGTACACGACACATAGGTTGAACATGGCCACTGCTAATGTGCAAGGAGCAGTTGTCTCACTGTTAAGCACTTGCTGCTCATGCTTTGGCCTCTCTGCAGCCCGTCTCCTTCCCACCTTTGATGGGCTAAGATGCTTCCTAAGGTACCGGGTGAGCACTGAGACAAAGCTGCCTTTTGCTGCTTGTGGGAAGAGACTACACAACGGAAAGTTTTCATATATTTCAGCCAGACCGTCTTTGGATATGAATGGTCCTGAGACCAGCTGTCCAAGGTGTGGTTAGGCGTAAGATACATGCATTGCATATCTGTATGGAAGAGGTTCCACATGAGCCAAAAGAAGATGCAAACTAGGTCTTGGACTCATCCCGTTTCCACTTCTGTACCAAATGCCCCCCACTGCCTGACCACCAAAGCATACTCCACCAGGCACAGGGCCACCTGAGGCCTCCAGGCCCAGGAGTATGTAGCAGAGCAGGAGAGGGTGGGGAAGGTGCAGAACAGCCAGGAAGGTCCTAGAGAACTGGGCCAGTAGACAATGGGTGCAGGTTCTAGAGCATTGCAAGAGCTCAGGCCCAGAGCCTGCTGTGTCCACTTTGGTCTGAAGCCTTGAAGGGTTGCCTGTCCAAGGAGAAATGGTAGAAGTGAAAGAGTCCGAGGGCTACTCACATTTCTGGAAGAGGCCTGGAAATTTGTTTCCACCATCTAGGCCGAGCCCTACACTCCTGCCTGAGGCCCCAGAGCCACAGAAGAGATAGATGAAGGCTTGGAGTTGTAGAAAGACGGGAGTTCACTGTGCAGTAGATTCTGGTTCTAACCAGAGTGTAGGAGAGATGACAGCACTGTTCAGGTACCTGGCAGACAGTTGACCCTGCACCTCAGACTTCAGGACCTTCTTCCTGATTTGTATTTACATAGATATAAGTTGGACATAAAGTATTGAAAATGCTGCAGATATTTGTCAATCAAGAATCATGAAGTTACTCTGCAAAATTCACAAGAACACCTATACCTCCATAGCAAGAAATCAGCCCATTGGTTAAAAAAAATAAAAAAATAAAAAAATAATAGACAAAGATCTTGAACAGAATTTGCTCCTTGAAGGTATACGTACAAATGGCCACAGAAAGAGCATGGCCACTGCTAAGAACCACTTGGCATCTCTAATCTTGAGAGACATGCAAACCAGAACCACCATGAGCCATCACCTCTCCTCTGTAGAATAGCTACTATCTAAAGGGTACTAATGTATTTTATAATTCATTCATAAGCATTATTATTATCATTTTAAATACTTTTTACCTCTTGTCAGACCTGTGAGTTCTTGTAAAATGTGTTTTCAAACTTTCAAACTTGCAAATGAAGCCAAGTGTGGTAGCACATGCCTGTTCTCCTAGCAGGAAGCTGATGTTGTGTTGTTAAGAGTTTGAGATTGGACTGGGGTGCCCAGTAAGTGCCTAGCCAGCCAGGCATGCGTAGGAAGACACAACAGAGTTGATACTGTCTGCTTATGCTCCTCTGTAGTGAATAACTCTTGCTTATGCTGTTCCTCTACCTCTAAATTACATGTTCATCTTCTTTCAGTTAGGGGTGTTTTCATATTTTGGCACACTTTTGTATGCTTCATAGAATTATTTAATCAGTGAGTATAGTTGAATAGTTTTTACTTAAAAATAATATGGATACCTTATCTCTGTAAACTGCCTTACCAGTCAGCTTTTTTTTTTCTTTCCTTTTTTTCTTTTTTTGTGACAGAGAGCTTACCATAAACAACTTGAGGGGAGAAATAGATCTTAGCTTACAAAGGCTTCATTTCATGGTCTTCTGTACATTCCCACAGACTTTTAAACCATGTGTCCTGAGGGCAGACATTCTCATTTCTCATACTCACATATATACCCAAGCAGCTAACATCTAGACACAACAAAAAGTTGTTGTAGACATTAAAAATGAGAGAGAGAGAAAAGAGAGAGAGAGAGAGAGAGAGAGAGAGAGAGAGAGAGAGAGAGAGAGAGAGATCCAGACTAGAGAGATGGCTCAGTGATTAAAAGTGCATACAGCTCTTACAGAGGATCCTAGTTAGGTTCCCAGCAGCTCACAACCATCTGTAATTCCAGGCTTGACACCCTGTTCTGGCATCTTTGGGTACCTGTGCTCATATGCATATTCCACACAAAGACACACAAATATACATGTAAAAAGTATTACTTAAAAAGTACTTAATTGAACGAGCTAACAATTGCTGGTCAAGTGAGACACAAGAAAGCTTGGGTAGGACTCTATTGATTGTACATTTACTTGAGACTAACACTTATCCAAACTTAGAATGATTTAAATAGGTGATTAAAACTTCTCAGACTACTTAAATTCAACTCAAGGCTTTGGGTTTATATTATTTTATAAAAACTTCCAAAAATAACTCAGTACTTAGCAAACCTAGCCTCATACTCATAAGAAAAATGAATAATAAGGGAGGGAATCCAGCTTGAGCCCTGCCTTCCTTATGATCTTCTGACTGAATAAAGATTTACTTATAATACAAATATATTTCATTTTCAAAAATTGAGGGCTACATCTGAGTTGCTTCTTGGACAAGTTAGAATATAGTACTGACATCTATGAATAACTATGTTTTAAAATGTTAGAGATTGAAAATGAATCTAGATTCTTCCCTTTATCTAATGTTAGCCGTATCTTCAAATTTATGAGGTAATTTTTCCACATATCTCCACAAATAATAAAGAGCAGCGTTTTCCCTGCCTTTGAGCTCAAATAAATGCACATTCTTTTGAAATGAAAATATTGACAATGAGCACAAAATTAGAAAAGAAAGGAAAGCAATGCATATAAATCACCAGACTCTTGGGAGGGAGTGTAAGCAAATCTAAGAACTATACTTTGCATGATTGTACATTTTCCCTTTAAAACAAATCACTTTCCCAACTGTGCATGGTTTGACAGGTCCAAGGATGACATCAGCTTTTTCACTATGCACTATCTGCTTTCCTTCAGATAACTCAACGGCACTTCATCAAGTTTTAATGATTGAGATGAATTAGAAACCAATGGGGGTTGAGTTTAAATTCCCTTAACTGCCATGCATCATGTATTCCTGGCTTTGGACCTACTTTTGAACACCCCTGAGAATTTATATTGCCCATGTTTCTTTCTGGTTCTAGAAATAGAAGTGAGCAAGTAAAGGAACATACACTCCTTAAAGTTCTAATAGTGTCTGTCAAAATGTACTAAATTATTTCACTGTGCTTCAGGAATCCACACCAATCACCCTCTTTCCAGCCTGTCTTAGCCCAATAAATATAATAACCTTGGCACTTGTTCCATTTCAGGAAAATCACATACGGTATCTGTGGTATAGTGCCTTTCAGTAGTGGGCAGATGCTGACTCAGTAAGGTAACGGTGTGAAGGTCATGTAAGAAATTAGGCTGTTGTTCAAAAAGAAAAGAGCAAGCTGTGAACTGCACTAACTGCTCTTGCAGCTTCTAAGAACTTGCCCATGACTGTCAAGTAGTAATTCCTGCATTCTAGACATCTGGTCTACCACTCAGCTCTTCTACCAATACTGCTCACTTTTGAATGTACAACCAAATTTCCTGCTTTAGTTGATTAACATTGGATCAAAATTCAGCATTTCTTTTTTTTTTCATTAAAGATTGTACATGTGGTGGTGGTGGGGTAGAGTCTGAGCCTAAAGAGGTCAGAGACGCCAACCAGATCCCCACAAACTTGGAGTTTTCTGGTGTGTGTAAGCAACCTGATGTGGGTGCTGGGAATAGAACTCAGGTTCTCTGGAAGGACAAGTAGAGCATGCCCATAACTTCTGAGCCATCTCTCCAGCCTGGAATTCAGCATTTCTGATGAATTTCTAAGTAGTGTCCACCTGAGTGGCTAGTTCTCTGACCACAATGTGAATAAAGCCATATCCCAGATTTGACAATCCCTAATTTGAAGATTAAGCCTTCTAATTGAATATATTTAAATACATATTCTATTGAAGACATAAGACTTCAAATTTCAGTGCTGGCTGAGACTTTGGCTCAGTAGTAGAGCACTTGCCTAACATGTACAGGACTCCTAAATTCAACCCTTAGCACCACATACAAGACCTTAAATCTCATAACTGATTTCTAAAGGGTTTATAAATCCTTCCCCCAAATTCTTATTTAAGTTGTCTCTATAGCAATGTACATTGTCTTTCTGATTATCCAAATGCCGGTATGTTTTTTCAATACTAGTGTAATTGGGTGTGTCTGGCCAAAACACAATTCAGGTCAGTCAGCAGAATGATTTTGAAGTTTGACTCAGATACATAGTTCTTTGTCCTATTTTCCTGATGTCTGTGCTGGCTAGTCTTATATCAACTTGACACACAACAGAGTTATCTGAAAAGAGGGACACTCAATTGAGAAGATACCTCCACAAGATCTACCTGAAGGCATTTTCTTTATTAATGATTGATGGGGAAGGGTCCACCTCACTGTGGGTATTGCCATCCCTGGGCATATGGTCCTGAATTCTATAGGAAAGTAGGCTAAGTAAGCCAGGAGGAGCAAGCCAGTAAGCAGCATCCCCAAGGCCTCTGCATCAGCTCCTGCCTCCAGGTTTCTGCCCTGTTTGAGTGTCTGTCCTGACTTCCTTCAGTGATGAACAGCAATAGGAAAATATAAGACAAACCCATTTTTTCCTCCCCAACTTGCTTTTTTGTCATGGTGTTTTATCACAGCAATAGAAACCCTAACTAAGACAATGTCCTAAGATGTCAACATTCAAAAGAAAACTTAGGCTCTCAATAAATGGCAGTGAGCTGAGTATCTACCTGGAAGAGGTTCCCAAATTGATACAAGGTGGTTGTAGGCTTCTTTCCAGAGTCTCCCTGAGACTTTGCTTTGGCAGTGGGACTCACTTCTTCACAGAAACTCCTGTGATCTTACAGAAGTGCTGAGGCTGGGTGCAGACAAGCTCTCATCGTCTCCCAGAAAGATTGCATAGAAAAAGCAAGGGTTGCCTCTGTGTGCCCAAGAGGCTGCCCCCCAGCCTTTGCCTCTGTAAAAGGGATACAGGTCACTCTGTCCCATCCTTTGACTGTTGATCTGTCATTGTGTCTCAGAAGACATAGAGCATCCTCACCCAGCTCCATCATAAGAGCTCATCCTGTCTCTGCACCTCTTGAAAATAAAAGCAACTTCCTGGAATGTAAGAAGCGGTTCTCATCATTTAACCACAGTCAGAGGGAAGCTGGGAAAATTTATTGTTCCTGTGTTGTCTACTCAAAGTGTTAAAAGATTAGTGGCAAACACTCTGGTCCAATAAAAAATAAAAGTGTTTTCTATTTGGTGTCAGTTTATGAAAAATAATAGAGGTATCAAATGAGATTAGAGAGAATATACAGAAGTATTTTATAATGGTCCCTGAGTGTGGGGAAGTGTGAGGACAGATAATTTTCATTATCCTTTTGACCTAATTCACTGTATGTATTTTATTTATAATTAAAAATTAAAAAGGAAGAACAAAGGAGAAGGGAAACCAAGCAATACTGTGCTCAGGTTGGACACCACTCTTCTCCCCTCCCCTCCACTCCCCCACCCGCCTAAGTGTGGGAACTCTGCTCAGGGCCTTGGGGCTGGAGTTAATCGTTTGATTTCTCTACATAGTATAGATCTGTATACTGCCTCAGTGACAGTAATAAATTAGGGTGTCTTGATAAAGACCAAACTCATCAATTTTTCCAAAATCTGTATTTGATTAATTCTACAAAGGTCTAGGTCAAAGTTATTCCTCAAAGCTTATTATTTTAACAAAGAAACCCAAGGTTTCCAGGTTTGTCAGAAAATTCATTATCACCGCACAATGGCAAAAGGTCACAAAATGCCTCCTTCCACAAGACAAATCTCTTTTGCTCAACAACCCATTCCCCTAGCAGAACCAAGAAAAACCTCTGACATTTCAGATCCTTTAGCTTCAGGGAAAATAAATGTTCCCCAGATCGTGGAGGAAAATGACAAACAAATTAATGAAAAACAGATCCGTCCCTGCAGTGTACCCGGCTAGGGCAGACCACATGCGTTCACTCTCAGGTCCTGCCACCTCTGCAGAGTGACAGTTTCCACAATGGCATCAGCGCTGTCCTCACAGAAAGCTGTACACACACCACAGCACTGCAAATTAAAGAAACATGCGTCAGAAAAACAGAAAGAGAAACTCCAGTGTTTGACTGTGGCTGGAACTGTGAACTTGTAAGTACAAGCATTTTGGAAGTGACTCAGGCCCTTCTCACAATGCATAAGCAGAACTTGACTGAATTTAGCAGTGCTGTTTTCCCACGTCCTAAAAGTTTCTTCTTTTAATTTTGTATCATTTGTACCTCTGAACACGTTTTCCCCATAGCTTCAGTTTCCACTGGTTAACTAATTTTAACCTTGAGGACATTTCTTCCTTCCTTCTTTTCTTCCTTCCTTCCTTCCTTCCTTCCTTCCTTCCTTCATTTCTTTTTTCTTTTGAACCAAGTAGCATGGACAAAGCCAGAGTTTCCCATGACCCCAGCTGGGTGCCACTGCTAACAGGTTTAATTTTCCCTTTCAGAATCCTTCATTTACTCATTTAAACAATATAGACATGTGGAATTGTATTCATGTATACTGCCTTTCCCCCATGTACATTGTTTCATATAAAGTGTCTTGCCTGCTTTATTTATTTATTTATTTATTTATTTATTTATTTATTTTTGCCATATGCCTTAGTGCTTATCCATTTAGTAAGTAGAGATGAGTGACTTTCCATGCGGGCTGTTTTGCCTCTGGGGGAGACTTGGTGTCTTCTAGAGAGCTTTTTGGTAGTCACTAATGGGAGAGACCAAGGATACTGACAATCACAATGTACATACACATCAGCACCATAACAGAGAGTCATCTACATGGTGTCAAGAATGCCAAGAACACCCCTGTTAGGATCTTCCTCCTCTGACCTGCAGCATAGCCAGTCATACACAGGGTACATTCAGCTGAATCCTTAAACATGTCTGCCTATTCCTTTTCACCACAGCCAGCTCTGTTCCCTGCATACCTCTGTCTTAATCCATTCCTGCTGCTATAACAAAATACCACAGGTCAAACACCTCATAAATATCAGACATTTATTGTTCACAGTTGTGGTGGCCAAAAAGCCCAAGATCAAGTTATCTGCAGATGTAGTGTCTATGAAAGGCTTACTCTCCAAGTCCAAGATGGCTCCCCTGGGCTGTGACCTCTTAAGGCAAATGGGTCCAGAAGGGCAAAGGTGAAAAAGGGAAGTGTCTCTCTTCCTCAGGTCCTCTTGTGAGAGCACTAACGAACCCCAACCATCCTATTCATGGTGGAGGAGCCAAACCACTCCACCTTGTGACCCTACCTCTCAGTACCTTGGGGTCAAGTCCCAGGAGGCCATTCCTTTTAACCACAGCAGCCCCTGCAGGCTACCAAGGTCCTGAACGCCCTGGCTCCTTCTCAGTTGACCACCTTGTACATTTCCCAAAGCGAGTCACCAGGTCTTCCTTCAGCACTCATCCCCCACTTGGCTTCGCCCCTGGCTGTCCTTTCCTCCTCTGTGGTACCAGGCTGGCTTCCCAGAACCATGCTAGGCTCTGTTACTATGGAGATGAACTATGATGGGTCCTGCTCTGCCGACTCTCTGGTCTAGCATCAGGGATTGTGCCAGGATTGCTGACTGACTGGCTGACTGACTGACTGACTGACTGACTGACTGACTGACTGAGATATAGTATTACAGATTATAGAGGCCAGCGAGGAATGCTTTTTCTTCATGGTTCAGAATTTATTACACATTTTATCTCGGTGACTTTCTCCTGAAACACACTTTTCAAACAATAAATCAACAAGAAAGCTCCTTTCTCTCTGCTTACAGCCCCTGCATTGTATCACACTCCTCTCTCTCTCTCTCTGCAGAGAACACACGTGGCCTCTGCCAAGGCTGAGAGCTCCCTTTGAAGAAGCAGTCTGGCTTGTGGGCGGCTAAGGGGAGGGAAGGGTGGTCCTTCTACTGCCAGTCCCCTGCCCTGACTTTCAGCCTCCCCTGAATGGTGGTGCCGTGGGCTTCTGCAGCCTCTCACTCCTTCCAGGAGACTACAGGAGTGGACTGTGAGACAAAGGTGCTGGTGGCCCTCATCTCCCTGGATCAAGAAACCTTAAACATCTACCAAAAACTCAACAGCAAAGGAAATCTCAGCTGTAAATTCAATCCAATACACACCCCTTCAGCTTACACTTAGTGTTCACTATACAGGGTTGCAGGGAGATAGAAAGATAAATGGGATGTTACCCCCAAGAAGCCGGAGCCCACCAGGATGAGGACACATATAAACAGCCACATACAATGCAAAGCAGAATCAAGTTACTACTAAAAAGAGGTTTGAACAAAGGAGCTGAAGGAGAAGGGAGCTTAGTTATAAAGCAGGGACCCAGAGCACGCCTGAAAGCCACTTCCCACCTAAAAACAAGAGGCACTTTAGGTGATGGATTTTTCTTCTGTTTAAACACAAGGAAAGTGGGGTTTCTGAGAGGAGAAATGAGACAGGAATGCATCTAGATTCTCAAGAGTCATTCTGCAAAGCTTCATCACACGGTTGGCTAGCCTGAGTAGAAATGGGAGCTAACCATCTGAGTTCCCGTCTCGCATATGGGATATCCACCTCAGAAAGATGCCTAAGGAGGAAGGCATCCAGTGTTGTACCAGCCCAGCTCAGTCTCCACTGCCGAGGCCCAGCAGCCCGTGTTATCTATCAAGGATTTTATTTTCTATTGAAGCGTATAGACATAGCGCTTGATCGCTTCAGGTCTAACTGCAAAGTTCTTCAAGGTCTCTGTCTAGACCTGTCTACATTTATCTCTCTAATGCCCATGAGGTCCTGGGGTCAGAAAGCACGTAGCTCAGCACGGAGGCCTTTACTAGAGAGTACCAAAGCTTCCTTGGATAAGGAAGCAGATTGGAGGACGGCATGGATACAGACAGGAAGCAGGTGCATGAAATAGGTGGGTAGATACATACACTAGTCATAAGCTTTCGTTCCTTGTTCACTTGTGCTCTATTAATGACGTTCCTCCCCCCATCTCTTTTTTCCTGTTAGAGGCAGAACCTAGAGCCCTATACATATTAGGCAAAGACTTTAACCTCTGAATACTACCACCACACACACACACACACACACACACACACACACACACACACTCCACACACAGCCAAATAATTATATTTCATTCCTCAAGATAGAATTCTAATTGACTGAACGAGAATCTGGAAGGCAGGTAAAGTGTGCTTCTATAAGTTCCAGAGGGTCTCTGTGCTCATGTCTTACTTCTATGTAAGATGAATTTCTAGGAATTCATCTTAAAATGAAGCCCACTGCCTACCTCATGGTCTCTCAGGCAATAGGCTGGGCAAGCTCAGGGTCTCTCTTGACTACAAGTTGCTTTTCGGGCTGGGCTCTGCTTCTGAAGCCATATAGGTCACTGGCAAAAGGCAGTTGCTGAAGCCGTAGGACTGAAGCCCTGCCCTCTACTCAGGGACAGTCAAGACTTTACTTCCTGTCCTCTCTGGCTCCACCTCTGCATTAGAAAACCTTCCTGCATGTACAGGCTTTCTCACCTCCTTGACTGCTGGCAGCCAGAGAAAACACTGTTCTCAGAGGCTCCTGGGATTAGGTTAGACCCTCCAGGTGGTCTCTCTACTAAAGTCATGGAACAGTCACTGTATAGTAGAACACCCTTTGCCCCTAATATAACACATCAGCGCGGCAACACTAGAGGCAAATGCTATGGGAACCGACTTGGAATCTGGCCACCCACTCTCCTGGATGTGACTCTGTCTGACCCTGAAATGATACCTAGAGATCGAAGGCCAGAGAGCTGAGACTGCAGATGGGATGAGAGAGACATAGGAGATGCCTCTGGGAACCAGAGAAAAGCTTTTGCTGGCTGAATCAGATTACTGAGCTGAGAATGAAAAGCCTTTCATTAGTGAGCATTCTGGTTGAGCAAAATATCAAAGCAGCGGGGTCTTTGCCCCTTTAGCTGTTCCTAGATGCAGAGGCATCTTGACTGGAAATGCTATCCTGACACAGTTTTGGCCTGAGAAGTGTACATCTTTCTAGGAAATAACTTTACATGAGGCCTAAGTGCCTGAAGCAGGGACCACAGTTAGAAAGAAGGACTCAGAGGCTGTGTAGCTCATATCTCAATCCCACACCACCTCAGAAGTTCCCCAGAGATGATAGCTCCTCAAATGCTCCCCTTTTTCAGGACACAAACCCATTTCTCCATTTCCTCTGGTTTCTTTTTGCCTTTACTCACAACATGGTGTCACAGGCTTACATTTTGAGCGTTCAGTGATGTTGTGGACCTTCCTTATGGCCCCTATTGTCAGGTCTGGACCTGCCAAGGGGCTGAAGTCAGATACAAACTTCTACAAGAGCTGCCTTTGGGGAAATGTGTGGGGAGGGAAATCAGTGCATGCAAACGCTTTCCTCAACCTTTTCCACAGGCTAGCCCAGGCTGCTAACTTCTGGGCTATGCCTGCCCTCTACCTCACTGGTACACAAAGCAGTGTCTGGTTCTATTTTAAACAAGGCGCTGAAAATGTAGGTGTCCTTGCTTTTCCAGATCTGGTCCTCACCATGAGGACAATAGAAAAGAATCTCTTAAACAAAAAGCAGGGATGGAGTGAAACAATGAGGAGGAGGAAGGAAGGAGGAAGAGGGAGGAAGAGAGGGGGAAGGATGGAAGGAGGGAGGGAGGAAGGGAAAGGAGGCACCCAGGCAAGGTGTTAGGGCTCAGTTTAGCTGGAAAGCATTTCCAAATGTATAAATCCACCACTGCAGAGGGAGACATTTTATCTTTTCAGCAGCCATGGGAATAGAAAAAAATATTTTTAAAATATCACCTTATATTCAAAAGAACTCTTGAAAATTTAATTGGGTTGTAATATAAAACTGAATCACACCAATTCTTTTTTTTAATTGGATATTTTATTTGTTTATATTTCAAATGTTATCCCCTTTCCCAGTTTCCCCTCTGCAAACCCCCTATCCCATCCCCTCTTCTGCTTCTATGAGGGTGCTCCTCCACCCACCCACTCTCACCTCACCTGCCCTAGCATTCCTCTACACTGAAGCATCAAGCCTTTACAGGTTCAAGGGCCTCCCCTTGATGCCAGATAAGGCCCCTTCAGCTCCTTCAGTCCTTCCCCTAACTCCTCCACTGGGGTCCCTGTGCTCAGTCTGATGGTTGGCTATGAGCATCCACATCTGTATTGGTCAGGATCTGACATAGCCTCTCAGGAGACAGCTGTATCAGGCTCCTGTCAACAAGTACCTCTTGGCATCAGCAATACTGTCTAGGTTTGGTGTCTGCATTTGGGATGGATCCCCAAGTGGTACTGTCTTTAGATGGCCTTTCCTTCAGTCTCTGCTCCACTCTGTCCCTGTATTTCCTTTAGACAGGAGTAATTCTCAGTTAAAATTTTGGAGATGGGTGGGTGGCCCCATTCCTCAACCAGGGGGCCATGCCTAACCTCTGGATATGGTCTTGACATGTTCTCCCTCCCCTTTGTGGCGTATTTCAGCTAATGTCATTTCTGTGGGATCCTGGGAGGCTCTTGCTTTCCTGGCATCTGGGACTTTCTGGTTGCTACCACCCCCCGTTCCCCATCTTCTATTGCTACACACTTCTGTTCAATTTCCTGACCCTCTATACATCTCTTCCATTTCCTCCCATACCTGATTCTTCCCCTCTTTTTCCTCTCCCATTCCTCTCTTCCTCCTAAGTCGTTCCCACCCTCTACTTCCCTTGATTATATTGTTTTCCCTACTAAGTAGGACTGAAACATTCACTCTTTGACCTTCCTTCCTCTTGAGCTTCATGTGGTCCATGGAGTTGTATCATGGGTATTCCATGGTCTTTGCCTAATAGCCACTTATCAGTGAGTACATATCATGTGTGTTCTTTTGTGACTGAGTTACCTCACTCATGATGATATATCTAGATCTATCCATTCACCTGCAAATTATGTGAAGTCATTGTTTTTAATAGCTGAGTAATACTCCATTGTGTAAATATACACATTGGAGTGTATCCACATTTTCTGTATCCATTCCTCTGTTGAGGGACATCTGGGTTGTTTCCAGCTTCTGGCTATTATAAATAAGGCTGCTATGAACATAGTGGAGCATGTGTCCTTATTACATGTTGGAGTATCTTCTGGGTATGTGCCCAGGAGTGGTATAGTTGGGTCCTCAGGTAGTACTATGTCCAATTTTCTGAGGAACCACCAGACTGATTTCCAGAGTGGTGGTTCCAGCCTTGCAATCCCACCAGCAATTGAGGAGTGTTCCTCTTTCTCGACATCTTCACCAGCATCTGCTATCACCTGAGTTTTTTATCTCAGCCAATATGACTCGCGTGAGGTAGAATTACATTTCCCTTGTCCAGTCGAGTTTTCCTCAGTTGTTGAATTCTCTGTTTATCTCTGTTTCTCATTTTTTGATAGGGTTATTTGGTTCTTTGGAGTATCCAGTCTATAAGTCTATGTCTTTTTATTGGGAATTGAGTCCATTGATGCTAAGAGATATTAAGGAATAGTGATTGTTGCTTCCTGTTATTTTTGTTGATAGAGGTGGAATTATGTTTCTGTGGCTATCTTCTTTTGAGTTTATTGAAAGATTACTTTCTTGCTTTTTTAGGGTGTAGTTTCCCTCTTTATATTGGAGTTTTCCATCTATTATCCTTTGTAGGGCTGTATCTGTGGGGAGATATTGTGTAAATTTTGTTTTGTCATGGAATATCTTGTTCTCTCCATCTATGGTAATTGAGAGTTTGCTGGGTATAGTAGCCTGGGCTGGCATTTGTGTTCTTGTAGGGTCTGTATGACATCTGCCCAGGATCTTCTAGCTTTCATAGTCTCTGGTAAGAAGTCTGCCGTAATTCTGATAGGCCTGCCTTTATATGTTACTTGCCTTTTTTTCCTTACTGCTTTTAAAATTCTTTCTTTGTTTAGTGCATTTGGTGTTTTTATTATTATGTGGTGGGAGGAATTTCTTTTCTGGTCCAGTCTATTTGGAGTTCTGTAGGCTTCTTGTATGTTCATGGGTATCTCTTTCTTTAGGTTAGGGAAGGTTTCTTCTATAATTTTGTTGAAGATATTTACTGGCCCTTTAAGTTGGGAATCTTCACTGTCTTCTATACCTATTATCCTTAGGTTTGGTGTTCTCATTGTGTCTTGGATTTCCTGGATGTTTTGGGTTAGGAGCTTTTTGCATTTTGCATTTTCTTTGACTGTTATGTCAATATTTTCTAAGGTGTCTTCTGCCCCTGAGATTCTTTCTTCTATCTCTTGTATTCTATTGGTGATGCTTACATCTATGACTCCTGATCTCTTTCCTAGGTTTTCTATCTCCAGGGTTGTCTCCCTTTGTGATTTCTTTATTGTTTTTAATTTCCATTTTTAGATCCTGAATATTTTTGTTCAATTCCTTCACCTGTTTGGTTGTGCTTTCCTGTAATTCTTTAAGAGACTTTTGTGTTTCTTCTTTAAGGGCTTCTACCTGTTTACTTGTGTTCTGTAAAAACACTTTTTTTAAGGGAGTTATTTATGTCCTTCTTAAAGTCCTCTATCATCATCTTCATGAGATGTGATTTTAAATCAGAGTCTTGCTTTTTCATTGTGTTGTGTTTCGGGAAATATTAAAAAGAACAATAGTTCCCACACTTCATCCAGCTACTCTCAGCCCCTGCATGCGGCCTTGAAGGCCAGTTCTTATCTCATGGAGACTCTCTGAGTCAGAGCTCCAAAATCTCTCTACCCTCCATCACTGGCGGGTCACTACCACGCCAGCCCCATGCTTCAAAATCCCCACTGCCTTTGTGGTGCACATCTAGCAAACCCCAGCTTTGCCACCATACCTTTCTCTCTTGAACCCAGTCGAACCACTGCATGAAGGAAAACGACACACAAACTTAGTTCAGAAACCCTGGTAACTCACTCACTGGGTGAAACAACTAGAATCCTAATCTTGTAAGCCATATTAAATCTAAATCCTCCAGCAGTGAATCCTAGCGGGTTCGCCATAAAAGCTAAGAGACACTAGTAGCTACATCTTGCCCTCTTGCTATCCCCATCCAAAAAGCCCCTAACTTTCTTGCTTCCTCTCTTCCTCCATCCAACCAGGAAGTCCTACCGACTCCCCCTTTATTCTTTTGGGAGAAGGTTCACAAGAAATCACCTGAGTACAGGACTCATTCCTCATTCCTCCTGGGAAAGCAGAATTAACATCAAAATACAGACATTACCAGGGCCATCCACAACAGTGTTGTGGTATCCAGGGCTTGCTGTGGTGGTAAAACTGGGTTCTGATGATGCCAAGTAGGCTTGGTTTCTGTTGCTTATGTCTTTGCACTTGCCTCTTGCCATCTGGTTATCTGTGGTGTTAACTGGTCTTGCTGTCTCTGACTGTGGCTTGTCCCTCTTGTAAACCTGTCTGTGTCTCAGCACTGCTGGGAGACTAGCTCTCTCTGGCTGGAATTTGGGTATGGAGAGCTGTGGCACAGGGTCGGCTCTGGGGCACAGATGGGAAAACCCACCTTAACTCTTAATTTTGAACATTATTTTCTTTCATTGATTGATGTATTTTATTATTGTTTTCCTTGAGTTTAGGATTTTTTTGAGAAGGTTGTTTGTTTATTTGGGGTTGGTTTTTGTTGTTGTTTTGCTTTGTTTTCTTGTTTTTATGCCTTTTTGTATTCAACAAATACTTGTTGCTACCTTGTGTCTATGACACTGTGGTCCTGGCATACCACATACTATGATACTCACTCTTTACCATATATAAAAATCTTCACAGTAACATGTTAAAAATCCAGCTTCCTGGGAGCCTCCCTTTAAATAGCTCAGGATCCTTCAGTGTGTTGATCAACACACACACACACACACACACACACGCACACGCACACGCACACGCACACGCACATGCACACGCACACGCACACGCACACGCACACGCACACACACACACCACTCTAAAGTGTAGATGACTTGGGGTCTGCCCTTTGAGGAAGGTGTCATAAAAAGAGTCTAAGCCATAGTTTCTTATGCAAAGAACACATCATTGCTGGATCGGGGCTAGACAGTCAACATGTGTAAGATGAGTTATTAATGTCCTTGGTGGATGCCAAAATGCCAAGCAAGAAGCAGAGAAACCAAATGTGAGAGGAAAGAAATTGAGAGACAATGGGGTCCCCAGAAGATTAAAATAAAGGACCGATTATCGGGTTTTAATTGAGCCTTTAAGAATGAAGGGAAGGATGAATGAGGGAGGAGTAGGGGGACAAGTGAAGGAGCATGATCAAGGTGCATATATTTTAAAAGAACATAGAGAAGGCATTGGGTGGGAATGTATGCACAGAGGCAGGTGGCCTTGTATGGTCAAGACAGCTCAAAGCAGCTCAGACAGACTGAGTCAGATGGCTCCACTGCTATGGTGAGCTTTGAACTACAGCCTCGTTCTTCTCTCTTATGAGGTTGCTTTCCAGAATATTTCATAAAGTTTTGCACATGGACACCTTTGAAATACTTGCAGTGCAGTATGTGTTCTTTGAGCCTGGTTTAAGTGTCTGCTCTGTTGGGAAATTCTGGAGACTCCAATAGCATCAGATTATAAAGTTCAAATGCAAAGGCTTTCCCTAAGAGCATATTCTTTGCCCTTGCATATTTTCCTTCAGAAGTGGCAGCCTCGACGGTGAAGACTTCAGTACAAATCAGTGAAACCAAGGAAAATAGTCTCAAAATAAAATGTGGGAACAGTTTGTCAGCCTCTGCAGTGTGGTGCCCCTGTCTGTTCACACACCCCATCATCACAATTCATTCTTCTTACGGGCTTCATTAAATTGCTGTTATTAAAGAGTGCTTGATGGATATACCACCGCTTTCTCACTCCAACATTTTGAATATTGGAATAAAATTCCTGAAAACATTTTATGTCTTATTAAAATCGTAAGAAATTGAGATACCCCGTTCTTGCTAGTATTCATCATAAAGAAAAAGAAGTAGAAAGTTTATCATGCCACAAGATTCTGTTGTTTACAGATGAATCACTGCTGCAGGGTTTTATTTGATGAGTTCTGTGTGGCTTCAGGTAAAGAAAGCCCAGGGTTTAATTTGCATTGTGTAGCTGTTAGTGAAAATATATGTATTTATTCTGTCTATGCATAGTCAGTCTATAAACTTTTTATCATCAGTGATTATACTCATGTGTGCCCAATTTAAGCACTAAGCTCTCCTGCTTGTATTTTATACATCTAATGGTGGTGGAGAGAGAGAGAGAGAGAGAGAGAGAGAGAGAGAGAGAGAGAGAGAGAGAGAGAGAGCTAGCGCAGGCTGTCCCTTTAACTCTCTGTAATTTGACCAGCATTTGAGGTGAATTGAATTCTCTGAGCTTTTTTTTCTTTCAAACCCCTCTTCACTGCTGTATGGCTGTTCCTGATCTATTATTACATACATTTATCTCACACACTGGTAGGTCTGAAGTCCTCCTCAGCCTGGATTCAGATGGCCACTCACTGAAGACTCCATTTGCTCTCCCTCCTGTCTGCCTCACCATTGAAATTCTTCTGGCAGGTGCTCAGGCCTGCCTTACCTCCTGTGTGCCAGTGGACGTTGTCATGCATCCTCTGGACCTTGCAGACTCTCAAGCACCTGCCTATTGTTGCATGAACTCTGGCCCACACTTCAGATGAGATTGCCTGTGTGCATGCTCCTGTTTCCATGGTGACCTGCCTATGGATCACATGTGCAGGTGACCCCGGCATAGTCTTTCCTCATAAGAAGCACATACAAGGGTGTGACTCTTTATAATTGCTTGAACAGTCAAATGGATCTGAATATACATCTTTGAAAGAGCACGTGGCAAAACGTTGGAACAGTGAAATCAGTATGGGGTCAGTTCACTTGGCAAAGAGTCTTTGACACCATGGATGGATAATAGGTTTTCATCTGCACTAATAATTTGCCTTTTTCCAATATTAAGTTTCTGCTTTCAATGTTTTGAGGGATAGAATGTGGTCAGAATTCTATGCTCATTGCTTCACAGAATATATAGTTCCAGAGGTCCTCTGTAATTCTGATGTTGATACACCCCAAGGAGAATTGGCACGTCCCATTCACACATCTGGTTTGCTTTAGGCAAGGGAACTTTCTCGTGCCAGAATGGCTTTTGGTGGATATAGGAAATCTGCTTTATGTTGAGCCTCTGCAACTCACAGATGCAAATGTTTAAAAACATGGCCATTTCTTCATCTGAAATGTCCCCAGTCACTACTTTCGTCCAAAGAAAGAAAGAAAGAGAGAGAGAGAGAGAGAGAGAGAGAGAGAGAGAAAACCCACAAAACAAAACCCCTTACTGTGTTATAAATCCATTGTGTACAATCCTTATTCGCTCATCTCATGGCTCAGATCGGATTGGACTTAACTGTTTAGTGACATCCTATAGTAAATGCCCATGTCCTGGTCTGCTCTGCTAGTTTACATCCTCTTGATGGAATGCATTATTATTCCACTCCATGGGGAAGAACCTCAGACACATCACCATCTGCTTGGGAAGATGAGGCAGCCACACTAACCCTGAAGAGGTGACATGTGGTGGGTGGTACGAGGTACGAAACAGGCCTCTTGCTCTCTATCTGCCTCCAAAAGCAAGAAGCCACTCCATCCTGCTGTGCCTACAGCTTAAACCATTTTTTTTTTTTTGCTCCAGATTTGAAATTTAATCCTATATTTTCTATGAGAAACTTAACTTTTCTTATATTGCTAATTGTTATATTGGATTCTTTTTTTTTTTAAAGAAACTTTCTGTGTAGGAAAAAGTTTAGCTATGTTAACAGCACTAGGTCAAAGATTCAAGACCTTTGAGAACTTGGAAGGAATCCAGCCCCAGTCATGTTGTAATACAACTGAACACAGGGCTTTGTGGCTGAAGTCGCCACCCCCATCTGCCTCGAAGCACAGGAAGGCTAACTGTAGTGGATTCTAGTAAAGATGTTCAACTCACATGTCCCCGGGCAGCGGCCTTGCATTATGTTCTCTTAAAATGCATACAAAATAAAAAACTCAAAAGCCATTCAGTGAGAAAGGTTTGCGGCTGAAGGTACAGCCTTGATGGCATCTTGAACGAGAACTGGGTAGTGTGTCCCCAGAAAATGAGCTCACATGGCAAAAACAGACAAAATCTACCCCCTGCCAAACTCTCCGTCAGCAGAAATCTGGTCTGCTTTCCCAAATGGAATGTGGATTTCCAAAGTTGAGACAATCTCTTTCCAAAGCAAATGAGAAACAAATACGTCCTGGGCACTGGCTCTGCTTTTCATCCACTGCACAGATTTCCCACTGGGTTGTTCCTATCTGCCATTTCCCAACCAGCAAGTGGTCCTGGGACTTAACAGGGTCAAAAAACACAGGCTGGCTAGAGATAAAAATCGCTCGCTCACTCTTACTTGCCTTACTGCCCTGACTTTGCATAGCAGGCTCAGTGTCTGCCCCCTGAAAACAGCTGACCAAGGTTTTATGGAAGGGACTATACCTGGGTCTTGCTTACAGAGTCAGTACACCAGCCTCTGCCCACACCAGCAGCTGCTGAGTCCTGTCTGTTGCCAGAAGTCCTAAGGCCAGCCAAGACCATAGGGCCCGGAAAGAAGGCATGTAACATGAGAAATTTGTCAACAGGTAAGGGGGGCCATGCCAGGCCTGCAGGTAAGGGAAGTCCTTATAGCCAGGACACTGTGATCACCACAGGACCTGGAGTGAGACGGCAAGTGTGACCAGGCATCCCAAGCCACACAGTTGAGGCTCCATTCTAGTATTAGGCCACACCCTGACCTTGGCAACCTCAACATGATAGGTACCTTTCCAAGCTCCTCATGAAAGGTGGGAACTAGTGGAATGGCAGTCACCTCAGGCCTCCACCTCCAACCAGGCCTGGCCTTTCTTCCATGTTTGTCATGATGCCTGTGGAAAACCCCTCAGTGAGCCCTTGATGCTGACCCAAGGCAAAGCTGACCCCAGGCCATACCGCAGAGCCTCTACACAGGTTGGACTCTGCTTAGCACTGTCCCCTTGCCCTCCCTGAGCCATATGCCCACGGCTTCAGCTAGCCTTCATGCTGATCTTTGACCCATACTGTATTTTTCTGCATCTCTGTGTGGTAAAACTGCACTCACTCTTTGAAGCCCATTTCAAATGGGTTCTCCATGTTGGGCCTTCCTGCCCACCACCACACTACCTTTCTTGATAGAATTAAATACTGATTTTTTATCTCAGCATTTTCTACGCATTTAGCTCATCACAATAGGGTTATTCGTCCCCAGAGACCTGGAGGCCTGTTCATACCTCTTGGTGTTTCTCACAGTCCACTCCTGGGCACGTAGCTTATCTCCCACAAGCATCTGTTTTTACAGTTCATACCAAGATGGAAGCCTTTGATTCATTAACATTTTGGCTCTGATTAATTGAGGAAATAAAAGCAGGGCCTATGGGACATCCGGTTTATTGGTGACTTTCCCCACCCATTACAGGCCCGGCAAAAAGTCATCCTGGTTCCTTGAAGCATAGCATAGAAGCCCATTCTGAGGCAGGAAGATGCACTCTATTGAGGGCTTCCACTGAAATTGATCCCTTGAGGCCTTCAAAAGTATTTGGCTTTTGGAAGTGCCTGTGGCTCCAGAGGTCAGTGGACTACTTTGATGAAGTTCCCTGTTCCAGAGGTATAAATGCAACACAGATTGAATCTCACTCCACCCAGTACAGGATGCTCCTGCCAGCACACTGGGTTCTGCCTGATACTTGCCTATCAGCCACTCAGGAGGTCACAGACTTCATCAGAAAAGTGACCGGGAGTCTGGGGAGATGGCTCAGTCTGTGTTTGCCATGCAAGTGTGAGGACCTGGGTCCAGATCTCTAGTACTCCTATAAAAGTTAGCTGTTACAGGATGTGTCTGTGGTCCCTGAGCTGGAAAAGTGGAAGTGGGTGGATCCCTGGAGCTCACTGGCCAGCCAACTTAGCTAAAGAGGTAAACTGCAGGTTCAGTAAGAGACTGGAATAAAACCAAAACTATAACAAAACAAAACTGAAGTGGAGAGCCAGTCAATTAAAACAACAACAACAACAAAACCAACAATATAGACCTCTGTCCTACATACATATACACATAAGCACACACATGTATTTATCTTTCTCCTCTCTCTCTCTCTATCTCTCTCACTCTCTCTCTCTCCCTCCCTCTCTCTCCCTCTCTCTCATACACACACACACACACACACACACATACATGCACACACAGATAGAAAATTATGCAGAGTCAGACTTTCAAACACCAACTGAATATGTAAGAGCTACCAGAGACATGTCTACTCATCTTTGCATATTAACTCAATTTTAATGTGACAATCTTACTGGGATTATAAGTGTGCTTGTTTTAAAATTCTTTGTCTTTTAGACACATACTGAAACAGTTACCGAGGAAATGATGTTTGACAGTGGGTTTAAAGTAATACGGGAAGGAGAGACTAAGTCAAGAGAAAAACATGGCCACAGGATGGCATTTGTTAGAGCTGGCTTTGGGATAATACTTAGTTTTCCAGTATGTCTGATATTTCTCATACCTAGGTGGTCTTAGCGGAAAGGCTACTTTGTTCTTGGGCCCTCCTGTCTTAGATTTTCTCTTATTGTGTCTCTTCGCTTTGTTCAAAGTCACTCCTGAGGATCCTTAGTTAGGAGAGGCTAAATTACTGGCTCCCATTGAAAGCTTTCCCTAAGTTCTGTCAAATAGGTTTCAAAGTCTTTGAAATTTAGTTCCTTCCTCTTCACAAGGAGATCTGACAGAGGACTAGAATTCTGAACTATGGGCTGAGGTGTCCCCTTTGAGCAGTGGTTTTTAACCTGTGGGTCATGACCCCTTTGTGGGGAGCTGAACAACCCCATCACAGTGGTCACCTAAGACCATCAGAAAGCACAGATATTTACATTATGATTCATAACAGCAGAAGATTACAGTTATGAAATAGTAACAAAAATAATTTTATGGTTGGGGGTCACCACAACATGAGGAATTGAATTAAAGGGTTGCAGTGTTAGGAGGCTGAGAGTGACAACCTTTGAAGCTCATCCCTTGCCTTTCTCCAGTAAAGAGTAGAGAGAGAAGTGTGCCATTTACAATGTGCCTGGGTCCCAGGGGAACTGGCAAGGGAGCATTTGCATGGAAAGACACTTCAGTAGAACTGAAGCTAGTTAGACACTCCCCAATGAAGATGGGGCTCTGGCTCTTTCTGAAAGAGCCAGAGACCTCTGGCCAGCAGGGAACATAAACCATGGAATGCAGGCTCCGTGCTGAATTATTTAACCTCCCAAATGTTTCCATTGGGTCTCCCTCTAGACCAGAGGCTCTCTAGTCCATTAGCATAGTGTTTTCCAGTGTGGGGTTTCACCAGCCCTCTCCTTAACCACCAGCACACCCCAGCATGATACGGACAGTCGCTCTCTGCTTCCCTGTCGTCTTTGGCCACTCTCACCTTCCTGGCCATACACACAATAGCTATGGTTGTGAGAGAGCAGAGAGAGACTGGAGTGGAAGTGTCAGCGTGATGACAGTGTGCCAGCTGGAGAAGACACTAGTCGGATGGTGGAGTTCTCAGCTGCATCTACCTATTTCAACTAGCTATCTTTGCTGACTTCCAGTATTGGCTGCTGTAGCCATAGAAACACAGCCCAGATGTCACCAGGCAGTTAGGATACAGGGAAGACAGATAATTGAGAGTTCCCAGGCAAGTCCAGGAGACTGGGATGTACCAAGGCAAGTGGTAGGTAGAAGACAAAGAATAGAGTCAGAAGAGTGGCTGACTGGAAACTGAGAAGTAGGCTTGAGTGTGGCATAGCTACAGGGTTTTGGAATACATAAAAGAGGCTAAACAAACATGTCACTGCTGTAACAGGCATAGGAAAGGAGACCTAATCCAGACACTGCATCCTGTGCCTGGGAAAGTTCTGAGGACTCCATCCCAGGCAGTGTTAGCTGTCGGTGTGAACATGAGGTTCAGCATGGTGACTCATACTACAATGCCAGCCCTTGAGAAGCCAAAGCAGAAGGGTCACTATAAGATTGAGGCCATGGGAGCTGGAGAGACGGCTCAGCAGTTAAGAACACTGACTGCTTGCTCTTCCGAAGGTCTTGAGTTCAAATCCCAGCAACCACGTGGTGGCTCACAACCATCCATAATGATGCACCAGACACCTTCTGGTGTGTCTGAAGACAGCTACAGTGTACTTACATATAACAATAAATAAATCTTTGGGCCTGAGCAAGTGGGGCCAGAGTTCAATTCCCAGCAACTACATGATAGCTCACAACCATCTGTATAGCTACAGTGTACTTATATACATAAAATAAATAAATAGGTCTTTAAAAACAAAAAAAAGATTGAGGCCAGCCTGGGCTACCCACTGAGTTGGACGTTAGCCTCTTCTGCTATGGAGCAAAATCCTGACTAAAATCCTGACTAGAAGAACAAAAACTCACAAAATCAAACTAGGTGTAAGAGTGTGATGTCCACTGGGGACCCTGGCTCTTGTCATTCCTTATTCCCTCTAGACTGCCTCATACTGCTAAACAACAGGGTAAGATGGTAAGAGGAGAATAGTCCAGAGGAAATAGTTTTGACAGTAACGGTAAAGCTCATCTTTCCTCTCTGTTTTACGTCACCCACTTGAGTCCTTACCCCATGATAACTATTAGCCTACTCAGTTCTCACAGCAACCCATGAAAGTAGGTGTCCCAGTAGCACTCCCAGTTTTCAGAGAGGAAAGTGAGCCATAGGCAAGGTAAGTTGTTTATGTTTCCTGGCAACCTAGCAGGACCCTGGCACTGCATCCAGGCTCACAGGGTCCACCGCAGTGTTACTGACCTGCGGTGTTGAAGAACTCTGCTGTCTTGGGCCTGGAGAGACGGCTCAGTATGTCAGAGCAGAGGACCCGAGTCGAATGTCCAGCACCACGTGGTGGTTCACTCTAGGCTCGCTTCTGATCCCTGTGTGTAGTAGGCACAAGCATGGTGCTCATACCTACATACATGCAGGCAAAACACTCACACACATAAACTGTTAAAATCTAAAACAGAACAACAATAACAACTAGTTTCTTGGGATGTTCCATTCCTGAGGTGATTCTGCACCCTCTATCCAGGTACTGTCTCAGGCCTGCAGAGCCAGCCAGTTCCCAGAGGCTCAGCCTATGATTTTAGTCTGTGGACATCCCAGCTTGCCTAGGCAATTCCCTCATCGGACGACAGGCATGCTAACCAAGAGTGTATTCCCACATCACCCTCCCTTGTTCTGACTTCTTGTCAGCCAGAGAGAACAGAAAAATCCAGCTCTAACAAGAATATGAACTTTGCTCTCTCTCTCAGCTGCAGCTCCTACTGCCATGGAATGGGGGTGGGGTGCATGCATGCTTTTCCTTGAGAGGCAGAAGAAGGGTGGGAGGGAAAGAACTAGAAATCAGAGTAACCAAGAGCAGCAGAGATGGTCTTCTACCAGCCTCACTGTGTCCTCTTCCTGTGATTGCTCAGCATTTATCACAGGCCTGCAGTCAAATCACAATGCAGGGGCCAGATGGCAACGCTGAGCTGCCTGTGGGCCTTACTGGCATGCTGATTCTCGCCACAGATAAGTGGTAAATGCGAAAGTAAATCAGTATCAGATAAACCTGATGTGATTATCGGATTAGGCCGTTACTTGTTATACCATTCAACAAACCTGAGAGAAGGCCCTGGTGTTTTCCAACAGCCTCATGGAGGGAGATGTGCTTTCTAAAGCTATAACATTGTCCCAGGGCTCTGCCCAGCACATTCATTCTCCCTCTCCCCCTCCCCTCTCTCTCCCCCTCTCCTCCCCTCCCCCTCCCCATCCCCTCCCCTCCCTCTCCCTCTCCCTCTCCCTCTCCCTCTCCCACACACACACATGTAAAACGTATTTTATTGTTCTTTAAAACAGTCCAGGGTTTGGTTTTAAATCAGTTTGCACGTCTTTCATCAGTCCAACTTCTCTCTCACTTGTCAACTGACTTCAGCCAGCAATACGTTATCAAAGTCATTAAATCCAAAAGGAAAAAAAATAAGTTTTAATTTTGAGGAGAGGAAAAAAGTCCAGTTCTGAAAACAATTAACATTAGTCTTCTTTAAAACAAAATGGAACCGGCTTTATGTCACTTTACCCATCCCTCTCCTCACACAGAACAGGGCTGCAATTCTGTCTCTGGCAGGCGCTGATACTGATGGTCGCCTGTGGGCGCACACCCTCACAGGAGCATGCCACATGAATTCTTTTGAGGAAACCTGGGAGGACCTCTGTGCCTTTAGGAAGCACTGGGTGAATTCTCATATCATAAGACCCTCCAAGCCAATGCTAACTGTCTCAGGTTGGCAAATATTTTACAAGGTGTGAGCTAAGCACTATGAAAGGATCGTGCCTGAGACAGCTGCTGTCCTCAGCTGGCCCTGACTCTAGACTCATCGGTGAACCTCAAAAGACACACATGGGGCCCCCACAGCACCTACCCATTCCCTAGGAGGGTGCAGCTATGAGAGCTGCTATTATAAGTAGAGCCAGTTCTTACCAGCCACCAGTCACCGTTAAAGTAAGAGCTGCCCATTTTTGTCTCCTCTCCAGGATCCACTCTTTGAAAGCATTTGGGTAATTACAGCCTCCATTGCTACCTTTGGCTGTTAGTTTTAGTGGATTAATTATCTGCCATGTCAAGAGATTTCCCCTGATCCCTTTGAGATGCTCTTTCCCAGCTGTGGCTGTTTTAGAATTTCTCGGGAGGTCAGACTAGTTCCGTGGTTTCCATTTATTCCCATGTCATGTGAAAGTGAGCCATTCCCAGCCTTTCTCCCTTTCTCCTCCAGCTTATTCTTACTTTCTCAACAGGAGCGTAAGGTGGCCAGGAAAGGAACTCAGCTCCTTTAGAGTTCCTAATCCACCCTGGGCTGGGGTGAGGCATGGGCTCTCTGTTTTGATTCCATCTGTAGCAAGTGATGCTAATCCTCAGAGCCTCTCTTCCCCTGGCATCTGTGGCTGACTTTGCAAGAGCCTAACTAAGCTCTGTGAAGAAATAATCTGAGTGAAACCCAGTTCCTACCCCAGCACTGGGCACAGGGTAGTTACTCAATAAATATTGTCTGGAATAACGAACGAATAGTGCCCTGTGTTCCCTGGGAGAAAGAGCTCCAGTCTGTATAGTACTCACATTGTCTGAGACGCTGGAAGGGATTTCCATTGGATAAATCAGGAAAGCTGACAGACAACCAGCAAGCCCTAATGACCCTTCCTCCCATATCCACCTCCCACTGTGCTGGGGTTACAGATACAAGTGCTTCCATGCACAGCTTTTTACATGGGAGCTGGAGATTTGAACTGAGGTCCCCATGATTGCACAGAACCACCCACCCTTAGCTATCTCCACAGTCTGAGTTTATTTTCTTTACATCTACCCCTCTGCTCTTCCCACTTAGCCTCAGACCCTGTTTGCACATCATTGTCAAATCCCGATGTGACTTCAGAACTCCCACTCACTTTCTATCTAGTGATGTTTATCAAACAGATAGTGCCTGATAAAGGGATCATAGTATTGTGTCCTGGAGCAAAGAATTAAACACGTGGATAGCAGCAAATAAAGTGTGAAGATTAAGAAAGATACTAACTAGGGAGAAAGGGGGTGGGGCTGGGGCCCGAGGAATTCTGCTACTCAAGAGAGCCCTGCTGTGACTAGACTTTGGGCGTTTGACCTTTTGTCACCTTAGCGAGTCCCTTGGGGGCTCATTTACATATCACAGCTTTTCTTCACTGTGCTTTGTACCTGTAGTTCTTCATACAATCTCAAGCGCGGAGCATCTCATTAGCATCTTCAATCTCCATCCACAGGTGAGTGTTTCAGGATCATAAAGATTCAGTCGTGTTTGGATAGTGCAGTTATCTCTGTATCTGTGAAGGTGCTCATTTTAGTTGGCCTCAGTAGGAGGGGAAGGAATAGTTTCTAGCCTTCCTCTTTGCCAACTTGTTTTTTTTTTTTTTCCTATGTGAATATTCTAAAACTTTGTGTAAGGCCTTATAGACCTCTCCCTCACCAGTCTCAGTGCTTCCTACAGAATATATAGCACATGGCTGAGCAAAGCAGTCATGTAAGTGGTCAGACCTTTTATAGAAAGATACATACATGTAGTGAAAGTAGAATGCTTGTCATAAAAGATTAACAGGAGCTAGGTTGACTTGGAAGGCCAAAAATGCACCTGTGCCAACATGATTTGATCAGAGGCCTAGAGAGGGAGTTATCCAGGCAAAGTGTCGTCTAGTTAGCTCCCTAGGTAGACATACAGAAAGGTGCAAAGACACCAGCATTGGAGAAAGCCCAGGCTGGGCCAGCAGAGCTCAGAACAGCCAGAGTGTGTCAAGCACTAAAAACCCTGTGCAACTGTATGAGAACACAGTCCAAGACTGGAGTACTGTGAGAATAGAGTGCTTGTGAGAAAACTCCAAGAAAACAAGAGTCTTCAAAGCAAGTGTTGGAATGTGTTTTTGTGCTCCTCCCAGGAGTGAGTTTACTTCAGCTGTTGCTGTTCGTATACCTCTATGGAAAAGTGCTTTGGCCACGTGTGCCTTGCTTGTCCTTGTGATTGAACACCCTACTCATGTGACTCTTAACCCTCAGAGTGATGCTCTGAATAAAATGAACTACTGCATGAGACTTTAGTCCGCCTCATTTTAAGGCTCTGCTCTCCCTGAGGTTCATGCTCAGGGAGAGATCAGTAAGTAGAATTGAACTGTTCCTAGCAAAGGCAGTAGTATGAGATGACCCAGGACAAGTGGACTGGTTAAAATAATGCTGCAGACTGAACAGGGCCCAGTGTGTGTGAGCTAAGACCGCATACGCATTTGTTTCCCATTCTCAGACAGTGGGAAGTGGGGCCGCTTCCAAGCAGTGGTTTGGAGACCGCAGTTCTTTCCTCCATGCATCTCTGCGAGTTCGGTGAGCTGCCAGAGCTGCGTGTTTGTCTACATGGAGGGTACAGGAGCATATTCTGGCCCACAGGCTACTCCCATCTTATACTCCCCAGCATGCAGAGGAAACAGAAGTGCTATTAGTGCTGTCTTTTGGAGGAGATGGAGCAGGTGACACAGGCCTGATGGGCCATGTCGAAGTTCTGGCTCCCTTCATAGTGCACCAAGGGAGGCTGCATGTGTGGTAAACCCATTCATTATTGGTGAACCCACCAGGTAACGTGGCCCCCATCACAAGGTTCCCACACACTCTGCTTCAGACCTCTCAGTTCCTGTTCAGGCTCTGTTGGCCATCTACACTACTCTCCTGTTAGAACAGAAAAGGCTCCTGGCCACCAGAAGAGAATCACTGGCCTGGGTGGGAACACGGCATTCCATTTGGGCCCCGTATAGTGGTTTAAACAAGAATACCCCCATAGCCTTGTGTATTAGCATGCTTAGTCCCCAGCTGATGACTGAAAGGATTAGGAGGTGTTTGGTGGCCTTGATAGAAGAGGTGTGTTGCCGGAGGTGGACTTTGAGGTTTCAGAATCCCACACCAGCCCCGGTGTCTCTCCCTCTGCCTGCTGTCTACAGATCAGGATGAAAATCTCTTAGCTCTCTTCCAGCACAATGCCTGGCTGTATGCCACCACACTTCCCAGCCATGATGATCACGGACTAACCCTCTGAAACTGTAAGCAAGCTCCCAATTAAATGCTTTCTTTTATAAGAGTTGCCTTGGTCATGGTTGTCTCTTCACAGCAATGGAACAGTGACTAAGACAGCCTGACTCAATCGTTTGGGCTAAGGACCCCCTCCTGGGAAGATGAACTTACCATAAGCGATGCCAAAAAGCCAGAGACAGGGTGGCCAGTTCCTTAATGAGGCAGTGCAGCTGTATCTTTCTTCTTCCTGTCTCTTTCCGAGGTGTGCCATCTGACACTGGGCACTCCTGTCCTTCCGGAGTCTTGAGCAGCTTATTCTTCTTGTAAGACGGCTCTTCCAGCTCTGTGTCTGATCTCCATGCCTTCTTCTTCCATATGTCCTCTCCAGGAAGCCACTGAGGCTCAGGGCTTGCCTGCCCCTGAGGTCTTTCTTTTCTTTTCTTTTCTTTTCTTTTGTTTGTTTGTTTTTTTGTTTTTGTTTTTCTTGTCCTATCCCTGCCACCCTGCAAGTCCCCTGCGACTCGTGGGGCCTGTGCCTCCCGGCTGGCTGCTCTGGTTTTAGAAACTCACCGGAGAGAAAATGGCGGCTCTCACCCGAGTTCTTTTTTTTTTTTTTTTTGGTTTTTCAAGACAGGGTTTCTCTGTGTAGCCCTGGCTGTCCTGGAACTCACTCTGTAGACCAGGCTGGCCTCGAACTCAGAAATCCAACTGCCTCTGCCTCCCAAGTGCTAGGATTAAAGGTGTGTGCCACCACCACCCAGCTGAGGTCTTTCTTTTAAACTCTAATAAAACTGCCCTTATGTTTCCACCTGAGTCTGTTCTTCAATTCTTTTATTAGCGAGACTGAGGACCCCACCGTGGGGCCTGGATTGCCCTGTATCACTCCCACACTCAGGCCTAGGCCACCTCAGCACTTGTCTACAAGGCTCTGATACAAAATGGCCATTCATACAGCTGGGATGTAGACCATCCCTTCTGGGGCACTGAGTCCTGGCTGCCATCTGTGACCACATTGTCACAGTATCAAGTCGTCTTTGCAGCTTTGTCAGTGAACAGGGTACACAGAGAGGAATCTTTGAACCTGCTTTTCATCCCTGCTCTCAAAAAAAAAAAAAAAAAAGTTACTGGCTTCCAATTTCTCTTTCTCTAGTTGGAAAAATCGATACTGGCCCAACCCATCTGTTTGTTTGTTTGTTTTGGTTTTTTGTTTTGCTTTGTTTTGTTTAAATAGACTTTCTCTGTGTAACAGCTCTGGCTGTCCTGGAACTCATTCTAGCTTTGAACTCAAGAGATCCACTCTTGAGAGAGTGCTGGGATTAAAGGCCTCTTTCTTTTCTTCTGAGACAAGATTTTTCTATACACGTGGGTTAACCACAAAAACTCTTGATGTTCCTTCAAACCTCCTGAGTACTAAGTCATACATCACCGTGCCCAGCAACCCATTCTTTCCAGGCTGTTCCTATTCTGTCCCTCTCTAGCCAACCAGGGTGCCCAACCTCCCACCCATCCAGACATGCTTCCTGCCACACAGAACCACCTCTGCCCAGGATCACTTCTTTCCAACTACTGTTCAAATCCTCCTGGCCCCTCGCCGGGAGCCCTCACCCAAGTCTCACCTTCTCTGGTAGAAATAAGCTGTCACGGGAGCTCAGGAGGACTTACTATGCAAAGACTTAGATAATGCAAACATTATAAATCACGCCAATATGATAAATCCCTTTTTATAGTTAATAACCACTGCACATTATCATTCCTTTGACATCTATCCTTCCAGTTCACTCTGAGCTTCTTGAATAGATATGGTCTCCCTGGTATACCTGGCACAACCTTAAAGCAAAAAGAAGAAGAGAGGGAAAAAGAGATGGAGAATTTTTATTAATGGTTGTCTGTTACACATGCCCTTGAACAACAGAGGTACTAAAAATTTTTTTATTTGCTATTTTAACATGCAATCAATCCCTTGTAAAATGCAAAGCCTTGGGCAGTTGAGGAAGGCTTTGAACTGGGAGGGAAGCAGAGATGTGTGCATGTCTTCCTGCCTGTGGGCCTTCGCCAATTCAGAAAGTGACTCTGAGGGTTTCATGGAGTGTTCAGTGATAAATATTCTGACCCTCACTCACAATCCTTTTTTTCTGGCAAGTAAGAAGTTGTAGGATCTCAGTGCTCCCCAGAGAATCTTCCTTGTAGATTTTCTGTGTTATCAAGATTTATTTTGCTTTGTTTTGAAATAAGGTCTTTTGTTTTGTTTTGTTTTGTTTTAGATTATAGGTATTACCCACAATGCCAAGTTTAAAATTTTGTTTGATTGATTTTGTTTCTTGAGACAGTCTCACTATATAGCTCTGGCTGTCTTGGAACTCACTCTATAGACCAGGCAGGCCTTGAACTCACAGAGAGATCCACTTGCCTCTGACTCCAGAGTGCTGAGATGAAATGTATGTATCACCATGCCCGATTTAAGAGATTTTAATTGACATAATTGTCCATATTTATGGGGTAGGCTATTATAATTTAACACATGTATGTCGGGCGCAGTGCTCACTGCCAAGCTGCAGGTGTTGGACCGGGCAGCTGTGCTGAATGCAGCAGCAGCACACCGGGCAACCGGGGCGCCGCTGGGCGGTAGGGATATGAAAGGGATTGGGAAAGATGACCCATGTCCCTCCAGAGTTCCAGTGCTCTGGCCAGGCGGACATGGGTGTCTGTCTGCTGCACACCCCCTGCCGGATGGGCATGGGTATCCCAGTGCTCGGAGAACAGGTAGGGGACAGCTGAGGGGGGAGTCACAGGTTCTTGCTCCTTGGGAGCCACAGGCAACACTGGACACTGCAGAGGAGCTGAGAATGAATTGAGGGCCCGGGGCAGCTCAGTATACCCAAGGCCAAAGGGAAAAGTTGGGCAGGGGTAGGGGGCAGCGCCCGGTAGTTCGGTGTGCCTGCAAACACTTGGGCCAGATCTTCACAGTGCATCTAGTTAAAAAGAGACAATGCATGGTCGTAAGATGTTTTATTGTAGGAGGAAGAGAGAGAAGATAGGGAAGTAGATGTGGCCATGGCCATATCTGGCCATGGCCATGTGGAGAGAGAGAGAGAAAAAGAAGAGAAAAAAAGAGGGGAAGGGAGAAGAGGAGGAGAAGGGGAGAAGAAGAGAAGAGAAGAAGGGAAGAGGGCAAGATAGAGGGGAGGGGGCAAACCACCCCTTATATTGTGGGGCTGGGGTGGGGCGTACCTGCCCGTGGTCAGTGACTGGGGGTAGGGTCCAGCTAGAATGCTGGAAGCTTGGGACATTGTCTACATGATAGCGCACACCTCTCCTGCTGGGGGGCTGAGGGGAGTTGTGACCGAAACAGGAGCCAAGGACCCAGAAGGAGTGGCTGAACACCTTCCATCCCATGCAGGCAGATATTACCACCCACCAGGTCTTCTTCAGAGTTCCAGACCTGTTACTTGGCCGGGACCAGGTTGCCTGAACAGACCACTTCCCCACAATGTATATAGTATATCATGGTCAAATCAGGACAGTTAGCATTTCTATATCCTTGAACATTATCATTTGTCTGGGTTGGGAACACTCAGACCTGTCTCTGGATATTAGAATTGTAAGTGGATTGCTAAAGACCATAGTTGATCTCTATGGCATCTCCGTTTATCTTATTGTATTTTGGTAATCAATAGCCATCAACCTATAGCTGTCAAGTGACCACTGCACCAAAGCCAAGGGAAGCCATCAGACCAGCAGCCCAAATTTCAGAGTCCACCATATCGATGGGTTTTTGCTCCACAGAGAATCTGCACCATCCTCTCTGGCAAAAAGGCATGGCCCTCCATGCTGTTTGTAAACCTGCCTGACTCTGTCAGATGGAAAGCTCAGTTCTAGTTCGTTTTTTTCCCTCTCTCCAAATGCAGGTTCAGAAGTAGGAGTTTGCTGAGCACATGCTCCATGAATGCAGGTAGTTCCCACTGGTATAAGGGGAAGTGGGGGGGGGCATTCTCTCCTACCTGCTTTGATAAAGTGATTATTCAAGAGATGGAAGGAAGGAAGGTCACACACACACACACACACACACACACACACACACACACACACACATTACAGAATAGCTTAGCCAGCACAGTCTGAGTCTGCCCTTTGGTGAGCCCTGTCACATGTATGTGTGAGGTGCCTCAAAACTAACAGAGTTAGGTAACTCAGGATTGGGTATGTAGAAAGAAGTCAGCTCAGGTTATCAGGAGAGAACCAAGTCTTTGGAAACCTTAGGAGAACTCTCTGTGGGAATTGGTAGTCAAAGGTGACAAGTCAAAGCAGCCCTGCACTTGAGGAATCATCCGGGCAGGTGCTCCCTGAGATGGAGCTTTTCAAAGCAGACACGAAGACTTGGTGGCAAGTCTTTAACATTTCATTCTCTCTGAATCAGCTGTAGAGCAACGTAGCAATCTTTGCTTACTCTCTCGGGCATGCTTCCAGCTTTCCTTGGAGAAAGGTCCTGTTCTGGAGCTTGGTTCCTGTGAGAGCCTGATAGCTTCTCAGAATATAAAACTTCCTTCCTTGTAACTGGGCAACTGCCCACAGGCCGGGGAAGGCAAGAGCGAGAGAGCCGCCTTGCTATTGGTGCAAGTACCTTTGGCACGCAGCACCTCAGGGGCCTCCTCTCAGTGATTATAGGGTTTACGTAACACTGGGACTGGGGCAGTGGACAGCAATACTGTGGGGGCTGTTCCTGGAGGAATGCCACCCACCTTTAGTTTTCTACACCGTAATTGTCACGGCTGCAGCCAGAGTGTGGGTTCCTGGGATCTCGATGGATGTGCCGTACCCAGCAGCACAGAGAGGCCAGGCCCGCCCAACAGCCATCATGGCTGAACCACAAGCGAAGCCCCCTTTCCAAATTAACTATTAAATTAGTATCATTTCATCCTTGTCCAAAAATGTGCTCAGAGCCCAAACACGTCTCTCCTGCTTGCTGGGATATAAACTGTGCCACGCAAGAAAAGCTTGGGTCTCAGAGAGGCCTTTCGGCCCTCTGTCAGGATCCGTGGTTAGGATTTCACTAAATGCCACGGTGGGGGTTGGGCAGCCTTTTCTTCTTTCATCCTAAGCCAGAAAACAGATGGCCCAGCCCGTTCTACACCCCTCATCTTAATCATAGGCTGAGGGTGAATATTTTTGGTTAGTTTCCCTTTTTTATACACACAATGCCTATTTATAGCCATTTGTTGTTAAACTCCACCAATTACTTGAAAACCGTGTATTTAGAGAGAGACAGACTGAGATTGTGAATTGGATGAGTAGCCATCGCCCGTGTTAGCCCAGCCCATGTGCGGCAGGATCAGAGTGGAGGCTGTGGTTGGCACACGAATGCTGGGCCAGGACAGACCATCTGTAAGCACTTCAACTAGAAGATGACAAGACAAGATGCCTGCTCTCTGTCCCGTCTGCCTTAGCTTTGTTGCTATAAGCTCTTTGGCCCAAGTTCATGTTTCTAAGGGGATTCTGTGCAAGAAGCCCAGTACAGACTGGGGCCAGGGGAACATGGCCTTGCCTTGTTCAGCCATCAGAGAAGCTTCCTCCTGCAGAGGATGGGGACAAACACAGAAACCCATAGCCAGGCACTGCGGAGAGTGAGAGGCCTAGGAACACTCAGCCCTAAATGGATGTCTCCATCAAATCCCTCAGGACTCAGGGAAGTCAGTAGAAGAGGAGGCAGAAAGAGTGGAGGAGCCAGAGGGATGGAAGACACTAAGAAAGTAAGGCACTCTGAAGCAACAGGATCTATGCGCAGAGAAATTTAGAGACCAAGGCAACAGCAGCATGCACAGAGCCTCCTTGGATCTGCATCAGAAGACACACCCCCATCCCTAACCCAGAAGCAATCTCCAGTTGATAGCCACTAGCAAATGAACATTTAGTTTCCAGGGAAGTCTCACTGCACAAACAAACTACACTTAAGGGTGGGCCACATGCCCGGCAGGAGATGCCAACAGGAAATGAACTCAACAGCGTCTCTGGAGGCTCTTGTCTCCTAATGTCAGCTCAGGGCTTTGCTTTTTTCTTTTTTTTTCTTTTTTTTTTTTAATCTTGTGTATACACACACACACATACACACACACACACACACACACACATTAAGCTTTTTCTTCTCTATTTTTATCCCATAGGTCCTTTGCATATGTATTATGACTTCCAGTTTAGTGTTTCCATGGGCTTCCTGAGCATGGGAATTAGTAGGCTTCTGCATCTGTTTCTTGTGTTTTTTTCTGAGATCTTTTTTTTCTTCCTGTTTGTTTGTTTTGTCCTATTCCAATACATTAGTTTTTGTTTTTATTTTATTGTATCTTATTCCATTATTATTTGTTTTTATTTAATATTGATTTATTTCATAATATTTTATTATTATTTATTATTTTTTGTTTTCTAATGAGAGACAAAAAGAGGGTGGCTCCAAATAGGAGGGGAGGGGAAGAGAAACTGGAGCAGTAGAGAGAGGGGGAACTGGAGGAGTAGAGGGAGGGGAACTAGAGGAGTAGAGGGAGGGGGAACTGGAGGAGTAGAGGGAGGGGGAACTGGAGGAATAGAGAGAGGGGAACTGGAGGAATAGAGAGAGGGGAACTGGAGGAGTAGAGGGAGGGGAACTGGAGGAGTAGAGG
>NW_022196914.1:54356580-54358144 GCF_008632895.1 Mastomys coucha
GGAACTGGAGGAGTAGAGGGAGGGGAACTGGAGGAGTAGAGGGAGGGGAACTGGAGGAGTAGAGGGGGAACTAGAAGAGTATGGGGGAAAACTAGAGGAGTAGAGAGGGGAAACTAGAGGGGTAGAGGGAGCAGAAACTATAAAGGGGATATATTATGTGGAAAAAAATCTCATTTTCAATTTTAGGAAGAAAAAAGAGAGAAGTCCAATGTAATCACTTTGTCCTTGCTGTCCTACCAGCCAAATCATTGTCTCTTTTCCTGCCTCTTCCCCGGATCCTCTCCAAAACCACTTTCCCTCCATCAGTCTAGTTTCCCAGTTCTCTCTCCCCTGCATCTTTCTGCCCTGGCTCTCTGCAGCATCCCATCCTTTGCCCCTTTCTCTGCCCAGTCTATATAATTCTTCCACCTTAGTTACATCAGGCGGAAGTTGGGCTAAGCCACCTGGTTGAAGAGTCTGGAACACCAGAAAGGGGATGCTCATGAGAGCCTCCTGATACACTGTCCAATATAAAGGATTTTTCTGAATTTTCTGCTTCTCTTGGGCCACAAGGCTAACAAGGCCTGTGGCATGTGGGCACAAAATAAAAATTAGGAAGCCAGATAAACTGCAGAGAGTGGAAGCGGCAGAAGAGGTTGACCCTTACTTCATAGCCAAGGCCAAAACTAAGAGGTGAATGGTAAATCCCTTTCCTGAAAATGCAGGGTTGGATGGAAGGGGCAGTGAGCGAGTGAAGCAAGCCACATATGCTGGCCATGTGGTACCTGGGTCAGTCCTGGAGTTAGAGCCATGAAGGATTCCACAGAGAGAGGAATGTGAGTAGATGGTAAGATCATAAAGTCTAAAATACCAGGTGGGATGTTGAGTTCTAATCTGGAGAATGAAGATAGTTAAAAGATGAACAGAGAAGGCTGAAAAGAAAAAGAGGAATCTGGGGTATCTTAGGGTTTTACTGCTGTTAACAGACACCATGACCAAGGCAACTCTTATAAGAACAGCATTTAATCAGGGCTGGCTTACAGGTCAGAGGTTCAGTCCATTATCATCAAGGTAGGAGCATGGCAGCATCCAGACAGGCATGGTGCAGGAGGAGCTAAGAGTTCTATATCTTCTTCTGTAGGCCCTTAGGACTGACTCTCATACATGGTTAGGAGGAGTGTCTTAAGGCCACACCCACAGTGGCACACTTCCTCTAACAAGGCCACACCTCCAAATAGTGGCACTCCCTGGGCCAAGCATATTCAAACCATCACATGGGGAGATGGCTTAGTGAATAAAGCCCTTACATGGAGTGAGGACCAGGGTCCCCATCTTCAGTATCAAGTTAAAACTGGTTGGGCATGCCCACTGCCTAAATACTAGCACTAGGGACATAGACTCCTAAGATAATATGACTGGTTACTGCTAACTGAGCAGAATAGTACACTCTCCAGGTTCAGAGAGAGAAAAAGTAGAGAACACTAGAGAACATTGAAAGGAGACACTTGATATGAGCTTCAGGCTTCTGTATGTACATGTGTGTCCTGCATACACACACACACATACACACACACACACACACACA